>NC_056057.1:69556551-69861082 GCF_016772045.2 Ovis aries | reverse complement strand
CTTTGTTTCACACTTTGTCCCATGTGGAAACTACAGCCTGGGCCGCATGAAAAACGAGTTTTATGAGAGCACTTCTGATTTTTAAGAAGGCTATTTGGCTTCATAACAGGGCAGCTTCCCGAGAGCCCCGGGATGTCATTTTTACATATTGCACATAGCAGGCTGCCTCCATAATCGCCAGGGCCACACTTAAACCTGGTGAAACGTTGCTTGAGTGACAAACCTCGACAAAAGCGATTGGGAGAAACTGCAGGGGCAAGAACTTCCCGGTCAAAGAGATTGTGTTAAGTGTGCTATAAAAAGTAGTCTGATTTTTTGCATGAGGGTTAGGGGTCGAGTGAGATGAGAACAGCGTGGCTTCTGCTTCTGGCATTTTCCATTCCCTACACGATTATTACCCAGCTTCTCCTGGGCCCCACTGTTGCTGCAAGCCTTGAAGTCCAAGGTCGCAGAGTGAGCATCCAGTGACCTTGATGATGCTTTCTCCTCTATTTCTATTTTTCTGGCAATATCTCACATGACCATGAGCACACACTTCGGAGCCCAACAGCCTGGATCCCAATGCCACCTCCTTCACCAACTGTTCACTGACCTTGGGCCACGTGCTCAAGTTTTCTTTGCCTAAGAACCCACATCAGACAATTCAATGAATCAACATACATGTAAGTGCTTAAACCAGCACCTGCCACTCAGCACTCTCTGTAAGTATTCTCTGAACGCCAGGAGCAGCAGGGGTCTATGAAGTTGCCTGGTTTCCCCTGCCCATTCTCACTCCTGCATCCGTGGCTGGTTCCTGCCCCGTGGGTTAGTGACCCTCAGGCCCAGCTCCCATGTTCCACGCAGGGCTGCTTCCTGCCCTCCTGCCTCTCCTGGCCTGCTCTCGCCTGTGTGTTGGCCACCTGGCCACTGTCCACTAGATTCACCTTCCCTGTGTGCTGTTGTGGGTCACCCCCCCGTGCTCTCTCCACTTTGGACAAGAATGTGGCTGCCACGGCCTGGCAGTGGACTCCCCTAGCTGCCCTGTCCTAGTCCATCCTGCAGATGTTCTGTGACAAAGACGTGATGCCACATCCCTGGAAGGCTGGCTTCCTTTCAGTTGATCAGCGTTGACTTCAGAAGTGGCCCTGAGTTCTCTCTGTGGCTGTAACGTCATATGCATTAACTCTGGCCGCGAGGGGCTGCTTGGTGACGGGAACATGGTTCTTAGACTCAGAAGCCAAAATTCAGATCCTCTTTGTGGGATCCTAGGGAACATACCTGGAGAAGGCAATGGCACCCCACTCCAGCAGTTAGCAGGGAACATGCTGCTGCTGCTAAGTCGCTTCAGTTGTGTCCGACTCTGTGCGACCCCATAGACGGCAGCCCACCAGGCTCCCCCGTCCCTGGGATTCTCCAGGCAAGAACACTGGAGTGGGTTGCCATTGCCTTCTCCAATGCATGAAAGTGAAAAGTGAAGTGAAGTTGCTCAGTTGTCTCCGACTCTTAGTGGCCCCATGGACTACAGCCTACCAGGCTCCTCCGTCCATGGGATTTTCCAGGCAAGAGTACTGGAGTGGGGTGCCATTGCCTTCTCCACAGCAGGGAACATACCGGTCTCCTTTAAGCCCTGTTACTCCACTTGAACAAAGAAGCCTGCAGCAGGATTGGCCAGTGGAGTGAGGACTGAGCTGGAACACAGAAAAGGCTTTTCATGGTGCCCAGCAGAGGACGAGCTCAGCACAGACCTGGTCACATGACCTCTTCCCTCCTTGTCCAAAATAGAGGTGGTGGGCTCCTTCCTCTCCTCCATCCTTGCCCCTCCCCAGGTCACTTCAGGGTTCCCTGGACACAGGCATTGTTGTACAGAAATCCTACACATGCAGAGTGCTTCCTCTCAATGTGTTTACAGTACGTAAGTCACGCTTAACCGAATGATGCTATGTAAGTGCCACATGGTGATAAACAAGATGTTTTCCCATGGCTTAGTAACAAGACTAAGGGTTTATTATTAGACATCTATTGATAGTTGAAAACAGGAACAGTTCTGGCCTAATAAACCACACCTACTGGTCCCCGGACAGGCTGCAACAGAAGTAACAAAAGATCTGTCTGCTTGGCCCAAACTCACACGGAAATGTGATGGATGATATATTTACAGTTTGGATTCCAAAATCATCAGGCACTTGAATTCTATTGTGTCTGTTACTGCCTGTGACTGGTCTGGGAATTTTTAATATAACGGATGAGGATGGACCAGAGATTTCTGGGACCCTAGACAGCTATATCTTGAAGGCACCAAAGTGGACCCACAGAACTGTGGCATAAACAGACTCCTCCCCTTCCTCTCTAGAGTCTCCAAGACGGACTATCAAACTGCAGGAGAGGCTTCTGTTTGGGTGGCTTCCTTGTGTGCAAATCCCATGGAGGTGGGGTGGGTGCTGAGGAACTGCTTCTGGCCCATTTTCCAAAATGATTCGGGACAGAGCAGGTCAGGAAGACGCCCCACCTGCCATTTTCATGTGGGAGGAAGAAGGCTTTGTCCATAAAAAACAAAAAATAGAAACCCAGTGACCTAAGATACCATCTCACTGTCCTTTTGCCATTTATTTCATGTTTACAGTTAGGAAATGGTATTTCTGTACCAAGATCTGATCCTCTATGCAAAATAAAGGAAGACTTTATTTGGAATTTCTGTACTTTGTCTTCCGAGGCCCTCCACAAGCTGGCCCCAGCCCTCTAGCCTCATTAAGAGAGCCCCCCACCCCCACGCCTGCCCCCAACCCGTCAGCTTCTCTCCTCGGGAACGACAGGAGGTGTTTTCACGGCCCTAACTCAGCATCTCCCTCAGCTCCTGCCCTACTCCCTTGCTCTGGTCTCTACCTGCTCCTGTCATGAATGCCTTCCAGCTCTGCTTTAGGTTCCCAAAGAGCCTGGGCTGTTTTGAGCTTCTCTCCTACACCTCTAAGTCCTGAGTGTACCGTCTGTACTTACTTTCCAACTGACTTTAAAACACCCACGCTTGGCCTTTATAAGCTGTCAATGCTAGGTCATAAAAGGATACCTTGCAAGACCTTGCAAGGATACCTGGAAACAACCTCAGGTCTTTTGTGCCCATCTCCCCTGTTACGGAGACGTCACTGAGGACAGATGCACTGAGGCTGGGGGAGGTGACCTGTCCTCGGTCACATATTTAGCAAAGGTCCAGGCAAGGGCAAAACTCCAACAGCCAGGTCCTGGACTCCTCCCTCGCCTGATGTCCTGTCAGTGGCTTGCCTGAATTAAACATATAGAAAACCCATCATTTGCAAGCCAGACAACAGAAACTTCCATCTCACAGGGACGGTTCATGATACTGAGAGAGCAAGTTCTGGAAACTACAGGTTGAAATCGATGCTTCTGAGGTAGTTTCGACAAGTCCACATGACCCTCAACCATGATCTGTATGCACAGATTCAGAATCACAAATATTCAAGGAGTAGGAGGTTGACACACTTCTCTCTAAATGTCACTCTAATGTCAAGGGAAAGATGAAGGTAAGAATGTTCAATTCTAAGTTCTCACGCCACTGAACAGCTTTACTGCCCCATCCTCCTCCTCCTCTGCTATGGAGTCTGATTTGTGGCCGGCACTAAACCCAGATGATCCATTTTTCAAATCCATCCTGGCCCAGAGGCATAAGGTCGACTTCAGAGAGGCAGCCAGTGCTGTGTGCCAAAGGAGGGTGATGTTTGCAAATGTGATTATTACAACCCTAGCCAACCTCCCATTTTTCAACTCACGTCTACTAACTACTACTTCCCTTGAATTGGTTTTCCCCTATCAGGAGGATGTTCCTTTTTATCCAAAGACAAACCAATGACTCTTTGCAAGTCCCATAAGCCATATGTCATCCACAGATTTCCTAATGGGATAATCCACTTGTCACAGACTATAAAGGAAGCATTTTCCAGTGGCCTAAATGAGGATTAATGAACTAATATTCAGCGAACCTTTGGGGAGACACAAGAAAACCTCTGGCGTGGGCAACGTCATCAGAACCCAAGCAACCTGCACACTGCATTTATGAGAGGCCCTTTCAGAAGGCTTCAGAGGCATAACTTTCAAGTTTTAGCATCCAGGAGAAACACATGGCTATTTTTTTTTTCTAAAAGGTTAAAGTGGGGAATTCCTTGGTGGTTCAGTGATTATAACTCCATATTTTCACTGCAGGGGGACTGGGTTTGATCCCTGGTTGGGGAACTAAGATCCTGAAAGCTGTGGGGGTGCTCCCTACACCCACTGCCAGTAAATCAAATAAAATACTTGGTTGGCCAAAAAGTTTGTTTTCTACAACATCTCATGGAAAAAACCCTAACAAACTTTTTGGCCAACCCAATACAAGGTGAAAGTTTAGAAAGCGAAACCACAAATGTAAATGATATGATGGTGCCAATCTTTTGGGGTGGGTTTCAGAACGAATGTATGAAGTTGTGGTTCTGCCTCATGATCAAACGGAAACTCATCACAGGCATGTGCTCTGTCAGCAGGAGGCACCGCAGAAAATGCAGCCGAAATCTGTGCCTCTAGGGTCTAAAACAAACTGCTGTCAGATCAGGGCACTGGGTGCTGCTGGGGCCTTCTAGTTAGAGTGCCGCAGACTCTGGAAGTCATTCTGCATTCTCATATAAATGTTGCCCCCACAACCACTCTGAGTTGCAGAAAAAGTTCTTTCAATAATGAACAGCCGTCTGTTCCACAGAGCACAGGAAAAACACGATAAACCAAGTCACACACCTTGGCTGTAAACATATTCTTACACGAGATTGCTACAACTCCATATAAAGAAAACGCAGGCTCTTAACCACCCGCAGAACTCTAGCAACAACGAGAAAATGCACAAGGTTTCCTGCAATTAAGCCGCAGTGTTTTACAGTGCAATTTTATTTATACCTGAAAGAGAGTAAATAAATAAATATATAAAAGGTTGCACAGACCCCTCCCGCCCAAGGCTTATTCTGCAAATTAACTTTGCAGTCATAAAACCCGTGCCAGCTGGACTCTTTCCCCTGGTCCTCTGTGGCACAGGCAGCAAAAGCAGGTATATAGCTGAGAAAAAAACAAAGTCGGGCATTTTCCACCCTCAGCCAGGGATGTTAATTGAACTTTGGCTCATGTTTAAAGATTTCTCTCTTCATGTTCAAGAAAGAATTAAAAACAGTTGAGTTGGGGGAAAATGAACATCTGTTACTGACTTACACTCACAACCACAATGAAAAACATTCATAATTAAAGCAATTTTGCATCCCTCCAAGTTAGAGCTGTAATGTTGGGTTAAAAATATAAATGTGGAGGCTCCTCATTGTCTTCAGGGCTTGCTTCTTACGGCTGCTTGTAAAAAAGGTAGTTTATGCTGGGTTGAATTTTTTTTTCCGCTGGAATAACAATCTCAGGAAACAGATTTGCGTAGAAAGATAGGGGATGACAACACAGAGCACCTACACAATTGAGCCCCATTTTATGAAGCTATGAAACAGTAGTCAAGAAGTGTTTTATATTTGGGAGTTAAATACACTTTACGGCTGTGTAAAAAGCCAGAGCCATTTTGGGCCGAACATAAACATTCCAATGTCTGCGAGGTTTACTTCTGTTTGAGCCAGTGGGCAGGTTTCTATCAACCGGGAGGGATTCGTGGGTGACGCAGAACAGTGCTGGAAAGTCTTCTACATCAAGTCATTTCCCGTCCAACATGCAGAAACTTCATCAAGAAAACCAAATCTATTTCCATACCCTCACCCTGGCTATTGAAAAAAACCTCCTCCCTGATAGATCAGCCCCCAGCCTCTTTGCCCTCCAAGTCATCTTCCTTCTGCTGCTTAGTTAACATTCCCCCAAAGAGCCTCATAATATCACTCTTGTTTGATAGCAAGAGTTGCCTCTTTTATTAAAAATGTTTCCCCACTGCCAAGTCTATTAAACACAAATTCCTTAACCTAGCATTTAAGGTTCTTATACCCAGATGTATGCTCTGTGAGTCCAATACACCAATCAAATTGGTGTGGAAACCATCACTGGTCCCCAAACCATCTCTGTGTTACCCAGCTAAGTCTGGGATCTTGGAATATACAACCCCCACCCTCTAACCCTTATCTGCACTCATCCTTAAACACCTCACTGCAAAGCGACTTTCCCCAGGTAATGAAATGCTAACTGAATTGTTGCCAAGTAAAAGTGACTTCTTTAACCACTATAAACGTAATTTAAGGCTCTCAGGTTCAGGGTCTGATAGGAACTTTATTTGCACACTCATCTTCCTTTGCAACTAGATTTTTATCTCCCTGAAGGCACTGATCTTTCTTCACTCATCTCTGCATCTCCTGCAGACCTCAGCACTGGATCTGCCAGTCATAGTCATTAGACCCAGCTTCCTGGCCATCTACCTTCTAGAGAGTTGGTATAACATTTTTAAATTCTTGTCTGATATACTGCTAAGGTATATGCAGATACTTTGGGTCAAGTATTATATGGACTAAAAATCAGTCATATTTGCCTTCCATCAACATAACATGTAATTTGATCAAACAGATTTGCCAGGTGTGGGAATATAATTGGAATGGCCATCTTAGTTTGTCCCTTTTCTTGGTCAGGGTGACAGGAAATGAAATGACATTATTTTGGAAAAATCTTAAAACACAGTGTCAATGAGCTTATCTAAAAGTTCAGCATCACTTTGCCTGCTAAAGGTCTAAGGCCACTGCTCAAGGGGATTGGTCCCATCTTGCAGTGTGTCTGTGGGCTCAAGCCAGCTCCCTGACCACAGATTCCAGCCCAGAGAGGAGATGAGGCCAGGGAAACCCCAGGGAGAGGCGGGGAGAGGGCAGAACACTGTTATATACTTAACAGAACATGGAGGTTTTTCTGAGGTTTTGGAAAATAAGTCTGGACAGTCTTCTCTCAAAGTGGTATTGATTCAGCACACCTTTCCCTTCCCTTGCCACCCCCTCAGGGATGAAAACCAGAAGTGCCGAGGGAGCGGCGATGTTATTCCTGGCCCCGACGCACAGGAAGGGCCATAAATCTCTCAAGAAAGCCCAAGCTTGTGGGATTTCCAGAACCAACCCACAGATTTATGAGGACCAGACCATTCAGACAGATATCAGAGTCTTGGGTTCTTAGGAAAAACATGAATATACAGGAACATTCCTGTCATTTTGGGAAATACTACTCTTTCAAGGGTTCCCCACTTATTAGGATATGCCTGACATCGTGGGAACATCATCAAAACAGCGCAGCCTGAACCAGGCCGGTCAGCAAACCTTTAGTTGGATGACCTATCAGGGGAAGTGGCCTGTGATTCACTGGGGAAGGAGAGATGGGAGAGATGGTGTGGGCAACACAGGTTTTACATCTGGGCAGCACTATTGCTCAAATGGCCTTCAGACCATCACGACTGGCCCTGGCAACTGTGAGACAGAGCAGCGGTTCTCAGACGACGTCCCTGGACTCGCAGTGGGCTGGCAATGCTAAAGGTACCTGGGAGCTGCTGGAAGCTGCCAACTTCTGGCTCTATTTCTGGAATTTGGGCAGGTACCAGGAATCCATATTTTTAAGATGCTCCAAGGTCACTGAGAGAGTCAGGGAACTCCTGAAATACAGTGTACCACGACAGAGGTGGTTGGTGGGTGATTTAAGGTCATGTTTTGATTCTAAGGGCTTCCCTGGTAGCTCAGATAGTAAAGAATCTGCTGCGTCGGAAAGATCCCCTGGAGAAGGAAATGGCAACCCATTCCAGTATTCTTGCCTGGAGAATTCCATGGACAGAGAAGCCTGGTCCATGGGGTCACAAAGAGTCAGACACGACCAAGTCACTTCATTTTCTTTTTTCTTATTCTAAAAGAGAATTCTTGCTTGTGCACCACCCTAGAAAACCTGCTCCTGTGCCCCAACCCCCAACCCAGGAAACGGTTCCACCGTCCACTCAGTTGTTCCGGCAAAGAACCCAGGAGTCACTCTTCTCTTCCCTCCTCCAGATGCTCATGCAAGCCCTCCAGGCTCTGTTCCAATGTATCCTGAGTCCACCCACGTCCCCTCATTATTCTGGTCCCATTATTGCCGTCTCTCCCACTGCTTCAGTAGATATCCCCACCCAACATTCATTCATCTGTCAGAATAATAATCTTTTAAAACTATAAACCCAACCATGACAGTCTCCTGCTTAAAGTCCTCCAACAGCTTCACATTACACAACTGGGCAAACTCTTGTCTCCTGGGCATTTTTCTCCCTCCCCACCCATTTGAACCAGCCAGCTGAATACACTCCCTTCTTTTTTATCTGGCTAGGAGGTACTCATTCTTAACACTCACATTGGCTATTATTCCCTCCAAAAAGCCTCCTGTGACTCCCCACCCCAAGGCTGTGTACACACCAAACTTGACTCTATCAGGCAACCTGGCATTCTGTGCGGATTTCATCATCTGTCTCCTGAAAACAAATATTCTAGGAGCAAAGGAGTTCCTTAGTATTGCTGAAGGGCACGTAAATGGATCACAGTCCTATATCACATTGTCAGGAGTCAGAGAGAGGACAGCTCACAGGAGTGCGCTCCGGAGAAAGGCAGAGCTGGGTTAAAATCCAGATACCCAATCTTACTATGTGCCCTCGGGTAAGTCAGTTAACATCTCTGAACGTCTGGTTTCCATTCATATATAAAATGGGAACGTGAATAACATGCTTAGCAAAGCACCCAGGAGTCGGGAAGATCCCCTGGAGGAGGAAATGACAACCCACTCCAGTCTTCTTGCCTAGATAATCCCATGGCCAGAGGAGCCTGGTGGGCTACAGTCCGTTGGGTTGCACAGAGCTGGACATGACTGAGCAACTCAGCATGCACACGAAGCATGAACACATTCCAGGCGTCCTGATGCAGAGACTAACACTGCATTTCTTACTCCTCCAGGCGGGCACACAGCGCTAACTCTAATGCCCCACAAACACATTCCAGGTGCCCTGATGCAGAGACTAACACTGCATTTCTTACTCCTCCAGGCGGGCACACAGCGCTAACTCTAATGCCCCACGAACACATTCCAGGCGTCCTGATGCAGAGACTAACCCTGCATTCTCACTCCTCTAGGCGGGCACACAGCGCTAACTCTAATGCCCCTCACCAGGCTGGCGAGACACCTGAGGAGCTCTCTTCTATCTGCTTCTGTAACTGATTTTTCTTTCCATAAATTGTATCTCTGGATTTGGTTTCCTCCTTAGGTGATCTGTTTTAACACTGTTTCTGAAAAACCAACTGCGCAGGACTTGATAGAGTTCAGTTACGCCTAGGCTTAGGAGAGATCTGAGGGGGCTCAGGACACCCCCTGCCTGTTCTGCACCACCCCCTCCAAAGCGTGTGTTTCCATTTTCCAGTCTCATCAATGCTGTTGTCGTAAGAGCTATCAAAACTTTGCAAAGCCCCGAAAATGGTGGAGCACTGGGTCTGAAGTCTGAATTTTCTTCACTGCTCTCTGGGTAAGTGATAGCAGCCTAGTTTCTTCAAATGCCAAGCATTACAGTGCTTTTATCTCACTAATTAATAACTAGCTTTGGCAAGCAGGAAACTAAAAGGCACAGTTGGACTGTGCTCAAAAACCAACTGCACAAATGAAAGCCAGGAGTGTCCTGGGTTTAAAATGCAAGGCGAGGGTGAGGCTGTGTAGATTCCAACACAGCAGAGATGCGGAGCGGGTGTCTTCCCGGGGATGACGGAGGTGGTGGGTGACCTTCCATCCCTCTTCTCAGATAGAGGTCTGTGCACTTGTGTGAAGGGCAGGTTTCCACAATGAGCACTCTATACTGAAAATCCCTCCAAGGCTAGAGGCAGGCTTTTCTATTACTGCTCTGTAGCTTGGAAATCCCAGCTAGCTGATGACTTTATGGGTTTGTACGGTCTAGACAAGAGGGTTACTCTTTGGCAAAATTGCTCCGGGGGGAGGCCCCTGTGAAAATTCCCATCCAGCTAATTACCATTCAGAGGGCAAGCTACCGGGAGGGCGCCAGCCTCTGGCAGAGGCTGCGGTTGGAAAGCCACACTCCTGGCTTTATCACTGGCTACGTTTACTTTCCTCCCTGTCAAAACAAGGACAGGAAAAGGGAACAAGAGTGCTAGTGAGAGAGATCAACTCGGGGTGCTGGGGGATAACAAAGAATGAAGGCTGCCCAGAACTGTGACTGGGAGAGCCGTGCCTTCACTAAGGACAGGGAAACACCGGCCATCTGTCTGCTTTTACAAAAACCATTTCAACTTTCTCAGCAACTTTGAATCTCTGGAAGCAAATGAGTAAAGACACAATGGTCTGAACTGGGTACGGGGTAAAATGCTTCCAAAAATAGAGATTCACAGTGCTAAAACCCAGAGGAGCTCACAACTATTTTCACCTCAGCTTTTATGGGACCCAGAGAGGTAGGTGGTGGTACCTGTTTCTTCAATACTTGGAAGACATCATTTTCACCTACCGCAGGAAGGGGCCAAGGGAAAGCACCTGTCTAGAAACCCTTGGGTTCTGATTTAGGTGACAAATATGGAAAGGGGAGGGGAGGGGGAATAGGCTTCTGTGAAGGGAGATCAAGCCTGCACTTGGCAAGGTTCTCATCCAAAGGCAAAAGCGCCTCTGCTGGGAGGTCACCTCCAGAAGCCCTTCTAGACCACACGCTCTCCCCACAAAAGAGCCTGCTTTCCTGTCCACATTCTTCCTCACTCCTATCTTCACTGTGACACAGCGTCTTCTCTTTTCCCCTCAAGTCCCTCGGGGCGTAGACTGTATCTCTTCCCACCTTCACTTCACCGAGGTATCTAATGATGGGGTTGCAGGCTGGGCGCTCAGTTACTGCCTAAGATGGATAACTGATCAGAGAGAAATCTCTACCCGCCCCAAAGGCACACAGAAACACGATTTCCCCCCCTCTCTTTATGACTAAGCTCTAGTGAAGGACCTTGTGCTCTTTCTGAGGATGGAGTCTGGGAACATTCCAGGATCTGCAGGTCCGGAAGAACTGTATGGCTACAGCTTGATGAAGCCTCCTGAACAAAGAACTGCGATTACAGCGCAGCTGATGATCAGACACACTCAGTGTTTTGCTGTGGCTGGAATGCGAGGAATATGCACTGGGCTGGAAATCAGGAAGCTCGGGTCTTGGTACTTTTTTGATCCATTTGGCCACACAACCTTGGACTTTACACTACACTTGTATGAAGTGGTGAATCTGGATAACTGGATTTCAAATTTTCTGACCATGATTCAGTAAAAAAAAAACAAAACAAAACACAACTCAGAAAATAATGTACACACACATACACATGAAACTAAAAGTTTCCCCAGACAGTATTTATCCTTACTAAGTGTGCAGCACCCTATTTTCTTTCTTTCCTTATATTAAAAAATGCTGGTCATAACTTATAAACTGCAATAGCCAAGATGACCTTGACGCATATTTCTGGTTCTAAAATTCCACAGTGTTAAGATCTTATGCTATTTTAATGCCTTTTTTTTTCTCCATTGCGTCCTTTCATCAGAAGGAGTTTGGGGCAGTAAGCATCTCCTAAATTCAGGGTGTTAAGGAGCAACAACTGATGCAATGAAGTTGCCACATCACCCACCACTCTCCCAGGAATCCTCTGCCCTGAGGTGGAGGAGGGGCGGGCCTTGCTCTCTGACCATCACTTTAAGGGGAGCAGGAAGTGAAAGCGATCCCCTTCCATCCAAGTCACAGAATCTCTGTCCTTAGCAACAAGTACTAGAGTGGTTTGAGGCTTCGCCTGTCTTAAGACATTTATTTTCACCAACTCCTCTGTCAGTCTTCTTTTGACTATTCTGAGGGCATCTGTACTGAACACAAAAGACTATGGGGATGAACATGTCAAAGCAGTACTGTTGCTTTGTCACTGAATAAACCGAGGCCATCCAGAGTGCTTCACAGGCACACACTGTGAGCTTTTATTTTTAATACTGAAGTATACTTGATTTACAGTGTTATGTTAATTTCTGCAGTACAGGAAAGTGACTCAGTTACATATACATTCCTTTTCATATTCTTTTCCATTATGTTTTATCACCGAATATCTAACACAGTTTCCTGTGTTATACAGTAGGACCTTGTTTATCTGAGTTGGTTTTTCTCATAGTTTTATTTTGACACTGACCTTGACCCCCTGGGCCAAGCCAGAGGGAAAGGCAAATCTTTGGGAACCTGATTTGTCCTACATGAGTTTACCAGATCTCCACCATCTCTTTCCTGAGAGATTCGAAGGGGCTGCGTTCAAGTAGCCTCAAGGGCACAATTCAGGGCTCAAGGATGGAGCCAAGTGAATTGGCTCACAGAGGAACCAAACCCAGGACCTCAGATTTAATCCCAGGCTCTGGTCCTCTGAGCCAACTCTAAGTCCTGGAGCTCCAGTGGGTGAGGGAAGATGACTTATTATCAGTCTGCCAAGGACCGGCATGTAGGTTCTGTTCATTATCTTGGTCTGTCAATGAGAAGAGTCAACAACAACTATTAACCAGGCCCAGGCACCCAGGTAACAATATGGCTTATTAGGTTAATAAATTCAGGCCACTCAAAGCACTTTATAGACAAAAATCTGAAATATCACTCAGAAGGAGCCACAAATGGCCATCTTCTAGATGACGAGAGAGGCAAAATGTTCCAAAAAAATATCCATTCACTTTTCAGCCCTGTCACCTTTCCAAAATGTACTATTACATAATAGAAAATACAGACTAAGTGAACAGAAATTCTAGGAGGCTGTGAGATGTTATTTTTAAAGAGCTACCATGAAAATGAAGCTACTTTCCAGTTTATAACATAATTCATTTTCCAGTTTGTCCTCCTTGCTTGACAGAAAATGACAATGTCCATTACTATGCCACATTTATAGCTTTAGATAAAGGGCTTTTACATGGCAAAGGAGAAGCTTTCTAGTCTTGGCAAATCTTCCTTTTTTGATGATGCCAGGAAATAGGTCTTTATTGTGAGCCCTCCCCTCGAAAAAAAATCCTTTTTGGAATATTTATTATTCATTTCAGGAAACACAGCACTATAGATTATTTACAAATGTGTTAACTGGATTCTACTAAACTTTTAATTTGCAATTTACTTGCCAAGTACTATGTATTAGTTACCAATGGTATATTTATGTTTCTGCAATGCATGCTTATTATATAGTTATTCCAGAAACTCTGATTTATTAAAATTTTTTTTAAATCCCAATTTTTATATTTGCAGTTACTTCATAATTTTAATTTTATGGTTTTAGTTTCCAAAAAGGGCTTATTCATCTCCTAGGGGGAAGGAAAAAGCCTCCAGGCTGAGGTGTGTTGTCCACAGGTGGTGGTGGGAACCCACCTAGCCTGTCACAAACATCCCCAGGCAGGCGTCCTCTGGCAGTTCACTCACAACTGAGCTGTAACATTTTAATTATATGCTTTTAAAGTTAGTCATTTGTCAAGTTTTGTTAGTCTTACAAAAACAATTTAGGTATAGCATAGCATATTCTAAATTATATGCATGTATATTACTGAAACCAAGTGGCTTTAATTAAATATTTTTCAAAGCCTGTTTCCTTTTAATGGCAGTGAAATACTGCTGGTAGCAATGGCATGCTCTGCCAAAATGAACTTCATCAAGGTGAACTTTAGGGAGACTGTTAACACAATAATGGCCTAGAAGTTTATGCAAAGTTCTTAAATTAGAAAGTGGCCATTTAAAGGTGTCATTTGGTTGGGGGGGGGTGGTACTGTTCAAGATATAGGATCATGACTGTGCTTCAAAAGTGATACCCTAAACTGAATGCCTGGCACTGGTCCTGGTAATTGTTGGAGCCTTGGAGTAACACAGTACACTTCTGCCTGGCAGACAAACTGGAAAAGGATGGCCAACAGAAAAGCGTGTCGAGGTCCTTTCCACCCCTGAATTTAAGACTTTAAGCAACTGTTCTCTTTCTTCTTTTACCCTTTTAAAAAAGGATTTATTTTTTATCTTTTGGCTTTGGTGGGTCTCTTGCTGTGTGCGGGTCTCTCTAGTTGCAGGGAGCAGAGGCTGCTCTCCAGGCACGGTGCACAGCCTTCTTCTTGCGGTGGCTTACTCTGCTGCAGAGCACAGGCCCCAGGTGTGCACGAGCTTCCGCGGTTGCACCTCCCGTGCTCCAGGGCGCAGGCTCAGCAGTTGTGGCCCATGGGCTTAGTTGTTCCACGGTGCATGGGATCTGCCAGGGACAGGGATCAAACTGGTGTCCTTGCACTGCAAGGTGGATTTTTAACCACTGGACCATCAGGGAAGTCCCCTATTCTTTTTTTTTTTTTTAAACATTTTACAAATTTTATTTTAAAAAGTTTTTTTTCTGGCTGTGCCCTGCGGCTTGCAGGATCTAAGTTTCGTGACCAGGTATCAAACTTGGGCTCCCTTCTGTGGAAGCACGGAGTTTAATCCTGGACTATCAGGTTTAGAACTGCTTTCAAGTTAAATACTGTGACAATGATTTTCACTAGGATCCAGTTATATAGCATAGAAAGAGCTCAAAATATCTTACATGGAAAATACCATTTCCACTATTTGCTATAAGAGAAACCCACTTTACCCTTATTTCGTTACTTGAAAATATTTTAATTTTGAAAATATATCTATTTGAAAACTAAAAGTCCTCCTAGAGCCAGGCTTCAAAAAGATATATCTTGGTTGGAAGGCCATGGACAGATGCCCTGTAGCTATTTTACTCAAAACTATTTTGACAAGAGGAAAAACAATTTCCCTGAGTGACCTATTTTGGGGTCTGTAAGCATCTGGAACACCTTGGCCACTGCTTTTATTTTTCTGCCTGTAGAAAATAATAATGATTGGGTATCTAGGTAGAAAACACAGCAAGCACATCATGATTAGATCTTAAATTCCTATACAGTGGTCTCCCAACCAACTTTAGTTTCTTGGGGTGATTTGTTATGTTTTATTCTTCCATACCAAAGAGAGCCTGAGTTGGCTAGGTTAAAAAGAAAATTCAGCCCAGTGGAGTATGAACACATCTTTGATCTGATAAGATCAAGCTAACTTGTTGCTGCTTTGATGACTATAAATTAACACCAGCATCCCGTTTTCCAAGGAGTGAGTAACTATCTGAGTTTGGTGGTAAGAGATTCAAGGTGCACAGCCAGCATCCTTTCCTTGCTAGGTATCAGACAAGTCCCAGCAGCTTGTTTCTCCCTTCCTGTCAGATGCCACTTTGCTTTTAGTGCTTTTCCAAGGACTTTGAACAAAGCCCTGAGACAGATCCAGGGAGATTCTGTACCTGGATAGTCTTTTTAGCAAGGACAAATTAGCTTAAAGTGTTCTCTCTCTCTTTTTTTTTTTTTTTTGCAGATTCTGTCTCTAATGCTGTGCAGCTGGGTGCGCCTGGGGATCCCTTTATTGTTAAAAGTAGACCCACATGGAAAAGACATTAAAATCAGTTTGCTGCTGTGATACCCACGAAGATGAAAGGGCTTGTCTGATTTTAATATGCTGTGTTAGATGGGAAGGAAAATGAAAAGGCTTCTTTGGAAACACACACATTTGGCGGGGTTACGAATTCATCAGGTGTTAAATCCCTGTCAGCCTCGCAGCAGAGGTGTGTGGCAGCACTGGGTGTCTGCCTGTTTGTGCTTTCAGTGGAATCCGTGCCGTTTTCCATGCTTACAATATGTGGCTCTCTTTAGCACTCCTATTTCGGTTCTGGTACTTGCTTCCAGAGGAAAATTAGTCAAAGTGTGTACTGATGGGAGCTGGCATATGAATGAGCTCTGGACCCTAGCTTAAAGAGACTGCATTCTTTTTGGGGGTAGGGGGTGTGCCCTTGAAAATAACTTTATCTTTTGATATTTCTTGACATTTTTGGGCCAGTGCAGAGACCCCTACTGGGACATAGAAAGAGCAACAATGATTGAGGGCCAAAACCACACTGTGAACTACGTTTCTAGCACCAGGTGAAACATGCCTGAACATGATGTAAAGACTGTCAAGATTTCTTGTGGGAATTCTTAACAGTGGACATATTATTTTTGTTGAATTTGATTAAGCAATAACACAGTTACAGTAGAGATGAAATTCAGGTTTATAATTAAATGTGAATGGTTAAGCATGATACTGCTAAGATGGCAGGCCTCAAAAATATTGTCACTAGAAGATAAGTTATTGATGGCCGTTACTGCAAATTCTAAATCTGAAGATACGCTGTTATTAACTGGGTTCCCATTACAGAAATGGAGTTCATTTAGAGTTTCAGAGGATATCCAGGGGCTGAAACTGGGTAGTGTTAGTTTTTAATTTTTAAAAAGTAAATTTAAATTAAAAATTTAATTTTTCTTTCTTGTAAAATTCTGTCTCATGGAAAGCAAAGTATTTTGGATCTGGAAGATCGATATGCTATAATTTTCTATTGGAAACATTTGAATCATCAACTAATTCTAACTGTGTCCCAGTGTCTGGCAATTAGTTCTTCTTCATTTAATAAGTGTACAATTGTTTTTACTTGACCACACTATTGTTTCTGCAGAGTTTGAAAGCTGAGAATAAAGGATTTCACTGTCTTTCTTCAATGGAGAGGAAATTCCAGAGATTTTCTTCTTCAAACTACTGCGTATATGTACCTCCCTTTTTCTTAAATGGCTTGTTTACAGTAGAGGAAATGCTCTCTGCTCTTTCAGGGAATGAGTGGAAGTTGTGGGCTCCTTTGCCTCATTTCTGCCTGGGCCAACAATTTTTTTTTTTTTAACTGAGGTAAGTACAATGCATAGATTTTAAGTGCCTAATTCAATGAATTTGATAAATGTACACCTTTGTGTAATCAACATCTCAATCAAGATATGGACTATATCCATCAGTCCAGAAAGTTCTCGGGAAGGAGAGAACTTTTTCTTCCTGTTCCCAGAGTCAACTGCTGTTCAGATTTCCACTGTTACAGATCAGCTATCTCTACTTGAACTTCAAATGTACTCTTTTGTGTCTGGTTCCTTCTACTCAGTATAATGTTTTTGAGACTCATTCATGGTTTTTTTTTTTTAAAGTCACTAAATAGTATTCCATTGTACAGATAGATCACAATCTGTTTATCCCTGTACTTGGAGACAGACCAGCTAATACGCAGGGCTACTGCAAATAACGCTGTCCTGTACATCCCTGCACCTGTCTTTTGTGGACATATACTTCCATTCCTCTTGGGTAACTACGCAGTGTGGGACTGCTCAGCCAAAATCACTTGTTTCTGAAGCCCTGGAGAACCTTTCTTAACCAGAGGTTTACGGAGAGACAGTATTAACGTAAGTAGCTGTTTCCATCCCTAACTTTACCTCATTAATCCTCATGGGAAGGTAGGCATTGTCTCCAATGCATACAGGAGACCAAGGCTTGCAAAGCTTTAAGATCATCCATCTCTCAAACTGAAGAAAAAAATTTGAATCCTGATCCCTCTGATGCCAAAAGCTCTCATCACTTTACCTCAATGTTCCCAGAGTTTCAGAAGGTGCTCCAGAAAACTCCAGGTTTCCATAACTATGCCCCCATCAACATAGCTGGGTCTGCTTATGAATCCCCTGGCAGTCCATAACGATCATGCTCTAAAGTTGTTTGCCGCCAATCACTTCCCCCTGATCTCACCTGATTCCAACTCTTTAGGAATTTACACTGACTTACAATTTCTAAGACATTTTGTGGATGTGAATATATTGCTTATAACTGCCTTAAAACAGTAAGGAAAGAATGACCCCATGAGTACCTCTATCTTATCTAACCAATAAACCGGTCCATCTGCGTGTATGTCATGTTCATTACGTATTTGCTCCACATGTGTATAACCTGCTTCTACTAAGAGACGTAAATTCTAATCCATAAGGGCTACACCTTCTGCTTTTTTGTACTCCCAGTACCTGGAACAATGATTATAACAAAATAGATGCTCAGTAAATTACATGAACTGAGAAGATGCCCAGTCTTGGTGCTCTGGAAAACAGTGGCCACTCAACTGGGGATGACTGAACTTGGGCAAGGTTTCATTTAAATGAGCCTCAATTTCTTTTGTCTTTAAAGTGGGGTAAACAAATGGTGATTAAGTTTCTGTGAACTCTAAAGATAAAATCTACTAATATAGACTGGCACTGATTTGATTTGCTTTCTTCAAGTCAAAAACATGTTTTGTTTGGGAAGGTCTCTTGCAGGTGGTGTAGTTGAGAAAAATACTTGTAATTACTATCTTGTTGCTGCTCTCCTACACTTTGAGTTGTAACAGATTATAAATAAGTAGCTGCATAAGACGGTGGGGAAGGAAGCAAAATTAGTGACAAGACTGGGCCATAACTCTCAGGAAGCAGGATGAAGGTTTTACAAGTCAATCAATAAAGAAGATGAAAGGACAATGACTGGAACAAAGCAGTATATAAACAAATAAGAAAACAAGTCATAGGCCAGGAAAGGGTGTGTTGTGACCCTGAATATAATGTAAGCCAGATAGTAGAGCAACATGAAGTCATTCTCCAGCTTAAGTAAACACATTTATGTGAAAAGGGAAATATAAATCAAGGCTACTTTCTCAATGGGAAGAGTTTAGGGAATGTTTTTCAGGCACTGTCCAGATATTCATCTCTTTAGGGAAGAATCCATTAGAAACACCAAATCCCGGCCTTAGGAATTTATTATAAATAGGTCACAAAATTCAGTCAGGCTAAAATATTTAGTTTTTTCTCCTTTTCCACGGTTAAATAGGACAGGATTTATCTCTCTGAGATTTTTCCTTCCGTTTTATTCTTTTCTTTGGGGTGGGGATGGGGGAATTGTGTGAGTTTAGACCTTACTTTAGTTATCTTTTATTCCTTGAGATTTTCTCCCTTTAGTAAGGTTGTTCAGGTTTATTTTCTAAAAATAAAGGGATTGGGGGAAAGTTCACCTCAGCTCCATTCAGACAGAGCTTCTAAATGTTTTTTTTTTTAAATTTTTTTTAATTTTAAAATCTTTAATTCTTACAGCAGAGCTTCTAAATGTTGAGCTAAATTCTGTCAGTTCTATCAGCTATATGGCAGTAATTTCCATCTTGAGGGTGAAATTAATACTTTACTTTTTAAAATGATTTTGCTGTTTATTAGCAGCTCCTGAGAACTGCGAAGTTATAATCTGAGTAACTTACTGCCAAAGCCATAAGGGAATGGTAAAGATCTACTATCACGCCAAATAGCAGGAGACACAGGAATATGAAACGAAATGACATAATGCACGATAGGAACTTAAACTACAGATTAACAGATATAATTTGTTACTTCATGATCATTATAGGCTGCTGAAATAGGAAAACAAAAAAATTGGTTTAATTTCCTTGGGTACCTTTCTCTGGTTTGATACTTGAATTTTTTCCCCCCAAGTGGGCCAAAATATATATGCAAATATTTTCCAGGAGAGACTATGCAGTGCTATTATAACCAGAAATTCAGCCAACTCTTTCCATGGCTTCTCCATTAAGACATAAGCAAGCATCTGTTTAGTCCCACTGGACTCACATTTGGAGGCTAAGGAAGTAGATTACAGCAATCTTTCTCCAAGCAAACTGGAAATAGGCTAACCTAGGCAAGAAAACACACAGCTCTGACAAGATGGGACCCAGCATTTAAAAACAGTGGTTTCCCACCTCTGGCTGTATGTTAGAATTACCTAGCAAGAGCTTCAAGAAAACTCTCAATGCCCGATCCATCAACTGAGTAAGAGTCTCGGAGTAGAGCCCAGGCAAAGGGAGGTTTAAGACTCCCACCATGACCAATTTCAGGATGAGCTTTAACAACTGGTCTGCAAGCCTGAATAGTTAACAACTGACTGCCTGGAGTCAGCTCCAACTCACCCTTGAAAGAAACCTTGAATAAACTAAATCGATTAAGTTCTTCAAGTTCTGATCTGCTATCTGACTGGTGGAGTGGGTTAAAAGTGAGGGTTACTGTGAATAAGAGTAAACTACAGTTACAATAACTTAATGACTTTTTGTGTTTTGGGTTTAGAAGTGTCAAGTTAGCAACTGAGGCAGCTAAGTGGCTGAAGGTCTAAAGAGTTTTTAAAAAGGTATTAACATTACCATATGTAAATTAGATAGTCAATGGGAGTTTGACATATGACATATGGCACCCAAAGTAGGTGATCTGTGACAACCTGGAGGGATGGGGTGAGCAGAGAGGTGGGAGGGGGTTCAGGATGGAGGGGACGCAGGTATGCCTATGGCCGACTCATATTGATGTATGGCAAAAAACATTACAATGTTGTAAAGCAATTATCTTCCAATTAAAATAAAATTTTAAAAGGTATTAATCTGTACATGGGAATTAATAATGTTGTTTCAGTGGGGCTGGTGCTAGGATTAAGTAATCATACATAAAGCATACAGTAAGCATACATAGTAAAAAATCTAGGTTGCTTTTCCTCAGTAATTATTACTACTTTTAAAGGAGAATGGTATGAACTGTTTTAACACTTTATTTTCAGTGAATTCAATCATGTTTATCTTCACTTTTAATATATATGTTTTAAATTTAAGTATAGCTGATTTACAATGTTGTGTTACTTGAATTTTTTCCCCCTAGATGGGCCAAAATATATATGCAAGTATTTTCCAGGAGAGACTAAGCAGTGCTATTATAACCAGAAATCCAGCCAACACTTTCCAGCAAAGTGATTCAGTGATACACATACACACATATATATATAGATCTTTTTTAATTTTCAGTTTCTTTTTGGTATAGGCTATTACAAAACATGGAGTATGCTTCCCTGTGCTACACAGTAGGTCCTTGATGACTATATTTTATACATGGTAATCACATATATCTTTAATTCTTTATCTCTATAATTTAAATCAGGGGCTGGCAACTATGGCCTATGGACCAAATCTGTAAAAAAGGTTTCACAGAAACTTTCCGTTTTATAGAGCACAGACTGTCCACTTGCAGCTCTATAGCTGCTTTCACTGCTATGGTGGCAGAGCTGAGTAGCTGACACAGAGGCCCCCGTGCCTTCATAAAAAACAACGTTGACCCATGATTTAAACCGTTCAAAGCTTTTCTTAAGTGAACACTAAAAAATACATTAAAAAAGAATACAAAGCAAATAAAGACAGGAAATGAAAAAGTTGAGAAAAGAAAATTTCTCTAGAGTTTTAGAAATCACAAAATCAATCTTAATTCTAAGAATTCCTAAGACATACTTGAAACTCTATGATGAAACTGAGATCTGATTCTGTCTAGTCAAGATGGTATATTTTAAAGAATACTTTATAAATGAACTTTCCTGCAAGATGACTATTACTTCTGTACCAGGAATGCATCTTGAATATGAAACTTGGAAGAGTGAATTTAGGAGGTAGAAACATGGAAAATTATTTATAACCTGGCAATGAAAGTGACTGAAACCACATTAGTCAGGCAAAATAAGCTGATCTCTCTAACTACAGGTAAAATAACATTTCAAACATTGAAAAATGTACACAATCAAAATTGTACAGGGTAGGGGTTTAAGAAACCATTTCCCCTGCTAATTTTTGATGTTTACATGGAATGTTCTTCAAGCAGCAAATAACTTAGCAATGATCTTGACAGACTGAAAATGATACATCTTTACCACAACATAAATTAATTCTCTCAGTAGGAAATTGCTAAAATAGACAAGGTGTCAGAAAGATTTCTTTATGTCTGAAGGAGAGGAAATGATTCCATTTCTTCCAAACATTCTTACATGAAAAATAATAAACTCTCACTTTTAAACTTTCTTTATTTTCATGGGGTTCTAAAACTCCCATTACTAATTGGGGTAGTCATAGTTATCTGGTACTGGCCATGAGTCAATCCATATTAAGTCAGGTATAAAACATACCCAAGTATAAAACTGTCCCCATAATTCACATGGCATATGAATAAATATTCATAGAAATGCTCAGAAAAGAGAATCGAAGAATCACACTACATTCTCGTGGCATTCCTTAGATTTACCAGTAAATGTCAGCAGAAATCCTGGAAAGTAAATCTTCACAGAAAGACATGTAAGAGAAACATGGTGGTCTATCTCAGGGAAGGGAAAAATGCCCACACAAATGAACCCAGTTCCTCCTGTATAGAATGATCTCCAATTCTACTCCTGAAACAGCTAGTTGAAAACTGGACCACAGGGATGAACATTTACTGAATGTTCAATGCATGTGTGCGCAATCACATTTAACTCTCACACAAAAACCTAAATAATGGGTATTACCAGTGATCTGTAAGGGGCAAAGCTTAGGCAGGAACTCTGTCTGCCTCCCACACCTATTCTGTGTTCAAAATGCCCAATCCTGATGGAACACAGGGTACCCTCTCAACCATGAGCCCACCGAGACGCCCCTAGAAAAAGAGCGCCGATAATCAGAGTGACGAGTTTGAAAGTTTTCTAAATCCTCCTCCTGGAGAATAACAATGTATTATATTAAAACCCTGTATTGAATAAACCAGTTTACACCACCCTTATGGGCAGAAAGTGAAGAGGAGCTAAAAAGCCTCTTGATGAAAGTGAAAGAGGAGAGTGAAAATGTTGGCTTAAAGCTCAACATTCAGAAAACTAAGATCATGGCATCTGGTCCCATCACTTCATGGGAAATAGATGGGGAAACAGTGGAAACAGTGTCAGACTTTATTTTTTGGGGCTCCAAAATCACTGCAGATGGTGACTGCAGCCATGAAATTAAAAGACGCTTACTCCTTGGAAGAAAAGTTATGACCAACCTAGATAGCATATTCAAAAGCAGAGACATTACTTTGCTGACTAAGGTCCATCTAGTCAAGGCTATGGTTTTTCCAGTAGTCATGTATGGATGTGAGAGTTGGACTGTGAAGAAGGCTGAGCGCTGAAGAATTGTTGCTTTTCAACTGTGGTGTTGGAGAAGACTCTTGAGGGTCCCTTGGACTGCAAGGAGATCCAACCAGTCCATTCTGAAGGAGATCAACCCTGGGATTTCTTTGGAAGGAATGATGCTAAAGCTGAAGCTCCAGTACTTTGGACACCTCATGTGAAGAGTTGACTCATTGGAAAAGACTCTGATGTTGGGAGGAGTTGGGGGCAGGAGGAGAAGGGGAAGACCGAGGATGAGATGGCTGGATGGCATCATGGACTCGATGGACGTGAGTCTGAGTGAACTCCGGGAGTTGGTGATGGACAGGGAGGCCTGGCGTGCTGCAGTTCATGGGGTCGCAAAGGGTAGGACATGACTGAGCGACTGAACTGAACTGAACCTTTGTCTAACCCATCACACTTTCTCAAACTTATTAGGGAACCCTTTTCCTCAACTTCCATTTTGCGAAAGTCATATTCTGAAGCACACTTTGAGAAACAGGACTGCTGCCACTTCCCTTGATGAGAGCTGGATAAAAGAGAAATACATAAACTCTAAGAGAAAATAAACATTTTCATCTACCATTAAGGGGGGATACTACTGAGGGAGTGATAGCATGATTCTGAATGGCTTCTTTCTGCCCTTAGTATGAACCAGAATCTTTAATACCATCCTCAGAGCCCCAGGCCCTGCAGACCTCCTTGGCCTCATCTAACAAACACCTCACCACCACTTGGTCGACCTTCAGTAACCTGGGACCTGCCAGGTTCCCCTTCATGGAGCCTTTGAAAAATGCTGTCCTCTTGGCTGCATGCTCCTTCTCTCCCTCTTGGGGAAGTCTTCCCTGATTCGGTCAAACCTCTCTCCCATCACTGAGTTACAAGGTTATAGTTACTGGTGTATTTCTTTGATGAATACCTGTCTATACAGCAGTGAGGGGAAATATAATCTCTGTTCTCAGATGGGAAAAAGAAGAGGAGGGACTTTTCCAGCCTCTTTCTACCATCTTCTACCACTGACCAGTGGATCTCTGACTTGGGAGAAGGTTCTGTGCTGGTTAGCTCCGTGCCTGGGCACACGCTGGTCTGCTCCTACACAGGCAAGCCTAGGAGGAATGTTTGGGAATAAGTTCAACTCAGGGAAGAAGTCAGTTGTTACAGATCGTAGCTTTATTCTGCAGTTTAGCCTTATGCAGTAATAAAGTTGATTTTACTTTTTACCTTTGAGTCTTATTTTTCAAATCGCTTCCATTTGGGAGATGAAGACAAGAAAGAGTATTCCTTTTGGCCCCCTAGAATGCCAACATCTACTAGGCCTCAGCCCATCAGAAAGCACATGACTGGTCTCCTTGGGTTCACTACTGTAACTCAGGTCTGGTGCTAAGAGGGATTCTGAGTTTTAAAAATTGATCATTCTATCACAGAAAAGCTTTTAAACAAGCAAAACTAGGGAGACTGGTATGATGATAAGCCCCTATGTATATATCACTCAGCGTCAACAATAATCAACACATGGCAATAATCAACACAATCGATCTTGTTTGATCTATTTCTCCACTTGACTGAAGCAAACCCAACACACTGCATCACTTTATATGTAACAAATGGTAAAGGCTTGAAAGCATGTCTATAAAACCATTATCACATGCACATTATAAATGATAACTTATTAACTATATCTTTAATAATAAATAGATGAATGAATCAACAAAAGGTCAAAGAAGAGGTGGATCTCAAGCAAGATCTGCGCCTGGCCCCCAGTACAGCATGCACGCGCACACACACACCCCCCTTAAGGGCCAACCTACTCACCAGTTGGGGTGCTGCTGCGGAATGAAGAGGAGGGAGTGATGGGCGGGGTCACTGGGGGAGTAAGGCTTCCGCTACTGTGGCGAGGTGGCGTGGACACGTTCCCTCGAGACACGGAGCTGGACAAAGTCAGCGAGAGCTTTGGCTGGATCTTCTTCTTCAGAGACTCCTGCTCTCGGCGGGCAGCGTCCGTCATGAATCTGGAAGTGGAAGAGACCATTTGTGGAAACCCATCTAGAGAGCAGGAGGAATTGTGGCTGCTAACCTGAGTGCGACAGATGCTCCCCCCTGGGGTAGGGACTTGTTCACAGGTCAGTCCCAGCTTCACAAACTCAGAACAGCTGCCCTGTTCCTACACGACAGAATCATCTTCTAGCTCCCGAAAGCTCCCTGGGCCAAGCCTCTGTCCTCACTACAGCGCCTTCAGCTACAGGACTGCCTGGAAGGTCCTCTCAATCCTCAGGAAGTACACCTGCTCTCAAAGTTCCCCAACCACCGTCAACTAGAGAGGCCTTCCTTCATCTGCAGCTTGGTAGTGCCTATTGTTTGTGCCACTGAACATACGTGGCTTCGTGAGGACTCGCATTCTTTTTTGTACTCTTGAGTCTCAAACAGGTTATCTGGCTTTTTAACACTTTCTTGGTTGCTTAAAAGTCTTGTCTCCCCAGCTACTAGCTGAAAAGAAAGGACTTAAGTCCCTATAATTGTTATTAGCATGCTGCCAAGCACATCTTAGCATACATTTATCAAACGACCAAACAATTCTGCCCAAGAAGATTCAATAAGAGGGAACAAGCGCAGTACAAGGAAGAAGATCACTGAGAAAGATCTGTTTTTATGTCATGATTTTATTACTCATAAAAGGGAAAGGTGACTTTTTTCGATAGTTTCACTCTGGAAACTTCAAAGTTATATTCTTTCAACACTTCTCTCAACTTAGTAATATTCAAGCTTTGTTCTTTTCTCCCTGTTTAATCTAGCATTTTATGAATTCATATAATGAGATTCAAAAGCACTTAAGAAATGGTATTTCCTCCCTAAACAGCAAATGTTGTCTATGTTTTTTGAAATTGGGATGGAAAGTCTAGCGAACAGAGTTTATGAAAATATTTAGGTAAATAAAGCATATACTTATGCCCACCACCTATGCTAAAAACCAGATCATAACCATACCTCTCAAGTCCCCTCTGTACCCCACCCTCCCATCAACTGTGTTTTGACTATTTTAATACAATTCATCATAAACTAATACCTTTGTGCTTAGACATGGTATTTTACCCAACACATTTTACCTTCTGCTTACAGAATTCCTTTATATTGGTCTTCATTATACTACGGCATTTTAGAAATCAATAGATAGTTCTCATGCCTGGTTAAAAGTTTCCAGTTGCTCAAACACACAATGAAACAATATTACAATAGTGTTAGTATCTTAAAATGTCTACTTTTACACTTGGAACATGGATAGCATATTTCCTGAAGGGCCTTTGCAATATAATCTATACGTATAAACTGGATTTTATTTGTTGAACCAAACCATAATAAAGCTATATGCTTTGTCTTGAGCTCTTATGTTTTTGTGCTGTAAGATGGTATTGACTGAAAAGGGAGAAAGGAATGACAATGCAAACCAGAACTGTTTGCACTCGGTAGCCAGGTATTCATTTATTTTCAGATATAAAGTTGGTTCTACTGCTCTTAAAACTGCTTTTTCCTCTCCTCATAAACCTCTGCACTTAAAATATGGACTGTAAAGTAAGGAACTACGCTTTCTTTTATTATTTAAGTACAACTGCTAACTGCATAACCCACTCCAGTGTTCTTGCCCGGAGAATCCCAGGGATGGGGCAGCCTGGTGGGCTGCCGTCTCTGGGGTCGCACAGAGTCGGACATGACTGAAGCGACTTAGCAGCAGCTAACTGCATGATGCTGACGTCTACCTTACTCCAAGTTTCTTGAGGATGCGCTGCATTTTTATGGCTCTGAAAGCACCAGGTTCATGCCTCATGCATAGCTGACTGGGAATCAGGTTAGAGAGTGCACAGAGAGTGTCAGAAAGACAGTCTTGTAAGAGAGAGAGACTCAGAGAGATAGAGGCTTAGCAGTGTCTTCTCTTACTCTGGTTAAAAAGTATCAATAGCTCATGGTTTTTATTGTAAAATAAATACTCTCCTACAGTTCAGATATAAAAACAGCTATAAACAACCACAACAACATGCACACACATATCCCTCGCCTTCACCCCGTCATGGGTTTGGTCAGCTACGGACAGCCATTTATTTTTGGCTTGTATCTGCTAAGTGCTTTCTAGAAGCGAGAACGAGGCACCATGTTAAAAGCATTAAACATGAAACTCATAAAACACTTCTGCCAATCCTTCTCTCCCTCCACCCTCCCTCCTTCTCCCTTGGATTGGTGGTTATGTACTTGCAGCTATACCCATAAATCAAGGCAACCTCACTATACCAAGATACACAGCTGCAGAATTTATTCCCGGTGGCAACATACACACGGAGGGGCATAAAAATGCCTGTAGAACACTGGATAAAATTCACCAGTTTCTCCCTGGTGGTTTTGCACTGTTCCTCTTTCACTTATCACCCATGACTTTACCTATTTTTTGGAGACTTATTTAAACCCTGAACTTTTCAAGCAGTGTTCCATCAGTACAGCTATTTGTCAAAAGATGGGTGAATTCCCAATGGCCAAAACCACTTGGGGAGACAAGTTAATAAAGGACCTGATGAGGCAGAATGAATAAAGGTTGTCTGTGACTGTGGTCTAGACTGGACTCAGGTAAGTTGGCTCCAAGCATTTTCCATCTTCAGGGGCAGCTACACTGTGACATCCTTGAAGGACCACAGCCCAGACTGTTCCATCATCAGGGTTAGACACATTCCGCTATACTCCTAGGGGAGATGGAATTCAGGCTTGGGAAGTCACACCACCCTGCAGGGTGATGAGTTTTTCCCAGTGGATACTGATTCTTACATGATTGGTGATCTTTCCCAAAGCCCTCAGTAACTGCAGCCAACATGGGGTTTAGAGCAGGAAGGAAGCTGGGTGAGACAGATCACCTTGTCTAGCCTCCTCATTTTTCCTGGTAACTGGGAAATGAGGGGAACGGGCCTGTGCAAGGTCACTTTGCTGGCTGATGGCAAAGCTGGTATTTGAGAAGCCAAGCTTTAGGACTGAATCAAAAGCTCCTGCTCTGCCAGGCTGCCTCCTACACATCAGAGAACTCTGAGCTTTCTTGTTTTTGCTGCAGAGTCATGGTTTTCAAAGCTGAAAGGGGTTAAAGAGCTGAAGCTTAGGGCCTGGGAAAATGCAGGGGTTTACTTGTTGGAAGTGGGGCAACCATTAGAGTGGAGGTCTTTATTCTCTCAGCATCCAAGTTCTGCTGTGTTGCGCCCCTAGGTTCTTGGGGTCTTGGATTTGTAGCCTCACTGGGCTGTGATATGGGGAAGGCTGGCTGTGCCCACCTCCCTGAATTCTTTCTGCTTTGCAATGGGAACTGTAGCAGTAGTGTGCTAGTGTGGGCTCATGCTGGCTTGTGAGAGTTGATCATTAAATTTTTAGGGATTTAGGCCATTTGATAAATATACCTATTATCAAAAATTAAATCATGTGAAGTCAAAATTAAAACAAGTATATTAAAAACAAAGATAATACTCAAGATTTATTAGTTCTTATTGTTTTCTTCCATTTTACTATTATCTATGCTATTGAGGTTATTTACATTAATAAAGTTGTATCTGTTTGGTAGAATTACTATATGATGCTACACAGCATGTTACTTCCCTACTCTGTGCAGTGATGTAATGTTGGTAGCCTGAAATTGGCCATGATGGAGTATTTACACCATGGAAATTGGCAAATATTACAAATTGGGTTTTCCCCCCCCCCACCCCAAGAGTCAACTGTTAAACATTTACCAATATACCTACAGTTATCATTATTATTTTAATGTGGGGGAAAAAGCATTTGAACCAGGCTCCTTGCCTACCTACTACAGGAGCTAATCAGAGAAGCAGTGAAGGATGGATAAGGAAAGTTTCTTTTCCTTTTTAAAGGTATAAAAATAAGACCTCTCATTAAAGAACACTTACAGAAGATTTTTCATGGATTTGTCACTTGTGCTTAAAAACATTTAAAAAATGTGGTAGTACACACACAAATTGACTATACATATTTTAAAGCACAGTTTAAGGAAGAATAAAATGACAATCCATGTACTTACTACTCAGCTTATGAAAAAAATTTATCAGAACACTGGAAATTTGCAGATACAACTACAGTTGATTTTTCAGGGTATTTTCCTTCTGGTATTACTTTTATACACATAAAGAGAACTGGATATTTCTTAAAGAGAAAAAAAAAGTCACTTGAGGGTTCATTCACTGTTGACTAACAGCCTGGAAATCTGTGGTCAGGCAAAGTCATGTTTTCATTTTGAAAATGAAACTGCCATAAGATTAATTTTAACTCTCCTACAAATCAGAAATGCCCAAGTTACTTTAATTTAATATGGTCATTTGTAGTAATATTTGTTATTGCTTGGGGAAGTACATATTCCTTAAGTAAATTTTCAAGACTCCATTATAAATCTTTTAAATCCTTAGACCACAATGTTCATTCAGTCTGACATGTTAAACGTGGAAACATGAATGTAACACCACTGGGGGAAAATGTCAAATTGCTGGTCCACGGAGACCAGTTTCAACCACAAACTCAGGAAATTTACAGAGTTGGCTGGAGCCTGGGCAGGTCCCCTGCTGCACCTCACTCTCGGGCCAAACACCTGAGCCCAAGTGTCTCACTGGTGCAAAACCACTCGGCTTCCACCGGCTCTGGAGAACCCAGCGATGGAAGCGACCACTCGAAACTCGAGTCTCTCTCAGAAGAACTTGAAAAGGATCCAAGGTCTGAGATGCACGGTGTGGTTTCATGGTTATTATAAGACGCTGGAAAGGGCGTGTGGTCCAGACACCCCAAGCTGTGTGTCAGCGGGCTCATGCTGGCATGAAGAAGCGGGTGACCTCCAGAAGCCCCAGTGCTCCCCTTGTTCTGCCCCTGATTTTTCTTCTTGTTAAAACTGAGGAGTTTCAGTTTCATGGGTAAAAGGAACATATCACCTCTAGGTTCCTTCCCGGCTCAACAGTCCATGATTTCAGCAGCAGCATCGGGTTGTGTTTCCCAAACTTTTCTTTGGCCTCAATCTGTTATAAGAAAGCCTGTACACACATATGTATAATTAGGTCCACAATCTGTAATTTTGAAATCTCCAGGGCTCTGAAAGCTGGGAAATTTCTAATGTTCGACAGCAAAATTCATGAGGAAGCCAACCATGATGTGAACTACATAAAAGCTGTTCATATGCTTTATTTATAGTATTTAGTGTGAATATTCATATACTTCACTGAGGAAACACAAATGTGTTTGATTACATGGGGCTGCCCTGGGCCCTGTAGGGAGTGTTATCTAATAGGCAGTATTTGTACCATACTGTCTTTCTGAAATTAGAACAATTTTGACTTGTGAAACATGTTTGGGTGAAAAGATAAAGAAATTTTATGTAAGCATCTGAAACAAAAATTTCATGAAATAATCCTTATGATATGTGATACACTCTGATATTTTTCTATTTCATTTTAACCAAATATCCTGGTCATGACCTCCACATTAATTTCTTGACTAACAGGTGATTGATTAACTGGTGATAGACCACAGTGTGAAAATATTCCTGTAGCAGAAAATATTCCTGTAGCAGTGGGCTTTGTAGGGAGACTGTTCAGATGCTAATTTCTCCTCTATGTTCTCTGGCTGTGTGACCTTGGGCATGTTACCTAATCTCTCTGTGCCTCAGTTTTCTTACCCATAAATGCTAAAAATACTAAGGACTGCTTTACAGAATGCAAAGATGAAGTGAATTAATACATGTAAAGCACCTGGAACAGAGCCTGGTACTCGGTGTTTGACAAACATGTGAATGACTCTTGTTCAGGAAATCCTAACTCACAAATCTTTCGTCTCTCAATGTAACATCAGCGATTTACTGACATTTTAATAGTTACTTCTGAGCTAAACTATTGAGTATTATAGGATACGTACTGCCATCATGAGTTCTGCTGATTCTGAAAGCAATGAACCACCCTCACTGATTCTGCATGCACTGATTAAATGACTGCTTCCATCATAGGTAAATTTGAAAAAGGTGGTAACAGTAACCAGAATACAAACAGAAAGCTCCTCTCCTTTAAGGACAACATGCTGGAAGCTGGGGCATCTATAAAGCCACACGCCTCCTCTTCTTTACTTCTCCCCCTTAATCTCTTGAGAAGAATCCATTGTAGATGACCTTTCTATCAGGGCAGGCAATGAGAGACATTGCTACTTGATGCAAAGACTTCTTTCTATGCAATGCAAGGCTGCCCTTTACTTGAGAGATTCATACAGCTACACCAGGCTCAGATTTGGTTCACAACCAGACCTCTGTACAAAGCACATCCAACTACGTCATTTAAAGTTCAAAAGCTTTGTTCCACCTTTTCAATGGCCCATTGGGCATTAACATTTTTTTGGTGAAAACAAGTTTGTGAAACCAAGAAGGCCTCTGAGGAAAGCCATGAGGAGCTGGCAGACAGACCACGATTCTAAGTGCTCTCCAATCTGCTAACTCACTGCTCCAGACAATGGGATCTCTGACCTGACAGGGACAACAATCAATCTTTCCACTGAAGAGAACTAAGGGATTTTCCTTTTCTCTAACAACTACAATGCAAAATTCAGGACAAGGATGGACAGAAAGCCGGTTAGGAAGCAGAATGATCCATGCTTGTGCTGAGTCGCTCAGTCGTTTGTGACCCCAGGGACTGAATTCTGCCAGGCTCCTCCGTCCATGGGATTCTCCAGGCAAGAATACTGGAGTGGGTTGCCATTGCCCTCTCCAGGGGATCTTCCCAACTCAGGAATTGAACCCAGGTCTCCTGTATTGCAGGCAAATTCTTTACCATCTGAGCCACCAGGGAAGCCCTGAATGATCTGTAAGGCATTCAAATAGAGGCTATGGGAATAATGGGTACATTTCAGCATGCAATCATGTGTGGTTGTTCTAGGTCTCAAAGTAATGATGAGTTTCCGAACACACATCTGCTAATAAATTCATGGGGCAGCTCCTCTCATTTTAGCAACTTAAAGCCTCAGTGAGGATGAGGGGTGTTTCGTTAGAACAGCTGGCAAGTGAAACATGACCTGCTGGCAGCAAGTGGAGTGACTGCTTGTCTGTGACCCTTGATTTTAAGAAAAGGACTTTTACTGGCGATTGGGGGAAATTAATAAATAATAAATGTTCTTCTTTTCAAAGACAAAAAACAATGTGGACTCCCAAATAACACTAATTTCAGAGAGTCCCTAGTAATGTTTCAAACAATCGTATATTCATTTCTCATCTCAGAGCTATTTCTGTCTTCACCATCGGAGGCCTATGGGGTGGATTCTGAAGCTTCATAAAATTTTTTGCAGTGTCACCAAAACTCAGAGCTTCTTTTAATATGCTATTAAAAATTTAGTGCAAAATAATAAAACTAAAAGTAGCACCACAAAGGAGATCCAACCAGTCCATCCTAAAGGAGATCAGTCCTGGGTGTTCACTGGAAGGACTGGTGTTGAAGCTGAAACTCCAATACTTTGGCCACCTGATGCGAAGAACTGACTCATTGGAAAAGACCCTGATGCTGGGAAAGATTGAAGGCAGGAGGAAAAGGGGACGACCGAGGATGAGATGGTTGGATGGCATCACCGACTTAATGGACATGAGTCTGGGTAAACTGTGGGAACTGGCGATGGACAGGGAGGCCTGGTGTGCTGTGGTTCATGGGGCCGCAAAGAGTCGGACACGACTGAGCGACTGAACTGAACTGAGCACCACACAAAACCCTACACTGTCTGTTCAGATCAGCTTGGTACTTAACTTATGAGAGTTTTGAGTATCTGTGTGTGAGATTTTCATCTGATATTCACAAGGGTTGTGGACATAATTTGTGAAGTTCCCAGCCAGTGTATCAGATTTTGTTCTTGGGTATCAAACCAAAACTGACAGATTTAAGTAAGACACTTCCCACATACCCTGCCCCACCTTCTTTCCTAAGTTTATATCTGACACATGCAGGAGGATATAGTTCCTGGACTTGGAAGAATAGCTCCGGTCTAAGTTGCACAAGATAGATCAACTCCAGGGAAAGTCAATTTTGTATCAGCTAATTTATAAGAGCAGCTAATTTATAAGAGTTCACTGTATTTTGGGGGACAGGGAAGAGAAGAGAAAAGAAAAAGATAAAAAGTGATCTTACTCTCATCTACTCTCTTGACAACTATATTTTCTTTTTCCTTTTTTAAGGGCAGTTACAGTATAGGCTAAAACTTTCAAAATAGTTAATAAACTCACATTCAGTTGCCCATTTTTATTGCCAAGTGGCATTCCTTATCTAACTACCATCTAACTTTACTAGCTACTCATTAAAAAGAAAAGGCCACAGTAACATAAAATATAGAAAGGACATAACCCTGGAATAAAATAATCCTTTCATGAGCAAGACCATCATGAGATTATGATAACAACAGAACAGAGAGGAATAAATTTACTTAAATTTTTTTGAGATGCAGAGAAGCTACAATATAAAATTTAGTTTTATTATTTTGTAATCACATCATATGTACACTGTAATACACTGTTTATAATATGCAGTTTATAATTATTCTCTAGATATAAGTTATTTAAAATACCCAACTTTATTTTTTATCATCTCCTTTGCTAAAATTCAGTTTCAAGGAATGCTGACTAAAATGGACCTATTAACATTAAATTTAGACGGAATCATTTGCAATATGGTGGCACACTGAAAGAAACCAAATGCAAGAGCATCCAAATCCAGGAGTTTCTCCTTTCCAAGAGCTGGGAGAAAGGACACAGAGGGGCTGGATGCCCCTGCTCCAGGGCCCCATACACCCTAGGCAACTTGGAAACTGCAGACCAACAGAAATACCCTTATGAACAGCGTCATTCAGAGACTAGCAAGCTGTCTCTGAATACTACTTAGGAATTATTATTATTATTATTTTAAACCAATAATCTCTTTCCTGGAATTTTAGCACTCAAATGAAATTCATGCACCAAGGCTGAATAACTGCAATAATGAACAAAATCTCATCCCTGAATACTACTACTTTTTATATGCCCAATAAATACTGGGTATTTTCTCACAACTAAAGAATAATATAGTTAATCTATTATTCCTTAATGAAAGCTCTGGTTCAGGTTCCAGCAGTCATGACCTAAAGTCACAGGTCAGCATAAATTATCAGTGAAGCAATTAATTTTGATTTACTTTAGCCTGAATAGAGTAAACCATGGTCTCTTTCATCGGCAATGCCAAGAATAAAAACCACTTCTGAAAATGACGCCCACAAATCTTTGGTTCAATGGCCAACTGGAATATCCCTCTCTTGGCAACTCTCTACCATCCTTTCCATTCCTTTCTACTCCCATCGAATTGGAAATGACTATGGCTATTTCTTACACATGGTTTTCATTGCTAATTTGACATCCGTGTAAAAACCAATGAACGAAACAAAGAATTTGCATTTTATGAGGTTTCGTGGTACGAAATTACAAATAGCGTTTGAGTTTCCTTGTTGTGCCTCCTCTGGAAGCAAATTAAATGAGTTATTGGTGGCTTCCATGTAAACTGCTAATGAGATGATGAATAACTCTCCCCCTAAACTGAGAGAGGTTTAAAAACTAAAGAAAAAAAAAATTGATTTAGGGTCTCTGGAGTATTAGTTCCAGTATCATTAACAGCTGTGAACTCAGCCTGGTTGAAAGTCTGGCTTCTGGGGGCAAACTCTTAATCTGATTTAGGTATTCAAAGGCAAATTATTTACCCTTGCTTGTCTTGGGATTCTCATTTATACAACAAAAGTAAGCCTAATGCCTGGTGCCTTCAATCTGCATGCAACATAGGAGACAATGGATTCGATCCCTGGGCTGGGAAGATTCTCTGAAGGAGAAAAAGGGCAACCCACCCCAGTATTCTTACCTGGAAAATTCTATGGGTAGAGGAGCCTGGCAGGCTACAGTTCATAGGGTTACAAATGTTGGAAATGACAGAGTGGCTATGCACGCATGTAAAACCCTAACGCCTTTCTCATGGGGTTTATTGTCAAGATCTTGTTGGATAAAAAACATGAAAAGCACTTGGCTCAATACCTTGTTGCACATATGTCAGGAGGCTGCTCAGAGTCTTGGTATTTCCATGGGTGTTGGCCCTATGCCCCTGACTCTTACCCAGGAATTATGTTAAAAATGTAACAACCGCCTAATTGGATAATTCCTATGTAAGAGGTCATTTGTGGGGGGTAATCTATGCAGTCCAGTCTATCTAAGATGGACTCAGGCAGATATCTAAGTCTGGGGTGAAAAGTCTGTCTCTGAAGAAAAGCAGTTCTCTGACCATCCACTTAGGTCACTTCTTCTGACCAGCTAGGCTGGGTGACAGTCAGCATTTGGTTAAGACAAGTGACTTGGAATGAATCTAGCTCCAGGGGATGGGGTGAACTGGACGGCTCTGGTTATGGAAACTTTGGGTTGAGAAAGAGGAGCACCTGAGATGAAGGGGACTCAATGTCAGAGGAGATCTCACACAGTGAGGGTTTATGTCGAAGATGGCTTGTACCGTGTCTCTGCTGCCATTTACAAGCCACTCAGCCCCTAAAAGCCATTGCAACTCCATCCCAGAGCTTTTCCCTCTGCTGCTTATGGATTCAGCCTCACATATCATCAGGTCCTAGGTTGCCACTCTGCCCTGATTATGGTGATATGTAGTTTGAAAGTCTGTGCCTTCTCTGACTTACATACTTCCCCCAATATCCACTGGTATTTCCACTAAGATCCTAGCAGAGGCATATACAAACTCATTTGGTACATACATTACCCATCCTCAGAGAAGCAGGGAGCAATGACGGCAGACAATAAACATAATAGCTGAGACAGAAAGCTGACTTTATCCAAGACAAAAGATGTCCCTAAGTGAGGAAAGGATATTAACCACACATTCAGATGACTGCAGGCATTTGTGAATACAATTACAGGGCCAACAGCTCACTCGAATTTATTTTCATGTATATGTGACTCACTCAGTGTCAGACCAACATCGTTCAGGAACAGGGTGGAGTCATCAGAGTTTCCTTTAATGGATTAATTCACTTAGGCAATGAAACTATTTTGGAGGCAAATTCAGCTCTATACATGTGTTGTGCTTTTACAAGTACATGCCTGAGGACATCACAAGCTTACAAGACTTCAAGTTTCATGGGCTGTGGAAGGTGATTTTTTTTTCCAAGTGATTTTTTTTTTTTTCCTTTTGCTGCAAGAGTTGAGTTAAGCTGCTTCTGGACTAAAGGGTTTGGTGTTCCCTGTTTTCTAGGAGATTTGTATCCGACAGATGCATTTAGGTATTTGGTTCTTAAGTACACACACATTTGAGGACCGAATAATCATTTTAAAAACATCACAGGGATATGAACGTCTGTGTCTCTTCTTCCTGCTTGACTTAACCCAAGGAGTTTGAGAATGCTAAATATACTTGGTAAACTGTAAACTGTGAGTAAATGCTGGAGATGAAGAGGATGAGGGGGTTGAAGATGACAACAATTAAAAATTTTTTTCATTAGAGATCATTTAAAAACACAAAGTAGAGAGATTGGTATGACAAACTGCCATGTTACAACATTTCGCCATCTTGTTAAACTTTCTCCCCTCCCTCCCTTTTTAGGCCACGATTATAATCCTTCACGTATCTTATTCATGTTCATGCAATCACTTGAAAAATATATACAGATAAAATAGCTGGAAGAAGAATAAAGCAGAATGGAAGAGAAAGAGAGAAAGAAAAAATTTTCAACATGGTCCCTGGGCAATATCTAATGAAGATTCAGAATGAGTTAGATGGTTTGTGACGTAACTGCCATCTCTCTCTGACACAGACACAGCTAAACTATAATGCTTGCGAAGCTGAGCACTATTATACACAGTATATATAATATACACTATTACATACACATGTATACATATATATATGTTGAATGACACACCAAAGCTTTATTAATATGCAAGGTCTGAGCCAATGGCTCCCAACTCTCGGCTATAGGAGACCCATCATAGTGCTGAATGGTGCGGTGCTTTGAATATCATAATGGTACTTCTGGTGTCCTTTAAATTTGGGAGGGAGGAAAGGGAATAATACAAAATTACTAGTCATCATTGTTTCAAAATTAATTTGTATTTACAAGATTACCTAATCACTTTTCTCTCACATGTTCCATCCCAAACATGCACTCTACAGATTACTTGGGGGAAAAAAATACAGGGTGTGTGTGTGGGGGTGTGTGTTTAAAATTTTCAAGAATGTCACTGTATTTAACTGCTAATGAAGTGTTTCTTGGAGGGGGTTCCAGACCTTCTGTGGATTTACAATGAGCAGTCTTTATTTGCATGCCAAAAGCATGCACTAATCCATAGCATCAGCTGGTTCCCAGAAATACATGCACCCCACAATCCTGTTTATCCTGCTGGTTTATTTAGCAAAGCTTTTCTTCACAGAGAGCACAGGTCCTCATTTCAGGCTGGCCAACCTGATTATTCCAAATCCCTAATTAGTGTAATTAAAGCTTTAATGGATTGCAGCCAGGATATAAACCATGCAGCCCCCCTTTTAAACTCCTTGCTTGATGAGTGTGCAGGCCTGCTCCATGGCAGAGGGCTTCCTGTGGGGACACTGAGGCCTTGCTCTCCGGAAGGCGCTGGACACCTCTGCTCCCAACGCCCCGGCCATTTCTGATGCCCAGGGAGCCTCTTTGTCAGGTTCACACTCACAAACCGAACTGCTCCCACCCCTACCCCTCCAGGATTTACCAAAGTGAATTAGAATCTCTCTCCACGTTTCTGCAGATGCTAGCCACTAACGTAGGAGAACAAGTCTAATGTCTAAAACACTTTCCAGCAACCTAGGAGAATCCTGTTACTAATAGACCCTGCAGAGCACTCCTGTATTAACCTGCTTTCAGAGTATTGCCCAGAACTTTTCCAATAACTGAAACCCAAAGGTCCACAGCTTTAACCCACAGCACTTTTGGTGTTCCCCACAATGTGCGAACTGAGCCATATTGGCTCTGGCGAGTTCACATCATCTCAGCTGCAGATGGATATTGGACACTGATACTGCAGAAGAGAAAAGGATTTACAATAGGGGAAAAAAGCCTTTTTCAGTAAACTATGCTAGTGAAGTCGACTGCTCAGTCGTGTCTGACTCTTTGCAACCCCATGGACACCAGGCTCCTCCATCCATGGGATTTTCTAGGCAAGAGTACTGGAGTGGGTTGCCTTTTCCTTCTCCAGGGAACTTCCCGACCCAGGAATCGAACCCAGGTCTCCCTCATTGTAGACAGACGCTTTACCATCTTGAGCCACCAGGGAAGTCGCCTTGTAATTATTGGGTTGGCCAAAAAAATCGTTTGAGTTTTTCCATACGAAGTAATGGAAACCCAAATGAACATTCTGTCCAACCCAATGATACTACTTACTGAATCCTCACAACTACCTGTTCAGGGATTATTAGTCGTCCCGTTTTAAGGTGACAAAATTGAGCTTCAGAGACAACAGAGCCAAATCATTAAAAAGATGCTGATGTTGGGAAAAATTGAAGGCAGGAAGAGAATGGGCTGAGAGAGGATGAGACGGTTGGATGGCATCACTGACTCAATGGACATGAGTTTGAGCAGGCTCCAGGAGATGGTGAAGGACAGGGAAGTCTGGGGTGCTGCATGCAGTCCATGGGGTCACAGAGAGTCAGACACAACTTAGTGACTGGACAACAATGACATCAGGTAGTTTTCCCAAGGACCCACAGCTAATAAACTGCTTAAGGGAAGATATAAATAAAAATGCTCAAGATCTGTGATGCCCGACCCAACAGCCATTAACCCTATGAGGCTACTGCTCACTTTAAATCTGGCTTGTGTGACTCAGAAACTGAATTCCTGATTTGATTTTAGTTAACTTCAATGTAAACAGAATAGCACGGAAATAGAATGTTTCCATCATCACAGAAACTTCAGTAGGACAGTGCTGAAGTAGCTGATAGAAGTTCAGTTCTGCATATGCTGGGATTGAAATGGTGGCAGGACATCCAAGGAGATAAACAAACAGGTAAGCAGCCTAGACATAGGAGTCATCCACCCAGGAAAGCAGGAGAGCCTGCAGGGAGGCAGAGAAGCACAAGGGTTGAGAAGAGAAACTGGCGGGGGGTGGGGGGGATGCCTACCATCCAGATGGCAGGAGGAACAGGAATCTCCAAAGTCACTGAGGAACAGAGTTCTTATACCCTTTTCAGGTTTAATAATTTATTTCTCCTCTTACACTTGTACATAAGCATTTGGACAACAAATATTTTGCTTAAGAATGAAGATCTGCCTTTTGTAATAGAAAAGTACATTTCTTCATTCATGTGATGGTTTGATGCAAAGACGTCAGCCCTTTGAAAGATGCCCTCCAGCTCAGAGCCAGGTACACTATTTGCAGAAAAATGTGAGCCCAAGACACAGCACTCCACGGCTTTGATGCGATGCAGGATGTGGCTCAAATTCAATTCCGAACTATACACAAACTTCCTGAATAATGAGATCGCAACAACTTGTTGAAATGAAAGCTCTGAAGTTCCTTGCTGTGAAGGGACCTTCATTATGATTTTTACTTAAACCTCCCTTTCAGTTGCCTGGGGGAGTCTTCATGAAGTTATCTGATCCAATAACTTTTCTTACTGTGTAATCAAATTTATCCAGAGTAAGTCTAATTTTTTTTCCTTGTTGGGAATGAAAAGTCCATTCACAATGCCTTCAGTAAGATCTGAGACCAAACTTTCTTTTCCCCTGGAGAGAGGGTGAGACACACCTTGGGCCAGTCTATCCCATATTCTTCATCCTATAAAATGATAGCATTTGGAACCCCCACTGACTTCAAGAGGGAATTTCTCATCCACCCTTGCAGCTGTGGGGCTTCCCTGGTAGCTCAGCTGGTAAAAAATCTGTCTGCAGTGTGGGAGACCTGGGTTTGATCCCTGGGCTGGGAAGATCCCCTGGAGAAGGGATAAGCTACCCCTTCCAGTATTCTGGCCTGGAGAATTCTATGGACTGTATAGTCCATGGGTCGCAAAGAGTCAGACACGACTAAGTGACCTTCACTTTCATGTAGTTGGAGGTGGGTGATGCACAGTGGGTGGAAGGAGAGGAGGCAGTGGGAAAGTATGAGCAAGGGCATAAAGGTGCCTGCTAACATTAAAGTTACAAAACCCTTGAAATTTAGAGTTCTGAAAAGCCCACTAAAACATTTCAAACTTTTTCACCTGTATAATTTACAATGAGGCTTTGGTGACTCTTCACAGCGCCAAGTGACCCTAAAACACACAACACAGAATTGGAGAGAGAGGAGTTCTGGGGATTGAAATGCAGGAAGCATACGAACAGAATGGCAGCGTGGCCTACTAAACGGGGGAAAAAACTGGAGGATGCCGAAAGGAAGCTCCCATCCTCCCCACCCTCACTCCTGACTGTTGTAGGTAGTGTTTGCAGCCACAGTGCTGAACTCACATACAGCTGGCTTCTGCCTTGTACATGCAATTAACCACGCTTTCTCTGTGTCTGCATCACTCCCTGGGAGAACATGAGGAGTTTGAGAGGAGATGGTCTCTTTTCCAGGATACCTGGGAGCCATTAAGTGGGAAATTCACCTAATGGAACCCCAGTTTTACTTTGAAAGAGTTGATCCATCTCTTGAGGTTCCCTGAGAATGTGTTTCATCAAGCCTAATGGGAGGTCATTACAGAGGGCCGTATATGATTTTTTTTTTTTTTTTGGTAACCAAATTGATTTTTCTGATTCTTTTTAATTTTAAAATTTCCACCACCACAATGCTGCATTATTAAGAAAAAACAAAAGTTAGGATAAGGTCATGCCTTTTGGGCAAGCAGGACGGTTGAGGAGAGAGTGGTCACTTCTAAGGCCTGGCTTCTCTCACTCTCTGCTTGTAGGCGGAGGAGGGACGGGAACAGGGAGACCCCTTCACGGACAGTGCAGGGTGGGCGAGACCTGGGAGACCTCTGAGGGGTACCGAGGGTGCTGGATGGTGGGTGTGCTTCCTGCACTAAAGATGGAAACCACTTGTTGTCCCCTTCAGACTGCATCAGGGTTCAGCTCAAACCCTTCCTTCCCCTCCATCTCCTGCCTGACTGAAAATTCCAGGTGCCCCATTCCTCTTATCTGTGAGCCAAGAGGTACTTCGGCCACTTTCTAACCTGCTCTCCTTTTTAGAAGCCTGATTTCTCTCATCGTTCTTGGTGAGGTTCTGACTCAGCAGGGGCTGTGGTGCAGAAAGACCAAAGAGGGAACTGCAGACAAGACCGGCGTCCAGCTCTACCGCCTGCTAATCACATGCCTGTGATCAAATTCTTAATTTCTCTGGGTTCCAGTTCTCTTATCTGTGAACTGGAGGTATTACTCATTTATTTATCTCCGCCAGCTTTGGAAGAACGAAAGGTGGTTTCCTGGGATCCATAAAGAACTGTAAAACAGAATGATGGACAAGAAGGGCAGAAGCGGTAGGGCAAACACGAGGGACGCGGCACAGGGTCAGGGATGTGGCTGAAAGAAACAAAGAAACGGGGCTGAGGACACCCTCTGACACAGCCGCCATGTGAGCTGACTGTTCCTGAAAATTTCTGTAAGTTGGAAAACTGAACAAATGTAGGCTCCCAACATTTTCAGCAGCTACTAAGCTCAGGACTCCGTGCTGTGATCCTATTTAGTAAATGTGTATGGAGGTGCAAGTGCTGAGGGAGACATGGAGAGGAGGAAGCCGGGCCCTGGCTCTCCAAGTCCTGCCAGCAGCCTGGTGGGAGCGTCTAGGGCACAGCGCAAGTGGCGCTGCAGCAGAGCGCGGGCAGCACGTCAGAGCAGGACGGGGCTTCAGGTAGAGGCCGTGTGAGGCGGGGGCGGGGTCTGGGCTGCTGAGCGTGTGTGCAGGCCCCTCCGTGTCCGCTCTTTAGATCTGCACGAATTCTGCGTGTGTTCTGCTTCCAGTCTGCATCACTGACTCTCTCGTGTTAACGACTGCCAGGGAAGCAGGCCCTCACGTCTCCTGCTGCTGCTGCCGAGTCGCTTCAGTCGTGTCCGACTCTGTGCGACCCCAGAGACGGCAGCCCGCCAGGCTCCCCCATCCCTGGGAGTCTCTAGGCAAGAACACTGGAGCGGGCTGCAGTTTCACGTCTCTTACTAAAATGTAAAATCCTGCTCGCCGGCCAAGGATAGGAGCGGCACAATCAACACTGACCTCGCCATTCTTACTCCATCTCCCATATACATGTACTAGTTCTCAAAAACAACCAGATGATACTTTCCTTTTCACACCGGGTTCTCTGAGCATCTTTAATGTACTTGTTCAACCCTGACTCCATCTCACGCTCAACAGCCTCACAAAAAGCCTCTGGACTTTCTAAGACATGCACAGTGCTTGTCTTCCTTTTAGAATCCCTCCTGCCCCCTAGGCTTTTTTTTTTTTTAATGGAACCTATTTTATTTGGGGCAGTAACAGAGTGCCATTTACTTTAAGAATTTTAGCTGGTGAAGAAATGAGCCCTAAATGTTAAAAGCAAGGATTAGACTAGCCTCAGTAACCAGTAAGATGGGCCACCACCAGCCATTTTACTTACAAACTGCTGTTAAGAGTTTACTATCAGGATGATCCCTTCAAGCAGGCCCTATTAAAAAAATAATCACCATCTGCTCGATTCCCTTTTTATTAAACTGGTCATTAATTACTGGTTTAACAACTAATTTCATCTGGGTTTTATTGAGTAATTACAAAATAAACAGGGGAGGGTATCAAGCTTCCTGCATTGCTGAGGGCAGGAATTCTTCATAATGCTATGTTTCAAGGGGGGCTGTAATAAACCACCAAATTCCATTTAATATGGTAATTATAATTCTCAAAATTCATCCTTCCTGTGGTTAACGAGTGCCTTCTTTCAGCTTAGCTCAGCCTGACTTCAGCTTGGGTCATTAAATAGCAAACTAGTTTTCGCGCACTGGTAACAATAGATCTTTCATGGGTTATTGCCTAATTAATTGAGGTGCATAATTTGATCACTACAACTTTTTAAAAATTTCATATTCCAGGTATCATGTAACAATACTCTATTATTGTAGAGTAATTTAAAATGGTATAAATTTTAAAGTTTTGATTAGACCAGGTCTGTGATCCTCCATAAGGTAAAGTACAAAGTTTTACCAATGTTTTTCAACTAAAACATTTAGGTTAAAACATTTGCAACAAGTCATTAATTTAATAATGTGCTCATCCAAAACAAATCATAACTCATTTCTTTTTATTGGAAAAGTAATTGAGTAATGAATAATGAAAATCATCTCACTGAAAACGGCAGTAAATATGTTGACTTTATTATTAATACTCAATTTTGGTTAATAAGGCAGCTATTAAATTTGAAACATGATGGACTTGATTTATTGACTCATCCAAGATAACAGTGAAATATTATCTAGTAAATACCAAAGTTCCTGCAAGAGAAAATCTGATCATGAAACAAATGAATTCAACTGAAATTTCAGCTCCTTTTAAAAACTGTGCTGTGCTTAGTTGCTCTGTCATGTCTGACTCTTTGCAACCCCATGGACTGTTGGCCCTCAGACTTCTCTGTCCACGGGGATTCTCCAGGCAAGAATATTAGAGTGGGTTGCCATGCCCTCCTCCAATGGATCTTCCCAACCCAGTGATCGAACCCAGGTATCCCGCATTACACGTAGATTCTTTACCATCTGAGCCACCGGAGAAACCCTTTTGAAAACTATTCAATCTCAAACCTCTTATCCCTGTATCTCACATGTTCCTTAAGAGTTTTAATTGTGTATTTACATACACACACGTGCACAGGTATGAGCGAGGTGGGGAGGGGGTCCTAAGACAGCTTTCCACATCACTCAGCAGCCTGCTGAACTGGAATTCTCTGGTGAACCAATATAGGCTAGGTCACTCTTATATTCTACCCAAAAGAAGTTCATAATAAACTGCCAAGAAGATATTAGTTATACCTAAAAGGTGGTCTGTAGCCTAATACTCAAACACAACACTTCAGGAATGGTTCAGGGGAAAGAGAAAAATACCCACTGATTAAATGTAAAGGGCACTGGAGGAACGTGTTTTTTAAACTCTTGTAAATATGATTATAGTCGATTCTTCAGTTATTTACAGCAGTTATGTTCTATAAAGTTCCTGCAAACACTGCATTAGTGAGTACAGAGCCACTGTGTTGCAAGCACTAATTTTGAGTTACAAAGAAACTTTAGTGAGTAGACAAATTCACAAATATGGAATCTGCAAATGATGAGAATTGACCAGACCTTATACCACAAGCCCATATTATTCATTCACCCATGCATTATAGTTGATTATCTGCTCTAATTCTTTACACTTATAGGACAATCTTAGCCCTATTATAAGACTTTTGTGCAGTGACATGGCCCAGAACACACATACTTTATTTAGTAAACCCTGAAAATTTTCTGGGAGTTATTAAGTTTTAGAAGAATTGGAACACTATTTAAAGGTTTAAGTAATATATGTTTTGAGAATGTTCCAAGTTCTTGTCAAATATTTTCTTATTTCTCTGCATATTTCAGAGAGGGGCCTTCATTTCACACTAAGAGATATTAAGTAACATCCTGGGTTTGTCTAGTTCTAAATCAACAATGATATTTTTGATATAAAAGATTTAACAAATGATTCTTGCCTGTTACCTTCATGGGAAGGATAATTACAATTTAATCTTTGGGTAATGTCTAATAACTCGATCTAGCCTTGGAGTACAAAATGAAGCAGGGCAAAGGCTAACTAAGCTTTGCCAAGAAAACATACTGGTCATAGCAAACACCCTGTTTCAACAACACAAGAGACAACTCTACACATGAACATCACCAAATGGTCATACCGAAATAAAACTGATCATGTTCTTTAAAGCCAAAGATGGAGAAGCTCTATACAGTCAGCAAAAACAAGACCTGGGACTAACTGGGGCTCAGATCATGAGCTCCTTCTTTATAGCAAAATTTAGGCGTAAATTGAAGAAAGTGGGATAACCAATAGACCATTCAAGTATGACCTAAATCAAATCCCGTATGATTAAACAGTGGAGGTGATGAATAGATTCAAGGGATTAGATCTGGTAGGCAGAGAACTATGGATGGAGGTTTGTAACATTGTACAGGAGGGCATGACCAAAACCATCCCAAAGAAAAAGAAATGCAAGAATGCAAAGTGGTTTTCCCACTTTCCTAAATTTTGCTGTAAGGAGCTCATGATCTGAGCCACAGTCTGTTTTCGTCCTGCATTGTTCAGTTAAGAACTATTAGCTGAGAAAAGAAGACAAGCAAAAGGCAAAGGAGAAAGGGAACGATATACTGAACTGAATGAAGAGTTCCAGAGAATAGCAAGGAGAGATAAGGAACCCTTCTTAACTGAACAAAGCAAAGAAACAGAGGAAAACAATAGAGTGGGAAAGACTAGAGATCTTTTCAAGAAAACTGGAGATACAAAGGTAATATTTCATACAAAGATGGGCTCAATAAAAAACAAAAACAGAAAGGACCTAACAGAAGCAGGTGAGATTGAGAAGTGGCAAGAATACACAGAAGAGCTGTACAAAAAAGGTATTAACGATCCAGATAACCATGATGGTGTGGTCACTCACCTAGAGCCAGATATCCTAGAGTGTGAAGTCAAGTGGGCCTTAGGAAGCATTACTGCGAACAAAGCTAGCGGAAGTGATGGTATTCCAGCTGAGCTATTTCAAATCCTAAAAGATGCTGCTGTCAAAGTGCTGTACTCAATACGTCAGCAAATTTGGAAAAATCAGCAGTGGCCGCAGGACTGGAAAAGATCAGTTTGTACTTCAATTCCAAGGAAGGGCAATGCCAAGGAATTTTCAAACTACCATACAATTGTGCTCATTTCACATGCTAGAAAGGTAACGTACAAAATCTTTCAAGCTAGACTTCAGCAGCACATAAACAAAGAACTTCCAGATGTACAAGCTGGATTTAGAAAAGGCAGAGGAACCAGAGATCAAATTGTCAACATCTGCTGGATCATAGAGAAAGCAAGTAAACTTCAGAAAAATATCTACTTCTGCTTCATTGACTATGCTAAAGCCTTTGACTGTATGGATCACAACAAACTGTGGAGCATTCTTAAAGAGATGGGAATATCAGACCATCTTACCTATCTCCTGAGAAATCTGTAAGCAGATCAAGAAGCAACAGTTGAAACCGGACATGGAACAATGGACTGGTTCCAAATTGGGGAAGGGGTATGTCAAGGCTGTATATTGTCGCTCTGCTTATTTAACCTCTCAAATATACCAGACGGTATCATCCTAATGGCAGAAAGTGAAGAGGAACTAAAGAGCTTTTTGAATAGGGTGAAAGAGGAAAAGTGAAAAAGCTGGTTTAAAATTCAGCATTCAGAAAACTAAGACAATGGCATATGGTCCCATCACTTCACAGCAAATAGATGGGGAAAAAGTGGAAACAGTGACAGATTTTATTTTCTTGGGCTCCAAAATCACTGCGGAGCTTGGGCTCCAAAATACAATGATGACTGTAGCCATGAAAATGATGCTTGCTCCTTGAAAGGAAAGCTATGACAAACCTAGACAGTGTATTAAAGGGTTGAGACATCACTTTGTCAACAAAGGTCCACAGAGTCAAAGCAATGGTCTTCCCAGTAATCATGTACAGATGTGAGAGCTGGACCATAAAAAAGGCTGAGTGCTGAAGAACTGATGCTTTCAAACTGTGGTGCTGGAGAAGTCTCCTGAGAGTCCCCTGGACAGCAAGGAGATCAAATCAGTCATTCCTAAATGAGATAGAATCTGAATATTCATTGGAAGGACTGATGCTGAAGCTCCAATACTTTGGCTACCTGATGCGAAGAGCCGACTCATTGGAAAAGACCCTGATTCTGGGAAAGATTGAGAGCAGGAGGAGAAGGGGATGACAGAGGATGAGATGGTTGGATTGCATCACCGACTCAATGGACGTGAGTCTGAATAAACTCTACGAGATGGTGAAGGACAGGGAAACCTGGTATGCTGCAGTCCATGGGGTCACAAAAGAGTCAGACATGACTTAGCAACTGAACAACAAGGTGAGTTGAAATTCAACAAATATTTTTTAGTTGTTATATGAGTACTGGGCCAGAGATCACAAATTGATGCTCTACAGGATACTGACTCAAGATTTAAAAGCTGAGATTCAATGTGGCAATCCAGAGTTCCAGATTCTCTTGGAAAATCAGCTGCTCTGGCATTCAGTTCAGTTCGTTTCAGTTACTCAGTCGTGTCCAACTCTTTGAGACCCCATGAACTGCAGCATGCCACACCTCTCTGTCCATCACCAACTCCCGGAGTTCACCCAAACTCATGTGCATCGAGTCGGTGATGCCATCCAGCCATCTCATCCTCTGTCGTCCCTTTCTCCTGCCCTCAATCCCTCCCAGCATCAGGGTCTTTTCCAATGAGTCAACTCTTCTCATGAGGTGGCCAAAGTAGTGGAGTTTCAGCCTCAGCATAAGTCCTTCCAATGAACACCAAGGACTGATCTGCTTTAGGATGCTTTAGGATGGACTCCTTGCAGTCCAAGGGACTCTCAAGAGTCTTCTCCAACACCACAGTTCAAAAGCATCAATTCTTTGGCACTCAGCTTTCTTCACAGTCCAACTCTCACATCCATACATGACCACTGGAAAAACCATAGCCTTGACTAGACGGACCTTTGTTGGCAAAGTAATATCTCTGCTTTTTAACATGCTGTCTAGGTTGGTCATTAAGGAGTAAGCGTCTTTTAATTTCATGGCTCTGGCATTACTGAGCCTGAATTCTTACAGAGCAATGAGCTGAGGCAGAGAAGCAACCTGGCCCCAACATATAGAACATGGGCTCTCAAATTCACTCCCTGTTTTTCTAGTACCCAGCCGGCTCCAGTCACTTATACACATCATCCATTTGATATTCTTAAGTACCTCAACTTCCAACCCTTTGCCTACACAGGCAAAACTTCAACAACACTTATTTCACAACTATTTACTAAATGGTCTTGCTTTCTGGGCTTCCCAGGTGGCTCAATGGTAAAGAATCTGCCTGGGAATGCAGGAGATGTGGGTTCTGTCCCTGGGTTGGGAAGATCCCCTGGAGAAGGGAATGGCAACCCACTCCAGTATTCTTGCCTGGAAGATCCCATGGATGGAGGAGCCTGGGTGGCTACAGTCCATGGGTTGCAAAGAGTCAGACATGACTAAGCACACTCAGCATGCTTGCTTTTTGAGACTAACCAGCTAAGCTTCCTTCCAATTTGGAGAACTTGAATTGGTAGGAAAACCAAACAGACCAAAAAGTCACCATTACATCCATGAATCTCAACAAGGGAAGGGAAGAGATAAAGCTTTAAAATGTGCCAAGAGGAGTTTGGTTGGCAAGGGCCAACACAGATGGGATTCCTCTTTGAGGGTGCTGCACATGTGTGGGGACAGACGGAGGGTGAAGAGCCACAATACAAGATGGCATTTGTGGGGTGTGCTGTCTATGAGGACAGTGCTTTAATTATCTGGACACAAGGAAGTGGATTCACTCTGGACAGAGTTTTTCTTGTACTGTTAAAACAGTTGGGCAGAGAGGGCCTCTTTGTTACATGTCTTCTTTGAAAATATTAAGATCCTGTGATGGGTTCTGAATGGCATTAAATGGTCCTTCAGGGCTCAGCTACCCCTCTGAATATGTATAGATCTACCTGCAAAGGGGCTAGTTGGCATCAATGTCCTAGGTTTCACAGTTGGCTTGGTTGACACACTCTCAAGCCTGTTCTAAGGAGGGCCTGGCTATGCAGCAGGGTAAGTAGAGACTGACCTGCTGACGCTCCAGTGGACCACGCATTTGAGCTTCTGGGCTCTTGTGTTTTGAATCTGGAGCTCTCCCTAACACTGAGTTGATTGTATAGAATGAAAGAAGCAAATTTTGATATATGAATTGACATAGCTGGAGAATCAATGAGTCAACAGGACTGCCTGCAAAGCCAAAGGGGATCTTAGACTAGAACAAAGTAGCAGGGGGCAGTGATTCAGATTTCCCTGATCCCCAAAGAAGTTACCTCCTGAGAGCTGTGGCAAAGCAGGGAGATCACTGCTGGGAAAATACAGTGGAATTTTTCTTCCACAACTAGGATGCTGTTTGCTGCAAGTCACCTCACTAATGCAGAATTTCTTATCTACAAAAATGTTGGCTAAAGGGCAGTTCCAGGTTGTTAGTTAATTAGCACTGAGGACTCAGTTTCCTCCTCTCTTTTTGTTTGATCATTCATGGCAAGTTGGATGCTCACCTTCTTGTTGGAGGAATGTTGCAGTATCTCCTGTTATCACATCTTTTCCTGGAGACAGTCTTTTTTTTTTTTTTTTAATTGAATTAAAGAGTGTTTAAATTCTATAGTGCTTTATAATTTTCAAGTTTCACACACATGATTTCAGGTAATCCCATAATACCCCCCTTTCTTCCTACCCCAAAGGCTCCCCTCCAATTCCTTCTTCTCACTGGTAACCTCTAGTTTGTTCTCTATACTCGTGAGTCTGCTTCTTTTTCATTCATTCACTAGTTCATTAGTTCACTAGTTCCAAGAATCTGCCTGCAATGTGGGAGACCTGGGTTTGATCCCTGGGTTAAGAAGATCCCCTGGAGAAGGGAAAGGCTACCCACTCCAGTATTCTGGCCTAGAGAATTCCATGAACTGTATAGTCCATGGGGTTGCAAAGAGTTAGACACAACTGAGGGACTTTCCCTTTCATGGACTGTAGCCTACCAGGCTCCTCTGCCCATGGGATTTTCCAGCCAAGAATACTGGAGTGGTTTGCCATTTCCATCTCCAGGGGATCTTTCTTACCCAGGGATCAGAAAGGAACCTTGAGTTTATCAAGCTATGATCAGCTTGCATAAAAGAGGTTTATTTATTTATTTTCAAGGCATGTGTGTGTGCTAAGTTGCTTCAGTCATGCCCGGCTCTTTGTGACCCCATGGCCTGCAGCCTGCCAGGCTCCTCTGCCCATGGGATTCTCCAGGCAAGAATACTGGAGTGGGTTGCCATGCCCTCCTTCAGGAGATCTTCCTGACCTAAGGATCGAACCTATGTCTCTTACTTCTCCTGCACTGGCAGGCAGGTTTTTTACCACTGGTGCCACATGGGAAGTCCCCTTTTTTATGGGGTACACCCAGTGTTGTATTTTTCTAATGACTATACAGAAAGATGTGGCAGTCACTGATGTTGTTCCCTAACTATCTCTGGCTCTCTCGTTTCTGGCACATGATAAGGCATGGCCATATGACTTGATCTGGCCAGTGAAATATGCATGGTAATGACAGTTCACAGCGACACTTCCTCTTGCTGTAGTGATTACGGAAAGTGTGCCAAGATAAAGCTTTCCTAATGAGTCACAGTGGCTAAATACACTGAGCAAAAAATTAAACTTGTATTAAGTCACTAACATTTGGAGATTATTTGTTAAAACAGTATAGTCAAGCCCATCTTGATAAATACAAAGTACATACATACTTTATACTGCATTTAAACTACTGCTATTATTTTTAGATCAAATATCCTTTCTTTAAAAACAAGGAATTCCCTGGCTGCCCAGTGGTTAGGACTCGGCACTTTCACTGTAGTGGCCTGGGTTCAATTCCTGGTTGGGGAGCTAGGATCCCAGAAAGCCACGGCACGGCAAACACATCAACACCCTCACTATCCTTCAAGCTTTGGCTCAAGTTACATTTTCATTTTGACTCCAGCCAACATTTATCTCACGTGGATGTCAATTCCAACTATAAGAAAATCACCAAGTTAAGTACTTGGCTATTTTATAATTACTCATATACATTAATGGAGAAGGCAATGGCACCCCACTCCAGTACTCTTGCCTGGAAAATCCCATGGACGGAGGAGCCTGGTAGGCTGCAGTCCATGGGGTCGCTAAGAGTCAGACACAACTGAGCAACTTCACTTTCACTTTTCACTTTCATGCACTGGAGAAGGAAATGGCAACTCACTCCAGTGTTCTTGCCTAGAGAATCCCAGGGATGGGGGAGCCTGGTGGGCTGCCGTCTATGGGGTCGCACAAAGTCGGACACGACTGAAGTGACTTAGCAGCAGCAGCAGCATATACATTAATGTCACTTAACTGATTAGAGTGGAGATTTTTGAGAGCAGAGATCATATCACAGACATCTTTACATCCTCTTGATGAAAGGAAGTAACTTAGCAGCTACAGATAGAATCTAACTAAAGAATGGAGCTGTCACTAATTCACAGCATTTGGACTTTTCCATTATTTGTACATGATCAGGCAGTTTTTGAGCATGTTTTGCCTATTCATGTTGGAGTCACATTGGAAATTTAAGAGCAGAGTTGCAAACACCACATGGTTGCTTATTGCATGGTTAGACTTCTTACCACCTATGGAAATTTCCATTTTCTCTGAACACTTTGATTATATATTGGCCTGTTCATGGTATCTTCCCAAAATGAGCAAGCAGAAGAGAAAGTAGTGGTGATAGCCTAAGGGGAGAAACCAGCTAGTGGGATTTAACATTCAGTGAGCTCTAGTGCGGGAGTGATACTGATCACTGAAAAGGAATGTTTCAGAAGTTTTCAAGTTTCATTAATATTAATAATCTAAATTTGGGACTTTGCAAAATCACCTGGCTCAGCCTTCTGTCTTCAGAGTTTTTTGCTTTCAAGAACACAAAGTATTATAGTTCTTAAAAGCAGATGTTAAGACGCTGACTGTAAGTTACCTGTTTAGTTAATGATGGAGGTAGTGAAATACAGATCCACTCAACACAGGTGTCAAACTAGCTCATCAGGATGGACCATAATATTATAGTCTGCAGAATTACAACTTCTGAGCTCTCAAGAGAAAGAAGTATTTTGGACCTGGCCCCAAACTGTGAATAGGAACTAAAATGGGGAAATCTGGGAGACCAAACCAATGAGGAATAGAGATAATAAGTCATGCTCAAATTTGCAGTGAGAGTTTTAAAAAATCTATCATTTAATTTTTTAAAGGTAAGTATATTTAATAGGTCGGAGGTGGCACCTAAGAATCTGCATTTTAACAAGTTCCCAGGCAATGCTGATGTTATCGGTTTGAGAATCACTGAGCTTAGACTACTGAGATGCAAGCATGCCAACAATGCCTTAATGCTCTTGTAGTAGCCTATTTTGTGTTTAAAATATAATTACTAGTGTTAGACAGAATAGAGCAAGCATGAGGATACATTCTATGGTAATATGGCAACAATGCAAAATACAGCTTTGCAATAACACAAAATATAATAGCTTTATAGTAACTCCAATACACCGAGTTTGCTGGAAAACACAATAGGTTTGGGTGAAGTCTTAGAAAAGGAGGAGTAAGCTCATAAGGAGTGAATTTGAACCAGCTGAACTGAGATGGAGGAACTTAGAGACTGTTATACAGAGGAAAGTGTTAAGTCAGAAAAAAATTAAAATATCAAAAAAAGCAAAACGGCTGTCTGAGGAGGCCTTACAAATAGCTGTGAAAAGAAGAGAAGCGAAAAGCAAAGGAGAAATGGAAAGATATACCCATCTGAATGCAGAGTTCCAAAAGAATAGCAAGGAGAAATAAGAAAGCCTTTCTCAGTGATCAATGCAAAGAAATAGAGGAAAACAATAGAATGGGAAAGACTAGAGATCTCTTCAAGAAAATTAGAGATACCAAGGGAATATTTCATGCAAAGATGGGCTCGATAAAGGACAGAAATGGTAGGGACCTAACAGAAGCAGAAGATACTAAAAAGAGGTGGCAAGAACACAGAAGAACTGTACAAAAAAGATCTTCACGACTCAGATAATCACGATGGTGTGATCACTCACCTAGAGCCAGACATCCTGGAATGTGAAGTCAAGTGGGCCTTAGGAAGCATCACTACGAACAAAGCTAGTGGAGGTGATGGAATTCCAGTTGAGCTATTTCAAATCCTGAACGATGATGCTGTGAAAGTGCTGCACTCAATATGCCAGCAAATTTGGAAAACTCAGCAGTGGCCACAGGACTGGAAAAGGTCAGTTTTCATGCCAATCCCAAAGAAAGGCAATGCCAAAGAATGCTCAAGCTACCACACAATTGTACTCATCTCACATGCTAGTAAAGTAATGCTCAAAATTCTCCAAGCCAGGCTTCAGCAATATGTGAACCGTGAACTTCCAGATGTTCAAGCTGGTTTTAGAAAAGGCAGAGGAACCAGAGATCAAATTGCCAGTATCCGCTGGATCATCGAAAAAGCAAGAGAGTTCCAGAAAAACATCTATTTCTGCTTTATTGACTATGCCAAAGCCTTTGACTGTGTGGATCACAATAAACTGTGGAAAATTCTGAAACAGATGGGAATACCAGACCACCTGACTTGCCTCTTAAGAAACCTGTATGCAGGTCAGGAAGCAACAGTTAGAACTGCGCATGGAACAACAGACTGGTTCCAAATAGGAAAAGGAGTATGTCAAGGCTGTATATTGTCACCCTGCTTATTTAACTTCTATGCAGAGTACATCATGAGAAACGCTGGGCTGGAGGAAGCACAAGCTGGAATCAAGATTGTCAGGAGAAATATCAACCTCAGATATGCAGATAACACCACCCTTATGGCAGAAAGTGAAGAGGAACTAAAAAGCCTCTTAATGAAAGTGAAAGAGGAGAGTGAAAAAGTTGGCTTAAAGCTCAACATTCAGAAAACTAAGATCATGGCCTCTGGTCCCATCACTTCATGGGAAATAGATGGGAAACAGTGGAAACAGCAGCTGACTTTATTTTTCTGGCCTCCAAAATCACTGCAGATGGTGACTGCAGCCATGAAATTAAAAGACACTTACTCCTTGGAAGGAAAGTTATGACCAACCTAGACAGCATATTAAAATGCAGAGACATTACTTTGCCAACAAAGGTCCATCTAGTCAAAGCTATGGTTTTTCCAGTGGTCATGTATGGATGTGAGAGTTGGACTGTAAAGAAAGGTGAGTTCAGAAGAATTGATGCTTTTGAACTGTGGCGTTGGAGAAGACTCTTGAGAGTCCTTTGGACTGCAAGGAGATCCAACCCGTCCATCCTAAAGGAGATCAGTCCTGGATGTTCATTGGATGGACTGATGTTGAAGCTGAAACTCCAATACTCTTCACCTGATGTGAAGCACTGACTCATTTGAAAAGACCCTGATGCTGGTAAAGATTGAGGCAGGAGGAGAAGGGGATGCCAGAGGATGAGATGGTTGGATGGCAGCACCGACTCAATGGACATGGGTTTGGGTGGACTCCAGGAGTTGGTGATGGACAGAGAGGTCTGGCGTGCTGTGGTTCACGGGGCTGCAAAGAGTCAGACACGACTGAGCGACTGTACTGAACTGAACGCATATATGGGATTCTCAGGTAGTGCAGTGGTAAAGAATCCACCTGCCAGTGCTAGAGACACAAGAAACTTGGGTTCAATCCCTGGGTTGGAAGATCCCTTGGAGCAGGAAATGGCAATCCACTCCAGTATTGTTGCCTGGAGAATTCCACGGACAGAGGAGCCTGGCAGGCTACAGGGTCACAAAGAATTGCACACGACTGAGCATGCATACACCTAACCTAAACACACACATATAGACTCTAGGGTAACAGTAGTGATGAACCTATTTACAGGGCAGGAGTAGACACGCAGACATGAGAACTGACTTATAGACACGGCGGGGAAAGAAGGGGTGGGATGAACGGACAAAGCAGCACTGAAACATACATTTATCACCATGGGTAAAATAGAGAACTAGTGGGAAGTTGCTATATAACACAGGAACTCAAGCCGGTACTATGTGACATCTTAGGGGGTTGGGAGGGAGACTCAAGAGGGAGGGGGTATATGTATACTTACGGCTGATTCACACTGTTGTATGGCAGAAAACAACACAACATTGTAAAGCAATTATCCCCCAATTAAAAATAAATAAAAAAAGAAGGAATGGGCTCAATTTGCTCCTGTTTGACTGTGGCAACTAAGACTCCAGAGAGTTTAAGAGGATTCAGGACTTCAGGAGTCAATTTTACCTGTGTTGTGTGTTTGCTCAGTCTCGTCCAATTCTTTGTGACACCATGGACTGCAATCCACCAGGCTCCTCTGTTCATGGAGTTTTCTAGGCCAGCATACTGGAAGGGGTTGCCATTTCCTTCTCCAGGGGATCTTCCTGACTCAGGGTAGATCCTGATCTGCTTTGGTGGGTAGAGTCTTTACCACTGTGCCACCGGGGAAACCCTAATTTTACCTAAGACCTTTATTAAATAATTAAACACAGCTCATACATTCAAGAAATACAGTCAGAAATAGGCTTTAACTTTAAACATCACTAATGACAATGTATACACAGGAAAACTCACTCCCTATTTCCCATAGTTGAGTTTACTCCGAGTGGAAGTTGTATAATTGATGGCGCCTTAGAATCCTCCTTGAATGCCACTCTTAAAATCCAAGTCAACTCAGAGGGTAAATGCCTTAAGGGAAGCACCTTTGGTGCCTGAGGAACTAAAAAACCTTGGCTCTGACCTAAAACTAGTCCACAGTATTGCAAATTATATCCAAGAGTGAAGACATTATGGTCATGTTTTCATATACTCTCATACAGTGAGCTTTTTTAGAGCTTCAGCCTCATTTGGCAACTGATGCCTCTTGGGGAATAAAATTACTTCCATCATTAAAACTTCATCAAGTCATAATTTTATGACAGTTGTTAACAGAAATAATTGTAGTCAACAAGTACAGTGTGATCGATCTGTTCTTGCTATCTCAAGAGAGTCATTATTTAGCTCTGATAGACCAAGTCAGGATAGTATTTAATGAATTGCAAACTGCATATCAACCATCCAGGCGGGTGTGTTGTAATTTGCTTTAGGTTTAGCACGTTCTGTAACTGTACTATATACACAGGTCCGCTTCTAAAATGAGTTCTCACAGAACAGCCAAGTCTAAATGATGGCGTGTCATATGGCACGCAAGTATTTCTCTGCTCTCCTCTGCTTCCCTTCCTGACACCAAGGGTGGGCGTGGGGCTGTTCTAATGAAACATAAAATGAAATTCTCTTACGACGGGAAAAAAAGGAGTAGGTATGTGAGTAAATATGAAGGTGCCCCCTCTTTCAAAGTCAGCAGGAAGGCCCTTCAGCCCTGTTCGACCTGCCTTAGAAACACAGGACAAACTTTCTCTTAGATGAATACCCCCCCCTTCACTATTCTACCAACAACAGAATAAGACGGAACCTGCCCAGGCAGATTAATGTAATGATTGAAGGGAGAATATATGGTGTAATACAGAGAGGTCTAAATACCTGCAAGTGGAAAAAAGCATAAATGACTATTTTAATTAATTTCCTAATGTAAAACACAGCTGCAGTAATGTTGGCAAGTCTCACCCGGCTGCTTTAAATCATGCCACTTAATTAAGTCTTAATGCACAAAAATACATTTTATTTACTTTTTATGGAATATCAGCATTTAAAGCTTTCTATTTATTTGTGTAAACGCTTTATAAATTACTTGAAATACTGAAAAAAATCAGACTATTAATCGGCAGTTACATGGTACCCAGTTTCGGTTTCAATAATGAAATGCCTTTTTGGTGGGCTCCTGCTGCTATGTGAACTAGCTCTAGGCTATTAAAGTAATGAGTCCGGACAGAGTCATCCGATCTCAGGCTAGGTACAAAACTCAAGGAAAAGGACTTTGCCCACAATTCCTAGTCTGTTTACCAGACTGACTGTTGGAGCATTATAAAGTCTCTAGGCTTCCCCTTCCCCCTTCTGGAAAGTTTTTTTCTTTTTTGCTTTTTTCCAAGCATGAGCTAGGGAAACATGGTATTATGGAGCCCTCTGCAGGTCAGAAGTTTTGTAGGTGCTTAATCGCAAGATTTTTCTTAGAGTGGCAGTAAAGGGGAAACCGCCCAAATTATGCACATTGGAGCTCATTGAAAAGTTGTTCATCTCAAGGTCAGGCTGATGCTGACTCTTTCAAAAGGACACTTTTGTCAACTCATTTAAGGCATGGAGCCTTGACTGAAACATTTCTGCAGGCCCCTGAGAACATAATAATGTACTACAGAGTACTGGGGGCAGTATCATCCTCCTCATCGTCACAGTTCTTAATGATTATCCATGAAGAATACGGGGCTCTAAATAGTTCACCTGAAAAAACGTAATTTCTAGCACATCTGGGTTTTTAAGGCCAGGGAGAAGAAACCAGGAGTTACACAGACAAACATCATGATTTCTTCAGCCAAGTTTTCATTTTAATGAATGAAATGTATACCTAGCAAAACTCAGTAAATTTCTCAAGTGTTTTAGGAAACTTAGTATAATTTTTTACAGGGCATTTTATATTGTTTTAAACTTTTTGGATGGAGCAGATATAAATCACTACTCAAAGAAATCCATATGTAAAGATAAAATAAGAGGAACTGCATTGAAGACAGAACAAAATAAAACAAGCTCTCGTTTTCATTGAGACGGTACTTCTCGAACCACATTTTATGTGGGTTATAAAATACTCTCCAAGTCAGCAAAATAAGCAACAACTTTTAATAGGAAATTTTTTCATAACATTTTCAAGTCAGCAAAAGTACAGACAACTTTTAATAGTGGTTTTTTTTCCCCCCTCACAACAGTCAAGAGAGTATTAATTTAAATGAGGAAGCATTTAAACAAAACATTTCCTTCTACTGCATTTACTCTGTGCCAGGTAACTCATATACCTCCTGGAGAACCCAGGGATGCATGTTTCTAACAAGTTTCAAAGTAGGTGGGGCCGTGTCCTCACTGCTTCTCTCCCCGGTAGGAAAACTGTGGAGTCTAAACTTGCCTGGGAGCTAGGGTAAGAGGAATGAATGGGGAATGATATGATGATGAAAAGAACCTGATATTCCATAAGTTAAAATGTCCTTCCTCAGGTCTTGTAATTGGGTTAACAGGATCTGTCTGAAAGACTTGTAGGGAGTTCAGAGAAGGCAGTACTCTGGGACCAAGGTCTCAGTTGTCTGCAACAAGCCTCTAGATGATTCTCAGAACTTTCTGGGGGACTCTGAGGACAGTCTAACTAACCCACCATGCATTCTCTGGTCATCAGACTACCTGCAGCTGTTCCCAAGGATACATACTCCTCATTGGAGGTTTGTCTCATCTCCTCTTCTCAGTGGTGTAGACAAGCTCGGTGAAGGATAATGTCAGCAAAGGTTTTGGTTCCAGTACAACAACTCTTCCACACACAGACCCAGAATGAAAACGTTGGAGTTTTGAGCTTTGTTGAGTTCCGGAACAAGTGCTCTTAGCACGAACTGTCAACAGCCTGAGTTAAAATAGGGCAGCTGCTGGCTCCTGTGGAACCATCTCCACACTCCCCAGCCCAACCTCACAGAGCTGAATGTCAGACATGACTTTACCAGGCCTGGAATCCGGCCGCCAGGCTCAGCCTCCTTCCCTGGGCTTATCTCCCACCGGGAGGCTGTGGCTGACTTGATGGAACTGCACGCTTCTCAGCAGATGCTGGGCTGCCAGCAACAGGAGCAAGGCCTGGCCTGGCGCCGCCAACATTTACAGTCATGCCTCCTGCCCCTGCTCCCTGGCCCCGACCCCCCAGCACCGGCCTACATGCAGACTTGGCCCACTAGGAGAGGACAGGTGATGAGGATTAAGCCGAGCATATTTGCATATCCTCAGCGTGGGGAAGGAAATTAACACCACAGTGACATGATTTAGTGGGTGAACTTAAACCCGAGAAAGCTCGAGATCCCTTTTGGAACACCAGGAGGCTGAGTGAACAAGATGGAAAACGCAGCCCATCTGGTGGGGATGGGCCAGCCCAGGGTTAATGGAAGAAACAGAAAGAACTGAACCAGCTTGGGTCCAAAGTGCTGCTTACAACTCACTCACAAATTACGAGTGGGCTTTATTCTTGGACACAAGAAATGACTCCTTCACCTCCTGCTTGTTGGCTGGGCGGGTGGGGGGTGGTCGTTATTGATCTTTATCACTATATGGTACAGCCTTGAGAGACCCTCAATCACACAGCCCACTGTTTGCGTGCAGCCAAAGTCAGAAATGATCTGACAATCGGGTACTTTGGAAACTGAACATTTCATGGAATTTTTTCACTCTATTAGGAGCATGGAAACATCTTAAAAGTTTCTCACGAAAGTCAGGTTTCAATAGAGAAAAAAATAAATTAGCACCCGCTAAGTGTATTTTCATTGTTCTAAGCCTTTTTCTTTTGGGAAGGCCAAAAAATGATTTTTAAAAAATGATTATATAGACAACTGTGTCATCTGATAACAGAAGCAAGCAAGAAGGCAGCTAATGTTATTTTAATTTGCTGCCATATGAAGAAAAATGAATGCCACTAAAAGTTTCTCATTTTCATGAAGCCAATACGGTGCTAGGTGCATTCTTCGGGCAAATCAGCAAAAGCTGCTTTACCTTGTTCTTTTTTCCACTAAGACAGAAGAGAGTTCAGCAAAAATCTAGAATCACTTAGGACACAAACGCCACACCACCCACCGTGAACACAGAACTCGACCAACATGGGACGTCTAACCATAAAGTAATCAGATTAAATGTAAGACAAATGCCAGAGCACATATAAAAAGATAAGGCGCTCGTCTTTACAGCCACTACCCGAGGCGGCCGTCTGTACATTCACCACTGTGCTGTCACTTCGCTATGCGAGAATACTTAAGCCTCCCTCTTGAAGACAACCTTGGAAAATGCCTGGAAGCCTGTGAATATTGCTGACGGTGGGACCTCTGTACCAGAGGCCACCTGTAATCAAGCCTGGAGAAGCAGGCGGCCCCTAAGGCCTCAAGAGTAAAACGCACAAGGCAGAACTCCCCCAAACTAGGTGTGGCTAAATATGCATCTAAACCTCATACCAGGATTGGAAATTGCCTTTGAAGGCCATTCTACGAGAGCAGCTGCAAGCATGTTTTGAGCCACAGGAGAATCATTGAAATACACCTGCCAGCACCTCCCAGTGTGATGCTTCTCAAGGATGACACTTGTTTGGAGGTATACATTCTGGTGTGTGTGCGTCAGAGGGTAAGCAAAACAGCCATCAGAGGAGTCCTTAAAAAATCACCGTGGCCTCTCCTACATCTATGAACCTCTACTGAGGTTCCCGAGAGGCAGATCATCTTTCTTCTGGCAGACACTTGAGTATCTTGATAACAGTGTGTGTGTAAATACAACTTTAGCTACAAGGAGGGGTATACTCGAAACTTCAGAAGCTGAAACCTGGGGAGGATGTGAACTGCTCTGTGCTCTGTGCGTTTCTGCTCTGTCAGAAGACAGTCCCAAAGGGGAGTGATGTCACCATTAGGGCAGGAAGAGTGTGGACAGATGAGCCAGGCTCAAGACGGAGATGGGGGCTGGTTTGAGTATACCGTGTGACTGGAAACACCTCTGTACCCAGCTTTCTGAGCAGTGCTTGGGTGGTGGGAACAATGGCTGAGTCTGGGGTGATAAGGCTGGGCTGCTGCTGGTGTCACATGGGGCTCTGCCTTGGTGTGGGCTGCACCTGGACCTGAGGGCTCACTAACAGCAGAAGACTCGTCCCTGCACAATCTGTGTATGTTAAGAACAAACTTGACTTTCTGTGGGGGCTCTCCCAACTCACTGGAAGAATTGAGAGACATCACCATTTCAGCACTCCAGCTTCACTGTTTTGTCATCTTCTGTCATTTAAAACCTTGCACATATTGGGCATTCCAAATATTTGTCCCTACAGACCAAGATTTCATAATCCTCACTACATCAGTGACATAACCAGGAAAAGTGTTGTAAGACCCATTTTTTTCTAGACAAGGAAACCGAAACACAGAACGGCTAAGAGGGTAGTGCTTTTGGCCAAGGAGTTCAAGGATCCCTCTAGGCTGGTGCTCTTCCCAGTGCATTGTGCACTGGGGACAGGAGGCAGAGTGGCAGGATGTAACACAGAAGTAAGTTTTCTGGAAAGGGGGGGGGGTCTTCATTTTGTAATGGACATACTTCTCCATTTAATCTTTATAGTGTTGCCAGGGTCAAAGAGTTGGGTAGATTTTTCTGTGAACTGCCTCAGCTGACCCTCAAGGTCTCCTAGAAGTTGAGGGAAGTGGGGGCCTAACTTGGAGTCTTACTCCCTCCTCACCCTCCAAATACTCAAAAGTGCTAAGTAGCAGAGGTTGCTCCATCTCCTTCTTCACAGTTTCCCAAGGTTCCCCAGCAGCAATAGCTGCATCTTTCTTCTGCTCAGTTGAGAATTCCTTGTGGAGTGTCCACTTCAGTGCTCTCCACTGAAATTCTATTTATAGCATTTAGTCTAGAAATGAATGATGAAGTTCATACTATTAAGAAGGTCCTTAAGAGGCATGTTAAATGAAGCATGGGTTCCAGAACCATTCGGCTTTGCTTGAATCCCAGTTTGATCATCTCCTCTTTGTGTGATGATGGGCAAATTTCTTAACATCTCTATGCCATTTGTAAAACGGTGGGTAACAGTACCTTCCTTGTAGGACTGTTGTAAGCATGAAATGATTTAACAGATGTAAAGTACTTAGAAAACAGTGGCATGTGCATACACACAGACATACATATATATATATAAGTGTTCAAATGTATTATAGTATTTCTATGATCACAGAACCACATACTGCCTTCAACAAGTGGTGGAATTTTAATGCCCCCTTTCTTTCTTTTTCCAACTATAGGTTTTCCTTCTATCTGAAAGTAGAGGTTCCTATGAATGTAAGCAAACATAGCATAAATCAAAGAAGAATGACCAAAGGGTACATCTTGCAAATGAATGCACAAGATAAACAGATAAAGCACAAATGCTCACAGACATAGTGCAAGGATATAGTGGCCTGAGGCTGAGAAGCTGAGAGCAGTTCTCAGGGAAGGAACTTGGGGGTAGTGCTCTCACCGCTTGGGTGTGTACTGCCTCTGTTAACAGTCGGCTGTGAAACACATGTTGAACCCTATTTTTGCTTTCCTTTTTCGTAAAAGTGAAAATCCTTCTTAGATTTCTTTTGGTGAGTAAAAACAGGTACGAATGCAGATCTTTAATAAAAGTGAAGTGGTGCAAAGCAACCTCTCAAAAAGTGGGGGATACCTGTACATTATAAGCCCACTGAGGGCAGGGACCACGGTGCTTTGTGCTTAGTCGCTCAGTTGGGTCCGACTCTTTGCAAGCCCATGCTGTGTAGCCTGCCAGGCTTCTCTGTCCATGGGGATTTCCCAGGCAAGAATCCTGGAGTGGGTTGCCATGCCCTCCTCCAGGGGATCTTCCCAACCCAGGTCTCCCTCATTGCAGGTAGATTCTTTACTGTCAGAGCAACCAGGGGAACCCCTGGTGTCTTATGCAGAGTCATCAATCCATATTTCTGTCAGAATAACTCTCTCAGAAGAGTACCTGTATTTTTAAAAAGAACTACAGAGAAAGGTCACAAAAACAGCATGATTCTTAATGGGGGATTTGGAAATACTATCTGGGTAGGGGTCCTCAGCACCCTTTAAATCACTCCAAATGCTAACTAGTATTCTACAAGAAGGGCAGAACCAATTCTGAAAGTGAGAAGTTTCTTCCCCAGAATCAATTTTTAGGGACCCTACAATGAAAACATTTCACATTACATGTTATAGATAAAATGAAATAATAATTGCATCTATGAGGCTCACATGCAACATGAAGTCATATAACTTCTTGTCAACATTATCTGAATAGTTCATTTGTACTTATTTAATCATGTATTTACTGAAAAGCAACACAGACTTGTACCAAATTGTGTCAAACGGTATATGTGATTGCTATACTTAAAATGTTCAGATTATTTTGAACAGAGGGATTTATTTTCTTCTCATAGCTTTTGGAAGTCTGGACCTATCTGGTTTCAGTTAGGCAACAATCTTCGGCCAGCATTTTCTGGTACATTTGAAACTGTTGAACAATGAAAAGTAAAAACACATAATTGCCAGCACAGCTTAAGCCTAATGCAGATATAAACACAGTTAAGAGCACTTTATTTAGGTTCTGCTTTATTATTCTTAACTTTCATAGTAATTTTGAATCACAATGCATTAACAAATTTTTATTAGGTTTCCCAATGGAAAGCCAGTTGCAGGCAAGGACTTTTATGACTCTCACTAAAGAACGTCGCAATTGATTTTCGATTTACCTTTTAACACAGAAGAAAACAGCATTGGTAAAAGCTTGGTTTTGGACGTTCTAATTTAGTGTGCTCTAAAGGACCCTTAATTCCTTCCTGCGCTCTTTGCTAGTGCCCTCCCTAGTACAGCACTTTCCTTAACTTACTTTCCTTAACTGTCTTTGAGATGCAGCCCTCCACAGAGCACACGGCAACTGGCAACAGGAGGGCAGGGACAGGGCTGGTCTGAAGGGCCCCAAACCAAGCAGGGGTGGGGGGATATATATGCAAGATTTGATTTAAACTGGCAGCCCAGTTTTCCTGCAACTGAAAAGTATTCTAAGCAACTTCTCCCTCTGGACTCTTTCTGAAAGCTCACAAACAAAGCGGTCTTCCAGAAGCTGACTCCTTTAGAGGAGCTGCTACATTCTGTTTGATGATTTATTTAGTGCTTCGTATATTTCTCTGTGATTTAGGGTCGTGTGGCTCCAGCAGGCAGCCAGGCATTGCCCGGTGGCCTGTGGGATGACCAGCACAGGGAAGGAACGGAAGTAACAGCCACCCTGGAAACCGTGGTGGCCCGAGGGCCAGGGAATGTCTCCGCGGCCATGTGGTGAAGACCCAGGCTCGTGGCAGGAAGTGAGGGGCACTCTGGAATCTTCAATGAAAACACTCACTACAGGGGGCAGTGTAGAAAAACCACTTTGACTAAATAGGACATTAACCACAAAGAAGTTCCTAAACTTGCCACTTTCAAACACTGGCTATTGACTATAAGAAGTAGTTTACGGGCAGGGGAATATAGTATGCAAGAGAGTTTAGGCGTGGGCTATGTGACCATGGACAAATGGGTTAGCCTCTTGTGTCTTAGTCTCTCAAAATGAGACTTATAATACTTCTACACCAGAGGGACGTGGTAAGGATTAACTGAGATTTCATGTATAAGGCTGTTAGCAAAGTACATCGTCAGACCTAACAGTCGATAAATTATTTTTTTAGCCGTACCGAGTAGCTTATGGGATCTTAGTTCCCTGACCAGGGATTGAACACAGGCCCTTGGCAGTCAAAGTGCAGGGTTCCAACTATGGGATCACCAGGGAATTTCCTACAATAGTAATTTTAAAAAATTCACACAGTATATAGGAAAGAAAGCCTGAAAAGATATAGGTCAAAATAGCAGCAGCAGTTATCTCAGGCTGGTGAGATTACAGAAATATTTCCTTGTATGTGCTTTTTTTTTCTGTATTTTCTGCATTTTCAATAATAAATATGTAATACTTTTTGATTGGTACAAAGTTAATACAATACTAAAGCATGTCTTATATAAAATAATAAAGAAATGATTACAAGAACAGAATGAGGAAATGTTATTGCAAGCCTGACATCTATTCTCCTGGGCAGCCTCTGGAACACTGCAGTCTGGTCCTCTGTTTTCTCCCAAGAACTTATCTCAAGTGGTCATTCTGATGTTAATGGAACAGGGTGCTCTCGCAGTGATACCAAAATGTCAATACAACATATAGATGTTCACTGTTTGATAATTCTGTTGGGTTTGAAATATATTTGATAATATTCATTGATAACATGTTCATTATTTGATAATTCTATTGGGTTTCTTTAAAGAAAAAGAAAAGGCCAAGCTTTACTTCACGAAAAAGGGAATTATTCAGTGGTTTTCTTCAGATGCTTTCATAAAAACTTGACATTGCAGATAGTTGCTCAAACACCAAGAAAAGGTTCATAAAATCTTTGTTCTGCATTTATTTTTTAAGAAAACGTTTCTATCTTACCACTGAATACAAACAGTCCATCTAATCTTCTCCTATGAACTGAAAGACGACTTTTTGAAAAAACAAGGACATGTAAAGTGTTGAGAAGTATATGCTAACTATGAACACAGTCATAACCAGGGCAGTGGCGTGACATCCAACACCAGCATCTTGGATTCTCAAATACACGTGAAGAGAAATCTGAAGTCTATCACTTTGTTCTCAGAAAAACAAAGCAGGTGTTAACAATCACATCTGTACAGAATGTGAAACCAGACCTAAGAGGATTAAATAACTTTGTCTAATGTTCCTTGGGCAAGTTGTGACAAAGCAGAATTTCTCAGTGTAGCACGAAATCTCTGTTTTTCTGGATGGCCATCTACAATGAGATTAGATACAGGACATGAATCTGCAAACTTTCTCTATAAAGGGCCAGAGAGTAAATATTTTAAGCTTTGTGGGCCAAATGATCTCTGCTGTAAGTACTTAACTCTGCTATGATGGTGTGGGAGTGGCAATGGTGGATTTGCAAAGAAGCGGCTGTAGCTGCGTTTCAATAGAACTTTATTTACCAAAACAGGGGGTGAGCCAGATATGCTTTACAAGCTTTAAGTGTGCTGGTCCCTGGTACACAAAGAGAAAAACTATTAAATTATAGAGTCATTGTTTTAAATGATGGTCTTTTCTTTTGAAAAGCACACAAGACTATCATACTACAAGAGTAAACTCTGCTCGTGGGTCAAGACAGATTTGGGATTCTCTTGCACAACATACATATGTTTGCACATGATGGTGAAAATCACGTTTGGGTGATCTGCCTAGATACGCTTGGGAAGAATTCTCCCTGCCTCACCAAAGGCTGAGTCCTGAGCAGAAACTGATCTGATACACAATAAGCTTTGGTGACTTTTTAAGAAGCAGGTAAGGGAGCTTATGATACGTCTAGGGAAAAGTGGGCAAGGACAGAGAAGAGTTCCCTGGGTATGCAGATGAGGAAAGGAAGCAGAAGAGAAAAACAAGGTTTGGAAGAACATTTGGAGATGGAAGGGGCCACAGAGTTAGTTACCTGAGGCCTTTTCTCCAATCATTCTCAAGTCCCACCTTGGATAAAATGATGCATGGATTGTGTCAGTCCACGGATAATTAGCATGTTGCTTGTAGTAGCATAACCTTGGCTCTATGGCCAGTCACAGTTAAGAAAAGCATTGCTGTCTGACAGGTTGTATCATAATGTACTTTATGATGGTTACTGCTATGTAAGATCACAGATACCACCATCTATAACACAGGTGCAGGTGGGGAGAGGGCATGTATTATGTTCTTATTCATCTTTTAATGTAGCCTGAAACACTAAATGAAACTCGTGATTTCCAACACGAAATGCAGACTTTTTTTCAAAAAAGAAGAACTTTAAAAATGAAGGTTTTAGTCATACATGGTTTATTCAAAACCATTTTTAATGTGTAGTGATTTACTGCAAACTCATCTTCTCTTTAAATAGCTAGTGAGAGCTAAATCAAGATCAAAAATGAAAAATGAAGTCTTTCAAGATGTGCAAATGAAGATAGTAATGATACATTTAACAAGTCTCCTCATACACTCTCTTGCAAGCCTAAAGCTTGAATGATTTTATGACCATTTCACCGTGTGGCCATCTGTTAGACTACTGAGAAACAAGTTTTTTTTTTTTCCTCCTAGCTTTGAAGTTTACGTATGAATCTACATTAAGTATTTACTATGCTTACTTATGCTTATCGTGTTTTTGATGTTCTGGGATAAAAAATGAACAGGCTGAGCCAGAGATATGCAAATATGAACTCTAAGACCTGGTAAAGATTGCTGATACTCATCGAGCATCGCACTAGGCAGGCCAGGTTACAAATGTTACCAAGACAGACACACTTCACAGCCCTGTGATAAGTATATTATTATTTCTATTTTCAAATAAAAGAAAGTGGGCTCAGAGATGTCAAGATGCCCAGGGTGATCCAGATCCTATGTAATGATGTGGGACTCAACCCTGGGCCTGCTTCTGCCTCCCAAACCTGTTAAGCTACACTTCCTCCTACTGCAAACGTGATAAATTCTAAAGTGAGCAAATACCAACCAAAGAAAAAGAATGATTTTTTTCCTAAATTCATAATACTGTATTCTTCATAGATAGACTCCTTTAAAAAAAAATTCCCATACCCATTCTGGTGTAAGAATAAATGAACATCATGAGGGCCTTTGAAATCTTAGGAAGAAATGTCTTTATCCACATATCATCAAGGGATGATTAAAATCTTCCCTTATTCTTCTCTTATTCTTCACAGCTCAGATAACCTTTCTGGGGAGAGTCTTTTATTATTTTTTTTTAATGCTTAGATTTATATCCTTATTATCGCTTTTCTCTTTTTTCCTCTTGCTTCCTACTTTGGGCTATTCAGAATCTCTCTTCTTGTTCTTTTCCTTAACATCCCTAGAGTTCATTTTAAAATTTCCCACAAACATTTCCATTGACTTCCCTAATTAAAATCTTTTCAGACCATCAATAATATTCAACATGAACTGCTTGTACTCAAGTGCTCATTTTCTCACTGATCTGGTCTTCTTGGTTTATCACACGTGTACAAATTTCTGGCTCCATTATGGTTAGATGAGCTTTTGTAGGCTAACCTGGGACCCTGGTCACCGTATATAACACTTTCTATGGAAAGTGCATTATTTCCTAAGCAACTGATTTCTAAACAAACATTTGGGATCCAACCTATTTGTAAGTCAGGAGGTGCCAGTACACTGGAGGTACTTAAAGTGGAAGGTGGCATTTTTTCCTCCTGGGTTAGCCTTCTGTGGTTATACTATTCACAGCATCTTTACACGGCCACATTCCCATGGGTTAACGAAGAGCTCCTCCCAGTTCCCATGTGTTAACGAAGAGCTCCTCCCAGTTCTGACCATGAGGAATGGTCAGTAAGCGGATTCACAGGCACAGAAAAAAGCCCAAGGCATGGTATGGGCCAAGAGAAACCTACACTTTCATTTGAACTTGGTAAAATGCAGGAATACAAAAGCAGAGACCAAACTATCACCTTTTAAAACAGACCATCTTTATCCCTCAAAACCCGACCTTCTTTCCTTCACATCACACCTTAATTTCAACCAAGGGGTGGCAGCTATCTGCTCTAATTCCCAAGAAGACACTGAGTTTGCAAAAGCATATACAATGAAAAATTCATCACATAAGTGCCTAAGTAATATACTAAAAGGCATCATAATCTTATTTTGGTGCTTGTTTTTGGCTATTGCTTCTGCTCTAGGAGCTCTGAATGGAATTCATTTCCACGAACACTGACTTTGAGTCCTATTTGGGGTGGCCTTGGGGTAGTCTTAGGTTAGACAGTGAAACAAATTGCAGTCTGTCACCTCAAGGCGCATACAGTCCAAAGGATGAGGAAAACTACACAGAAAATATAATTTCATTTTTGAAATTTCACTGTTTGTTTTTAGTAACCACACCCAAATTTTCACTCAAATGATTTGTCTTTTACACATGGCTCAAAATGTTCTTGGTAAGAGTAAGCCAAAGAAGATCAAGTACTTATTAAAATGCTCTGAAAGCAGTGGTTGAGGGTGTAAATTAAATGTAAAGATAACATCAAATCCATAGTCTAAGTAGACATGCGATGCAGCATAATAATTTTGAATTCAGATAGAGAAAGCAAAAATAAGAAACAATCATTAACTGACCAATAACTACTAAACAGATGTTTCTCCAAAATAATACTTCAAGCACTAAGAAGGTTAAGAACTGGCTGAAATGCAAATTCCAGAAAACCAGCAGAGCGGCTTCTACAGTAGGAAATAAGTTACATTAAAATCTCTGCCGGACCCTCCGTTGGGACTCTCCAGCTTATAAAAAAAAATACATGAATATTACAATGTTTTGTGTTTAGGAAAAGGTACTAAGGAAAACAAATAGTCTGGCTATAGATACAGAAGAATCACATTTACAACAGTAGAGTCATTCTAGCAAGCCATATTTAACTAAACATTCTTTATGACCTGGGTGCTTGTGCATAGACTGTATTTTTGCACACTTGTGGACAAGATGTTGGCTTCATTTTACAACCAACATCTTGTCCACATCAGGGGAGCTTTCTCACACAGACACGCATACCATGTGGGCTACCTGCTGAGTTCTGGCAAGCTTGGCAGACTGCAGAACATAATGGAAGGCAGTTGAAGTGGAAAAAAAACCTTCCTGGGAATTTTTTTAAGTGGTTAAAAAAAAAGGCATACCGTTTCCTAATGTCCCACACTGTGAGTTGGCACAGGGAAGATAATCCAGGAAATGAGATGTAAAAACTGTACACAGGTTCCTTAACACAAGAGGCATTTTGCAAACAGCCAATATGAAGAATGCACTTCTCTTTAGGAAGTCAACCACTTGAAAGTTTAACTTTTTAATTAGCCACATGGAAGTTGAAAGAGCTGAAAATCGTCATTGATTCCACATGGAGATCTTAAGAGTTGCGTTCCCCATTCTCAGAAGCCAGCATGCTCATTTGATGGGCCTTCATTCAAAGTAACGATGTTGGAGAAGTGTATTCACTGGGCAATGTTTAAGAATTTCAGTTAGATAAGGAATATAAGGTAAATGTCATCTAAGTGCAATATTTTAGTTTTCTATTGATACTTTGGTGTAATGCTTTCCTCCAGGAAATTATGTAGCAAACCAAAGCAGAAAGTCAATCCTCATAGCTCGTAGGTTCAAAGCCAAAAAGAAAGAAGAAGAAAGGCAATAGCACCACCTAAAGGGCATTTAACTCCAATGAAAACTAAACAGGTTAGAAAAGCTGTAAGGACTTGTTCTGCCTGAAGGTACAATCGATAAGACTGCTATGACAAATGCAGCTTGACAGGTATTTGTGAGGTAGTCTCTGGAGAAGTTATATTCTGGTTCTATATCACATGTGAAAACCGGTCAAAAAAAATCAGTGTAAGCCACAGAAAAGATCATTTTGTAAAATTTAAAACTTGGTTGAAATAACTCAAAAGGATGACAGACCTAAATATAAGAGCTAAAATTATAAAACCTTAGAAGAAAACACAGGAGGAAACCCTCCTGACCTTGGGCTAGGTAATGATTCCTTACATATAACACCTTACACGTGACAAGGAAAAATAGATAATTTGACTTCATTAAAAACTAAAAACTTCTGTGTTGAAAACAGCACCATCAAAAAAGTGAAAAGACAATGCCCAGAATGTGAGGAAATACTGGCAAATCACATCACTGATAAGGGACTATATCTGGACTATAAGAAGAACTCTTACAGCTCCCCAAAAAAGAGACAAATGAACCAATTTTCAAAATGGGCAGAGGATGTGAACAGGCATTTCTCCAAAGAAGGTATACACATGGCCAACAGGCCTTTGAAAAAATGCCCAACATCATTTGTCATTAGGGAAATGTGAATCAAAACCAAAATGAGATTCCACTTCACATTTGCTAGGATGGCTATAATCAGACAGACAATAGCAAGTGTTGGCAAGGATGCAGAGAAACTGGAATCCTCATACATTCCTGGTGGGAAACTGAAGTGGTGGAGCTGCTTTGGAAAACAGTTTGGAAGACCCTCAGAAACAGCACTGTACTACAACTAGTGAATGGGTAAACAAAATGTGCTGCATCTGTATACCAGAACCTTACTTGGCACTAGAAACTAAGTGCCGATACATGCTGTAATACGGATAAACCTTGTAAACATGCTAAGTGAAAGCAGCCAGACACAAAAGGCTACATATCATGACTTCACTCACATGCAATATTCAGAATGTGGAAATCTAGAGACAAAATAGAGATTGCCTGTGGCTGGGAAATTGGGGGGAATGAAGTAAAAATGAATGTGCATGTGGTTTCTTTAAGGGTGATGAGATTATTATAAAATTAGATTGTGGCAATGATCATACAGTTCTCTGAATAAAATAAAATCACTGAATTGTATAAAGAGATGAACTCAAAGAAGTTGTTGAAAAGATTCTCAGTTTTCAACCGCCACTCACCAGCAAAATGGAAGGTATTATTTATACAAAAAGTAAAACTGTCACGGTCTTTGTGATCGTGTAGTTTCCAAGCCCCTGTTACCATGATGGGGGGAAGACCCAGTTACAGGTGGTGCGGTCCCACTCCTGTCAGCAAAAATGGGGCCAGAACCTGGGCTTCCTTACTCCATTAGAACTGGGATGAGGGAGAGGTGGGGCGCCTGGGACACAGCAGTTAAGGGGCTGCCGCCCTCTGAGCCTCATCTGCCTGGCCTAGCCCTGGTGCTGGACACACTCCTTTCACATCACTTCCCTGGGAAATTCAAAATGAGAACATCTGCACATACGAATACTATTGTTCAAGCTTCACCCCTCATTCCTCATTTGTTTTTCCTACAAAAGTCATTAAAGAAAAACACAAGTTTTCTCTTTCCTTTTACTTTAGGGAAAAGAGAGATGACCCAAAGAACAAGAGGTTAGGCAGAGCTTGGAAGGAAAACCAAGTGAGAAAAATCACAGGCTTGCCAAGAGGACATGCTTCCTTGGATGACTTGAGCAAAGAATACAGCTTGCTTTAGCCATTTCCTTTAGCACGGTCTGTGCAACACGTCTCCCACGGCCACCAGCTCAACCACCATCTGCCAACCACTTCCTCATGTCTACACCAGCAAGCTTCATTTTCATTGGTCAAGCTCCTCTGTGAGTGGAATGATAAAAGGTGCCCATTATGAAGAGTATGGCTTACAGTGCATGTGGTCTAATGGTTACAGTGAAAATGTGGAGTTATTGTGAATCAACAATCCCTTGCTTTTCATTTGCACATTCAGGTATTCTCTCTAACGCTAGCTCAGGACACACACTTTGCTTTACACCTACTGCACAATGCACTCCTGAAAAAGTGTGTTAGGTGTGCAGTTTTCTTTTGCCTCGTGCTTTACTTCTACCTTGATTCTGGTCACGGATGATGGGCAGAAGGATGACAGTGCTCTCCCACGTCTATCCTGCCTGTCGATGGCATAAAATGGCTCAGAAGGCCGGCCTTTCTATTTACATGTTCTTATTTATTGGCTGTTGCCCAAGATTCTCTGTTTATTACCCCCTCCAGAATGAACTGCAAGCTTCAGCTAAACATACTTTCACACCACTTCCCACTTTAATCACAGCAAATATTTGAAATCACAGACAGGCTTGGTAACTCCTAGTACAAGGATCCCATTACACAGCAAGTTAAATAGATGCCCAGCTTTACTGTTCCAACATTTAGTTTTGCTTCATCTGTTCTCCCAGATGAGCATTTCACTCATTCCTAAGTCTTCACATAAGGTTCTGCCAACACTGCTGTCTTAAACTGCTTGGTAACAACTAGAATTTGCTGAAGCCTTGTCAACCGGACTTTCTGGGTATACCTCTTAGAGAGCAAAGCGATTTGGGCATTAGGAAGAAGGCTCGTGTACCCAAGCCATTTATTCCACAGAGAAGCAGTTAAGTTTAGTGGTTAACAAGAACTACAGGGGACTTCCCTGGTGGTCCAGTGGTTAAGAAGCTGCCTGCAAATGCAAGAGACATGGGTTCAATCCCTGGTCTGGGAAGATCTCACATGCTGCAAATAAGCCCCTGCACCACAACTACTGAAGCTCATGTGCCTAGAGCCCGTGCTCCACAATGAGAGAAATCACTGCAGTGAGGATCCTGTGCACCACAACCAGACAGCAGCCTGCACACAGCAACAAAGACCCCGTGCAGCCATAAATAAATAAATATTTTCTAAAAAACCCAAAGATGAAAAACTCACAGATAAGGTTTGAAACCCCACTTCACCACTTACTGGCTCTGTGCACACTTCTTATCATAGAGCTGCCTACTTTCCGTAACTAAAAAACACAGGCACCGATATAACACCCACTCTATCTGGCAATCGTGAGGATTAAATAAGGTAAAGGCAGTGGCTATTTTTTGGCTGTTGAACTTTTGCCTTTAGGATGCTTCCATCACATACTCTTACTTTGGTTTGCTCAGATGTAACCAAAATAGAATCCTTCTCTTTCAAGAGCACATAGACTAACTGGAAAATAAATTATTGACTTGAAAACACTCAAAAATCACTAGACTCACTGCTTACAAAATTTAAAAATTAAGAATTTCTTAAAAAAATAAGAAAAAAATTAAGCAATAAGTGCCCTCTCTTGTTTTTATGGCTATGTAAGAATAGAATCAATATGCTATGAAAAAGGTTTATATCCCATTAGGAAATCTCATATACCTCACTGAATAGGACTGTACATTAAAACTTGTTTTTTTTTTTAAATCTCTTTATTTCTTTGGAATTCAAAGGCAACATGCTGCTGCTGCAGCTGCTGCTAAGTTGCTTCAGTCGTGTCCGACTCTGTATGACCCCATAGATAGCAGCCCACCAGGCTCCCCTGTCCCTGGGATTCTCCAGGCACGAATACTGGAGTGGGTTGCCATTTCCTTCTCCCAAAGGCAACATATCTTGCCATAAACATCCAAACATCACATAATTATCTTTAATGTAGAGAGGAGAAGTTCCCATAGTCCTATCCCAACCATTGTTAGTTGCTGGGAAACACTCTGGATTGCATTTTCCTGTGCATTTTCTTTACCAACTTAATATATATATATATGTATATACATATATGAAATTGTAAATTGTTTTTTGTTTTTCCTTTTAAATTCAGCATCCTGGATATCCTCTTAGGTCAGTACATTGGGATTTACCCAAAGGCTTTAAATAGGATGAAAAGTGAAAGTCTAGTGAAACTGAAAGTTGCTCCGTTGTGTCCAACTCTTTGCGACCCCAAGGACTACACAGTCCATGGAGGTCTCCAGCCAGAATACTGGAGTGGGTAGCCTTTCCCTTCTCCAGGGGATCTTCCCCACCCAGGGATCGAGCCCAGGACTCCTGCACTGCAGGCGGATTCTCGCCCAGCTGAGCCACCAGGAAGCCCTTAAATAGGATGGACACACTCCGTTGACTGAACTAAGCTCATACTGAAGAGCATGTTTGGTTATTTTCAGGTTTTTCCATCACAAACACTTTCACTGCCAAATTCTTAGCAGATTCACAGCCTGAACTATTCTCTGGACATTTAAGTTTCATCATTATCCTCTGGAAAGGCCGCATGCATCCTCAAGTGAACTTTGCTATTTTATGTCTTTCTCTCTTCAGGAAGTTTAGGTTACAGTGTCTGTTGGAACATGGCTTGTTTTGTTCTAACTTTTCAACATTCACTCTCCTGTGAAATGAATACAAAAAACCAGGGCATTGGTATTTATGTTACAGTGTTCTGAAAACCTGTCTCTGTCCTGGCCCTTTCATCCCTTCAGCGGTTCTGTGCCCTGAGGCAGTTTCTGTGGAGGGTCAGCGCCTACTAAACTCAGCTTCACCCCTCACTGGTGCTACAGCCTTGGGTAAGTTACTTTTCTCTGGGCCTCAGATACTTCATCTCTGAAATGGGGATAATACAGAGGTGAGGATTACACGAATTTACACAATGCACAGTGCTCTGAACAGTGCTTGGCGATATGCGTCCAATTAATAGTAGCCATTATTGTTAACAGTTGTGCGGTTGCTTTTAAAGATTCTATTTTAAAGACCTGAAAACACTGATTTCTGCCCCTATGTGAGGAGCATTTCTCACTCTTGTTTTTGTAACAGCATTCTGCCTCTTTCATCTCCATGGTTGTTTAACTGGAACCCAGATGCTTGGGCTATATCTCTCAAACAGCCCTGGTGATGCAAAGCCAGGGAGCGGCTGGCCTTGCAATACGGCTGGAGGAATACAGAGCAGACCTCTCCACTCCAGAATAACTAACGAAATGCAACAGTTAGAGATTCATTACTTGGGGGCCTTGGGAGCTACTTGGTTATCAGGAATTCACTGCTTAAAATACTAAGATTCCTGGGATGAAGAACATCCTTTAGTTATCAGCTCTCAGCTTAGCCAAGATGAGCTGACAGGGAGCTAAGCCAAAACAGGTGGAAGTAATGACCTCAGGGACGGGGAAAGGCAGGACTGGGTGAGAAACAGCCTAGAAGCCCGGGACGGGCGGGGGAGAGGGGGGAGGGGGCGGAGCAGGACAGGAGAGAGAGCCTCAGCTACATTCTAGGGTTCAACTCCCAGGTTCTGCCTCAGCCCGCAACATGCTGAGAGCACCAAGCCAGACTTAGGGGACCCCTGGATCCAGAGAGCAGGGGACAAACCTGGAGTAGATGGCCCTGTGCCCTGTCCTGCCAGCCAGGTAACCATAGCCTCGGGCCTATTTCCTCCTCCCTCGAAAGGCAATTTCAGTCCCGAGCAGCTTCAGACAAGAAAAGGCAGCTTTTAAAGTGGGATGATCCTGCATGCAACACCACAGGCTAAATGCCACCTTGCCATTAGCCACTCTGACACGTTTTCTTACATCTGACCCTCACCAGAGCAGCCTGGGTTTACTTACTCATTGGCCTGGCTCCCAGCATCATGAGAAACTCAGTGAGGATTCAGATCTGTGTTCATCCCTGGATTCCCATCATGCACCTATACACCATGTTTATTAAGATGGATAGATTGGAACTGGGGGCTCTGTTATTCTATATGTCTCTAATTAATTCTGTCACTTTCTAGCTAAGGTTGAAAGCCTGATCTGTGGCCACCATGGACAATGAGGAGGGTTTAAGGACGAAGGCTGATGGGAAGGTTTGAATGCAGGTGTGGTCGGGACCCCTATCATGACAGCACCCAGCAGCTCCGTCTCCTGGGAAGAAGGCAGGCTGCCTTCTGCCACTTTACCCTCCTGCCCACCTGTGCGCTCATCTGCTTGCAACACCAGGCCTGAGAGTGTTATGCCCTCTTTGTGTCACTGAAAATGAACCCTGAACACAAGGTCCTCTTGAAGGTTTGTATTTGCTAGGTTCCTTAGGAAGGCTGGGAATAAGGCAACACCCCTTTGCCGTGGCTAACCAAATGCCTGCACACCTTCCACAGGGCCCGCTCTTCTGCTTCCCCTCACAGCCAGCCTCCCTCTCGCTGACTCCCAATGTCTGGATATTGAAAACACCCTCAGCCTGGCTCCCTCACTCTTTTACGTGCCTTCTCTGTGACCCACCTCAGCATCCCTGCCTCACCCCACTGCGCTGTATTTCTACAGCCTGGGTTTCTAATACACAGCAGAGCATTGCCAGTTGCCCTGTCCTAGGCGTCCCCCCTCCATCCTTCTGCAGGAAGGACCGCAAGCACAACTGAGCTTAACCTAAGTTCTGTGATGATGGCGGCGGCTTGGCTGAAACCCCTCAAGTCTAACGGCAGCACGGAGATGCCAACGACGGTCCATGGCAGCCACTGGCTGCTGGTCCTCGGGTGGGGGCAGGATCTCGCTGGAGCTGCCTCGGTCTAGAGTTTTCCACCAATGCAGCAGCCCTTGAAATTAATTTTCTATTAAAATTTAAGCCTCTCAGTCTGATAAACAAACTGCACATTTGCTGTGGATTCTGTATCTGACCTTTTACACTGGTTTTGTCAACAAAATTTACTGTATTCATAAATACTAATGTTCTCATTTGGTTCGCTATCTTTAGTATACTGTAAATTATCAGCAAGTACATAAATGTCTTGGCCTGGTAATATAGTGGCCTGAAATGACTTCCTTTTTCCTTTAAAGATGTTGCATGTTTTAATGGTAGGTGTTTCTAATTAACTTGAAGTGCCATAAAATGCCCATGTATGAATCAAAGACAAGTGAGTTGCATTAAATTAAAAGTGCAGTATCTGACTAATGCTAACAAATTAGGCATGCCTTCAAGATGCACAATTTCTCTGTTTGGAGTTGTCATCTTATTAATGCAGGGATATCAAGGCTCCTACAGCAGCCACGCCAAACGAGCCTTTCAAAATTAATATCTTTGGCAATCAATTAGGAACACGGTTTCAAGCTTTAAAAAGACTTCCACTCGGGCATCTTTACAGAGCACCCTCTTCCTGCTTCCTTCATAAATGAGCTCGATTTGGGGATCTGATCTTTTTGCCAATATAAGACCAAATGAGCACTGTAAATACTGAAATCAAATGTTACTACTTGGCCTAATTTTCTTTCAGCCTGCAGTTAATCTTTATTCAGCCTTAATGAGTATTTATTGTGTGACCCTGACAGCTTGCTACTGCTGTGATAAATTATCTGACTCAAGTCCGATTAAAAATGCAACCCTGAGTGCTAATTATCTCAACAGACCTGCTTAATAATAGCATTTCTTGTCAATTATGGAATCTCAGCATGGGTGTCAATAGGAACAAATGCCCAGGCCTACCTTCGATGCTGACTTCCCATAATGCCCTTTTACTTGCCATATGTAAATCAGAGCGCTTTGTACCTGTGGTGACCCTTTATTAGCAAACTGTCAAAATGATAAAACTAGCCACAGCAAAACTCCCACCACCATACAATTAGGGGCTACAGTTTAGGACAACAGGAGGTCAATCAGACAGAGCTAATTATGACGCATCTTACTTACGGCCTGTCCAGCAGGAAGAATTAGCTGTTTCTTGAAATTTATGCGAGGTTAAGCATGGCCCACAGGAGGGAAGCTACTGGAAAGTCGGGACTGGGGAGGTGGAGGCACAGAATTACACAATTTGTTTTCCACAGTTTTGCAGGGTGTCTGGAATTAGATCTGAGTTCAATTTCAGCTCCGTCACTTACCTGCTGTGACTTGGAAGAAATCACTTCAACTGAAAAATGGAGCCGACACCACCTACCTCATTGACTGGGGGCTGGGGTAAGGATTAAGAGGTAACAAGTATAGAGACACGGAGCAAGGTCCGATCACATGGTGCGTGATGAACATCCATTTACTTTGTCCTGTCTGCTTTTCTTCCCATGACCAAGGTAACAGATAGTAACAACAGGGACAAGTAACATTTAAAATGACGCTCTCCCTAAATGCCCTGCACGATGTCTTACATGTACCTGTCATTTAATCTTCCTCCTCTACCATAGTCAGAATTGAGGAGAATAATGGGGATGCAACACATGGTGTGGGGCATACAGTCAAGAATACTGGGCTAACTTGGGCTGATGACAGACTTGTGGGGTGATCACTTCACAGTGTGTACAATGTCACTTTCTTGTACACATGAAACTAATATAATATTGTATGTCAAATTTATGTCAATTAAAAAAGAAGAGCTGTGGCTATCCCCATGGATCATTTAGTACAGCCTCCTGTTTATAGGGACAAATGCCTTGAACTATCCAAAACCGAAGATGAGAGGCTCCCAGAGATTATCTCAGACAAACACTTTCAACCTACCCAGGCTGAAAAGTCAGAGTAGCACCGACTGAACAGAGCATTTACTCCAGGCCAGTCACTGTGGGGAGTGCTCCCCTTTGTTTAATTCACACAATGTCCCTCTCATCAGCTTCCCTTTGGGGACCGGGAAACAGGGTAAGAGAGGTGAGATGACTTGCCCCACATCCCGTAACTGGCAGGTTTCAGAGCCCAGGCCTGAGCTGAGAGTCAAAGCCCCCACCTCCCCAAACAGGAGGAGCCCGGATGCAGTTTATGTTCCTCGACAAAGGCTTTCAGTAGAAAGGACGCGAGAGGCCGACACCAGCCTGAGCATGTTACACTACACCGTTATGTGGCAATTTAATTATAAGGAACAATAAATACTATGTGCCTTTTCGGTTCTCTGCAGTGACAAACTGCAGAGTCGCAGGGCAGGGACCCCGGCCGGAGACACCAGCTCAGGCTCTTCAGGGGGGCAGGGGTGCTGGGGAGCAATGTGAGAGGAGTTACTGTTTCATCACATGACTTCAAGCATCTGCAGCCTCAGTCGGTAATTCTGGGGGTCACAAGCCTCCCCTCTCCTGGCTTTTATGACTCCAGGGAGGCGTGCTCTTTCAAGGAGAAAAGCCATCACTGTTCAATTGGCCACGTCACCGCCTTCTTGCCTTACCTGCCTGCCCTTCCCAGACTGACCTCCCAGGAGCCTGGAGCCGTGCAGGGGTTCCTGAGCACAACCCGAAACAATTTTCTTAAAATAGGCTCTGGCATTCCCCAGATTAGAAGGCACCATCAAGGCGAACCCCTACTGAAATACAGATGCTCACGTTCCCTATATCTGGGCTATTTGGTCTGTGTAGAGGGGACAGAGAACCTGCTCTGTTGTTCCGTGAGGGGCCAAGTGATGTCTCCCTGCGGCCACACCCAGGGCTGGCCTGCTGGGAGTGTCCAGGGCTGTGGGAAACAGTGCCGAAAAAGGAAGGCAGTGTCAGGCCTCACTGCGCCAGAGGCTGTGCGGCTGGCCGGCTAATGAGGCCCAGATGAGGGTCTCGGGGTGACAGATCCGGGGAGATGCAAGAAAGGAATGTGATCATTTCCTTCTGAAACGTGTTCCTTCTTCCCCAGCACCTCGGCCCTGCTTCATTACTTCCTTCACAGATGATCTCAAATTAGGAAGCCAATCTCTCCCCTCGAAAGGATGCCAAGTTAGTGCCATGAGGGCGTAAATAGTGTTTCATCAATACCGCGTGGGCTAATTTTCTTTCCAGCTCTTGACACCAGCGTTCACTCTTTCCCCATAAAGTAAGCATGCCCACATTTTCTTTGATGAGTTGTAGCTAATTGTCATTTGGGGTGAGATACAAAGCTCTTCCTCGAGGGTGCTGGTCGAGGCTTAATACGTTCCACAGAGATACATGGTGGCCTTGTCTGCCACTTCCTAAAGCTTCTTTCTCCTCATCCTGTTCTGTCCATGTAAACAGTTTAGAATAAAACCTCCCTGGGCTTAAGTCTGTCTCCTGATTGTCACATGTCCTGTGATACCTACGACACCATGCAATGTTGATGCGGAAACTAGAGAAAGAAATGGCAACCCACTCCAGCATTCTTGCTGGGAAATCCCATGGACAGAGAAGCCTGGTGGGCTACAGTCCCTGGGGTCGCAAAGGGTCAGACACAACTTAGTGATTAAACAACAACTATGACGCCATGCGAGGCTGATGTGGAAATTACTGTGCATCTCTTCTCTCCTCGGGTGTCCTTAACATCCATTCAAATGCCACACAAGGTTTTGCAGGAACTATGGAAACACATCCGCTGCAGACAAGTTTAGCATGAAAGTTACTGCCCCTGTGGGCAGAGTCCTATGCTCTGGCACTGTTAGGTAGAACAGGGAAAAGGAGTCCAAAATGGCGGTGGCTACAAGACAAGGAAGGGAAAAGCCCGCAAAAATAGAACAAAAGAAGGTCTGAGGACCGGAGTGAGGACCTCAGGTAAAACAAACAACACTCCTGGCTGGCCCAATTTACATAGGACAGGCCCAGGGAGAGAGAAACATATAGAGGAGCCAAAGCCAGCTTTCTCTCTCTCTCCCGCGTGCGCTGGGGCGCTCTTCTCCTCGTGTCTTTAGGTTGACGTGCCCTCACGCCTCGAAGATGGATTTTCCTGCTATCTTCTAAATAAAATAGAGCTGTAACACTGAGCTGTAACACTGATTTGTCTAAGAGCTATAACATGGTCCATTCGAGACCTGAAAGCTATAACACGGTCTATCCAAGACCTGAGAGCTGTGACACGCAGAGGGGGCTTTAATGTCCGGCACTCCAAATCTCTGTTGTGACGAGACAAAGAATCGAGGAACATACACTTGCGTGACAGTACCATTTAACTCCTTCTGAACGCTCCAAAGAGAAGTAAATCTTTTCAAACCCATTAGTAATAAGGAATGCAAGATATGCACCCAGTGTGCTCATGGAGTCCTACTTGCACCCTCCGCATTCCAAACTATTCTACGCATGAGTCCAGTCCAATAGAAGTATGGCCCGAAGGCCAAGTCCACAGTGCATGAGGTTTAAACAGGCCTCTCCTTGCCTGCAGACCAATCCCTTAATCTTCTGGGTATCCGGCCATTTGCCATTTGGCTTCTTAGGATATGAAGGATATGCTTGTCGACACATTTCTACTGAAAAATCAAGTAATCTGACAAACTGTGACTTACACGGTGGACTCTTGTATGTGGATGCCAGATTTGAGCTGCTATTATCAATTTTTTTCATTTTATAATGATGACCACATCTTAAAAATTAATGACGCCTATTTGTTTCATAGTCCTGGTCTCAGGCCAACAATACAGTCCCTTGAATTTGCTTGAAACATATGGACGCAGGATTTCATTTATGGTTTTTGGTAAAGTCACGTTCTTCCAAAAATCGTGCATGGGTCACATGAGAATCTTGGGTGCTGTCATTTGCCTGAAGCTGTTTCCATTAGCAACGACATTCATAACAACACATGTCAGCAGTTAGCGCCCCAGCAGAGTGAATACAGCCAGTCCCAGGGAACTTCATTTCTATTTTGGGGCCTCGCTGTCCTTCCAAGGGGCAGAAAAAGCTTTTGGAGAATTTGTATCCACAGGAAGAAACCCCTCACCTAGTTTGTTTCTCTACACCGCACTTTTTTTGGGGGGAACCCTATCGATAATTAGGTTATTACATTTTGGATTTCAAGAAATAATCTATGGCACCTCCCCTTTTTGCATCATCACCTTAAAACTATCACAAGACCTAAAAGAAAACAGTCCTTCCATCTCAGATTTTTGGGGGATGTGTTTGAGAATCCATTTTGGTACTTCTGGGACACTGAGTTATATATCTTAAAAAAAAAAAGCTTAAAAAAAATCTTTTGAATCAGAGCTTAAACACACAGCTGTTGGGCAGTGTTTGAAAACAAAGGAAAACAAGAAGATATTATTTCAAACAACTGAGTGTGTGGGCACTGGCTTTATACAAAATTATGATGGTGCTCGTACATAAAATAGTGTTGAAGCCTAGTGGGTGAGCCACTCCTGCCACTCATTTTCTGGATTGTGTAAGTGCTCTCCTGACGATCCCCACTGAGCTTCTATGCAGTGTCTTCCAACTTCTGGCTTTGAAGGGCCCTCTGCACCTCCTGTCTCAGCCTCAGGGCCCATGGTCCCTGTAAGTCAGACCTTTTCAGCAATTCTTCCTCGCCCTCTCAGAAATTACCATGATTTCCCTGACCAGGTCTGGTTATACCTGTCAGGTTTTTAATGGTTATTTCAGTCCCTCCAGACCAACACATCTCAGATGCCTGGTCCATCACAGAGCCCTAGCTAGGGGTCCTCAGGATCAGCAGCGTCAGCATGGCCTGGACCCTTGTCGGAAATGGAGACTCTTGGACTCCAGTCCAGACCTATGTGGTATGCATGCAGTTTAGGTTTGAGGAGCACTGGTCTGGAACTGATAGACCTTTCTGGAAAGTGATTTCTCAGACTTTACTACCCATCAAGGAATCTGGGGCAGTCCTCAGAATGCCGGCAAATCCCACCTTTCAAAATCTCACAGGTGGTGCATTCATTTTACTTGGTGAACAAGGAGCTATGTCTACATCTAAAGTAAAATTAGTCCTTCTGTCCGCAAGGAAAGTTAAGTTTTTTAGTTCCTACACACACTGAATAAGGATCAATCTGCAACTACAAAGGCACTTTGGGATCCTGCAGTGACTCCTCTTCAGCATCAGCTGGCAGGGACCAGGAGGCAGCTGCCTCTGTTTTACTTGAAGTAGTTCTATTGGAAAGAAGCGGTGAAGAGTCGCCAGGGGTCCCCGAATGACCAGCTAAGTCTCCGTGAGAAAGCGGAGTTCTCAGTGTTTCCTAAAGCCAGTTAGGAAGACTGGAACACACAGGCCTGGGCTGCATGTCATTCCTCTAGAACAGGGCTCCTGAGGTCGGAGGCCTGGATGTGTGCTTTGAGATCTCCCTAGATGACTCTGAGGGAGGGATGGGAGCCACTGTTCTGGGCCACTGACTGTCTCCAAAAGTGGCCTGAATGCTGTTGCTGTTTAGCCTCCATCACAAAGATTTAAGGACTTTCCTGGTGGCTCAGATGGTAGAGAATCTACCTGCAACACAGGAGACCCGGGTTTGATCCGTGGGTCAGGAAGATCCCCTGGAGAAGGGAACAGCTACCCATTCCAGTATTTTTGCCTAGAGAATTCCATGGACAGAGAAGCGTGGAGGGCTATATACAGTCCATGGGATTGCAAAGAGTCAAACATGACTGAGCGACTAACACACACATACACACACACAGATTTATACACAGATTTAGGTGAGGTAGAATTGTGATTCCAAAGGCAAGAAGGGTTTTGCTGACTAAGTGTCAGTCCTTGAGGTTGTACTATATGCTTAGTAAGCTATGTTGGTTTATTTATTACGTCAGTAAGTGTGGACAGAATATCCCTTTAATTCGTAAATATGTGCTACCAACAAGTGCCACTAACCTAAGAGGGGAAAAAAGAATTCAGAATATTCTGGGTAGCCATGCTATCTATGCCCACTGCATTTAATTAGAAATGGTTCTGCAGCTTTTGCTTTCTGGAAAATTTGGTTAAACTCTAGATCATTTGAGAGTGGAATCCCCAAACTGTTTTCCCTCTCTGAGGTGAAAAGAAAAGCCTTATGTTGGTTACATGTGCTGTGTTACCTAATAAAGCAAATGATATTAGCATTTTGATTATTTTTAGAGTCTACATTTTTCTTGCTTTCTAGTAGTGATTACTTCATCACTATGCCTGAGGATGTGCAAATTTCATACACTTACAAAAATAGTTTTAAATGCTTTCAAATGCTTCTAAGATTAGAATAACTGTCTTGTGTTATTTTGCTCTCTGTTGACAGTTCATTTCATTTCATCACAGGACGTACTCTTTCCATAATGAATTTATAACTGCTACATCATAGTAATTCCCCATAAAGAACACCACAATAGGATCAATTAGTTTCCTAAGAATCTACCCCTCACAGTAGCTGTTTTTAGTTTTTCATATTTGTGCCTCATAAGAGCTTCTGCTCCTTTCATATGAATCTGTTTTAAAACAGCATTGATTTCTTGAGATTTCATGTAACTTAGTCAAGTCCACACTTTGATCCTTTTGATCTGTGATGATCTTTAAAGTAACAAAACAAAAAACTATAAGATTCTAAATGTAGCAAATTTACTCTTTTCTCCCAGCTCCTTCTATTTGGTTATTTACATTGCTGGTGACATACGGTAATAAATTGCCATTACCATCCACTCTTCACTGTGGATCAAAGCCTTGGAATGCTTGATGAAAATTTATTAGGCCTCTGCCCACTGATTCCCACCTGGCCACTCACAGTACCCATCGCCAGTGCTGCCTTGGGCTGGAGACGGAGGTTCTGGTGACTAACAGCTGGGCATTCCAGCTGGCCAACCCTGCTTCCACCCTCCAGGGCTGACCTCCACTTGCCTTCCTATTTCTCTTTCCTCATCTTGCCTAAGCCAACCTGCAGCACAGGTTGCCAAGGATACCAAAAGCCTGGGAGAATGTGGGGGGCGGGTGTGGCTCACAGAGGCCTTCGTGCTGGTAACAGTGCTGGTGCTGCTCTGCGGGTGGGCAATAGGCAGCTCACTGATGTAGCATAGTGGGCAACTGAGGGGACCTGGGGAGGCTGGGCAAAGAGCAACACTGGAGGGGCATTACAGGGAAACTTTTAAGATGCAGGGGTGTTAACATCTGTGCTCCGTTTTGGGCATTTTACTTACTGCTTCTTGCCTTGATGCTTCAGCTTTTTACCACAAAATGAAGTTGCTCAGCTGTGTCCGACTCTTTGTGACCTCATGGACTGTAGCCTACCAGGCTCCTCTGTCCATGGGATTTTCCAGGCAAGAGTACTGGAGTGGGTTGCCATTTCTTTCTCCAGGGTATCTTATTGCAGGCAGATGCTTTTACCATCTCAGCCACCAGGGAATCCCAACAAAGACATCTTTTACCACAAAGATGGTCAAATAAAAACTATACGCTAGTCATTTGGTAAAATTTATACAGAAGGCAGCTGTTTCATTTTTTCCCCTCACAGAAGTCTCATCTAGTCAAACAAATTTGTCAATAAATATTACAATCTTCAAGGTGCAAATGAAGCACTTTTTTCTACATTAACTTTTCCCATCACAAGGCCTATGGGAAAAGAACCTAAGCAGAACCTTAGTGAGAGTCTCTAATGACCTCTGGAGTGATGGCTTAGCATCTGCACATGCTAGTATTGTCAAGGGGTTGGAATGAGCAAAAATGTCCCATTTTAAAATATATTTATTTATTTATTTGGCTGTGTCACGCAGGATCTTTTGTTCCAGCACATGGACTCTCTTATTGTGGTGCATGGAGTTTTGGAGTGGGCGGGCTCAGTAGCTGTGATGCCTGGGCTTAGCTACCCCATGGCATGTTGGAGTTTAGTTCCCGGACCAGGGATCTGAACCTGTGTTCCCCACACTGCACGGCCAATTCTTAACCACTGGACCAGCAGGCCAAGTCCCCCAAATGTCCCATATTCTGAAGACAGGCTTCCGATAACGTCAGAGCATTTATGGCCAGTGAATACAGTGATGGTCTGTACATGCTGGTAATCTACAAGGGCTTGCAGACAGGCTCCTTTAACTTTCAAATTATGGAGGAATATAGCTCTGTCTTATTTATCAGTATAAATGAGATTATATTAATATTAACCAAGCTAGAGTCCTTCCTGCAAGCTATATCCCATCTTTTTGGTGACTACAAACAATAAAGAGACTCCTGGATTTAAAATACCATACTTGAAGGTAGTGGTTGCCTTTGGGAGCTCTATTTTTGAAGATTTCTCACCTAAACACACACCGTAATTGTGTCAGTGTTCTACCCTGTGCCAGCAATGAGAAAATTTGGTGATTAACATCATTAACTACCTGCCCTTAGAAGACATCCATTTTCAGAATAGCTGGGAGGCTATGACATATGCTAAAAGGCGTATCCATAGATTTACAAGGCTAGATAAGAGGCTGTGTTCAATGCCCCTGTTGTCATTTGCAAAATATCCCATGAAGGGTGCTCCCTCCATCAGTTACATCCTCTGATTCCTTATCTGGATTGTTACTCTTCGTTTCTCCCTCCCCCCTGGAACTCTCCAACTCGCAGTCAGGAAAATTCTTCAGAATATTATTCCATATCAGGATTCTGGGAGACTAGGGAGAACTCGGAAGGAAGGGGGTTTTTATATAAGGCAGTTCTCTACAGAAACATCCTGGCTGGTCCTCGACTGCCATGATCTTTTGGCTACTTGCACCCACCTGCCACTGCAGACTTTTTCCCTCCTTTCCCCTCGTTGACAGCTGAGGTCCCCCTACTGCTGGCTTTCAGAATGCATGGGTAAGTCCCAGGATCCGAATTACACATGGGAAAATGCTACCGTGCTTTCAGTGCGAGGCCCATCTTTGCCACATGGGTCTTGACCTATAAAATGGCTCTTGTGGTCGTTTTAACATTCTGCCTGCTTGCCAATGCCAGTCTTAAAGACGCTCCACCTCACAGCTCTGCCAGCTTCATAGAATGTATGTCAGGAACCTCAAGCTTCCTCTTCAGATTCAGGCAAAACTCTTTCCCTATTGCCTCCTCCACTCCAACTTATAAACATCCCAGGATTCTTAGTTGTTGGATCCCTTCCTGTTTACTGGGCACTCAGGGTCTGACGTATGTTAGAGATACTTTCCTGCTCTCCAAGACACTTCTGACACAGCCTCACCATCCCCTACTCCAACCCTCTTTGTTAGACACCAGAGTCCATTCGAGTTTCACCGACATCTGTTAACATTCTCAAGGCTCCAGCCCTCATGGCACCATCATGAGCATAGCGAATGAGATTATGTATACCAAAACGCTTTACAACCTGTCAAGTACTACCGGAGGTGTTCCTTGGGTCAGCCAGATCTCAAAATGTAAGGCTTTTTTTTTGTTGTTAAGAGTTGTTGAGCCTATCCAGTTTGAAGTCACAGTGGGACACCCAGATGCCACCCAAGGCAAATGACAGTGAATCATCTGCAGAATCATATGCAAAGCTGCCTCATTTTCAAGATGGTCTAGTGTCTTTAGCTATGTTTGGGGCCATTTCCTTAGAACTCCAAGCCTCCCAAGAGGGGCTGGGATTGTCCAGTAGCCCCAACTAGTGCAGTGAAAAACACATCTATGGAAGACTATCCACAAATGGCCACTATAGTGCTCATCGGAGGTTAAAGTCTAGGTCGGCATACTTTTTTACTAACAAATGGGCTTTTTATAATAATAGCCTCAATAATCATCAACCTGCAGGAATTGAAACCTACAGATCAAACACTGGGCTGGTGTTTATGAAGCCATTCTAACTTTGAACCAAACTTAGTTAACAAAACTTGAATTCTATATTGTCCTACTGAGTACTTACTCTGTGCTATGAATGATACTTCATTTAATCTGGTCCTTGGCCTACAAGACACTGCACAGAAGTCATCACTATGGTGGTAGCAGTTTAGTCGCTAAGTCATGTCCATACAGCCCATGGACTGTAGCCCGCCAGGCCCCTCTGTTCATGGGATTCTCCAGACAAGAATACTGGAGTGGGTTGCCATTTCCTTCTCCAGGGGATCTTCCTGACCTAGGGATAGAACCCAGGTCTCCCACATTGCAGGCAGATTCTTTACCAACTGAGCTACAAGGGAAGCTCATACATTAATTATCTCAAGGTCAATGATAGGATGACAATAATTACAAAATCAATGCAATAACAAGATTCTATTAAAAATGCACCGATGGCATAAACAGTCTGAACTTCAATCATAGAAAAGATATATCTCTTGCATTCAAGACAACTCATCCTTTCTCTTCTAATTTTCTGCAAATGTAAAATTAGGCTACTACATTTTCCTTTAAAAATGGTGTTTAATGTTTGTATGTGTTCTATAACCTTGCCCATTCTTTTATGACAGTAAGCTACCTAAATCAGACTAACTATTTCCATTTACACATCTGACTCAGGAAGCTTGGCTCAGCGCCTGGTACACTGTAAGGGCTCAATAAACAGTTGTTTTTCTTAAGCGTATCTTCTCTATTTAAATATGCTCTTTTATTTTAATCTGGGTGTGATAACTTCTGTGTAAGAATACTATTCTAGTTCACGCTTTGATGTCTCATAAGGGTCTTTACCCTGCATTCCTGAGCTCTGCTAAGCCCTAAGAATACTATTACCCTAATAAAATATCAAAGTCTCTATTTAAAAGTGCAAATTTTCCCAGGTTCTAGAACATTTGCTATCACAGGACATGAAAATAAAAACAAAAGCACCAATTCGAGACACTAATGCATAAGCTGTTTGCTTACTTTTCTGATTCTGGTCATCTTCTGTGGGCAACCATGCTTGCTTTGTCTCTACAAAAATCTAAATGTGCCCATTTCTGCATAATGAATTACTTCAGTCTGCAAACATTCCGAATCCCAGTATTCAAGTTTCTCAATAAATGCTTATAGAATGAAAAACTGGGGAATGATGAGGCAAGAGGGGTGGGCGTTCAAAGCAACTACATTGCCAGCAGTTCAACATAACAATGGGTTTGCAGTTCAGTTCTTGCAGTATGAGTAAGAAAATAGCCTCTGCCTTCCAGGTGCTCCAGGTCTAGTGAGGAAGGCAGGTAAACATAACCGCTGTGCTCAAGAGGGAAGCAGCCCTTAGCACAGAGGAGTTATATAAACTGTAAGTGTGGGAGGGTTCAGAGAAGTCTTTTGGGTTTTGAGGAATCAACCGGAGTTTATCAGATAGAAAGGGGGGATCAGGACATTGATCTTGGCACCCAGGGAAATGGTTCCTATGTTTTACCTGTGTCACCAATCCAGGAAGGGCCCCTTCCCACTTCCCCTAAGATCAGGGTTTGCCAACACAAACAGGACCACGAGCACAGAACTACACTCTAATCCACTGTTTCTCTGTTACATTCTTTCGCGGGTCCCGTAAGTGAAACCAACAGCTGAAATACAGATCTGGCTAAAAGAAATCAAATCCCCTTAGGCCTTCCCAAAGTGGCAGAGCTTTAGCTGGGAGTGGAGCTGTCTCGCTGGACTGTGAATCACTGCGGGAAAGGAACTGGAATGAACTGTAAGCAGCCGTGGGGCTGGAGAGCTACATGATGAGCATGTTCCTTTTTGATTAAAATCAGATGGTATCAACTTCAGTCTGTTTTCTTCTCTTTATAAGCACGGATGCAGAAGTGCATTTAAAGCATGTTTAAAATGTGTTCAGGAAAAAACACATTATGATATCCTTATTCTTATAAGAATATAAGCATGGTAGGGATTTGAAGGCACCTGCTATTAATATTCAATATAAATCTTACCTATTTGATCCCTTAAATGTTACCAAATGGAACCACATCCTGATCAACAGAGGACTTCATAATATTAAACAAAATCATCTTTAGCACAGAGCGGGGAAAAAAAAAGCACAGCTTCTTTTTGTGGCTCCGAAGGCAGTAGCATGGGATATCAGTTACAGTATTAGCGCAATCCTGAGCTTACTTTATTTTAAAAGCATGGAACAAATATTTGATGATGCCTCAAGTTCTACCAAACTCAAGTTTTTCCAGCTGGCAAACCACAGTCTGCAAAGTTAAGTCATACAAGGCCATATAGCCCCATGTACTAAAATACTCCCTGCCAACGGGTCATTTTTCAAGCCCCTCTAACCCCACATGTAGGTGGATAAATTTTAAGCTTGAACAACATTTTCAGGTGTGGGCTTTGTGTTAACTTCAGCCAAGAGGTAAAAACTGTCCAAACCCAATTCTGGCATTCATTTGGAAGGTTAACATTTGAGATTAAAATTTATGTGTATAAAAAGGATTTATAAACGCAAAGGTGAACCTAAAATGTGCTGTTTTAGTCACCAAGGCAAATGACAAATCCAGCCCTTTGACACTGCACTCAGCTGAAGTGCCTGCAGTTTATTGCAAGCTCAGCTTTGAGGGTTGAGAGGGAAGGAGCAGGCTTCAAAAGCTTCTGTGGTTTGACTGGGGTGCCTGACCTCAGAACTGACCTAACCAGAAGGGTCCAGATCCCAGGAATCTTTAAATAAGGCTCTAATTAGGTGACATGTACATACACATCCATGTTGCTGTTGGCTAGGAGAACGGGGAGGATTTAAAAAGATGAATCTTAACTTGAACAACTAGAAAACAAATAGACTGAAACTGATGTTTAAAACCTCATTACAGATCAGACCAAAAATCTGTTAAAACGAAATCCCACAAAAACATCCATTTAAGTTATGGGCTGAATTGACGAGAGGGCTTCCCAGGTGGCGCTAGTGGTAAGAACCCACCTGCCAATGCAGGAGACACAGGCGATGAGGGTTCAATCCTTGGACTGAGAGGATCCCCTGCAGGAGGGCATGGCAACCCCCTCCAGTATTCTTGCCTGGAGAATCCCATGGACAGAGAAGCCTGGCGGGCTACAGTCCATAGGGTCACAAAGAGTCGGACACAGCTGAAGTAATTTAACATACACTCAGTGAATGAATGCTGTTCCAATGACCTGGGGAGCAGACGGACTGTTTGTCCTGGAAGATCACAACGCACTCAGCTTCTCACCAGAGATGTCATCAGTGAAGCTACAGTGACAGTATTACCGCTGCCCCAGAGTGGCAAATAAGGTAGTACCCCCTGATGCTAGCTGCTGTGGCTGGTGGCTCTCAGAACCTCTAAATTCTGCCCTGCCCTGGCATCCTGCCAGGCCCCTATGGGCAGTGTGTGTGCTCACCCTCAGCTGGCCCCTCTCAGGCAAAGATGAGGCTTTAAATTTCTAACTGCTGACATCCTAGAAGCTCCTGGCAGACATTCTTTGTCCCTCTCTGTTAGGAGTCCGCCACAGGGGCCACCCTTATGGCTCCTATTGGTGAACACATTGGTCTGTGGGTGCCATCGTGTGGTCCCTGCTTCCCATCACTGACTTTCCACCCCAGCTACTCTGCACAGCCTGGCTGGGGGTGGGTGAGGTCCCAGTGATTAAAGGCAGTGTTGACAAAGATGTCCTTGGAGAAGCTCAGTGCCTGCCGCCCTCTGTAGAAGGATGCTGGTCATGGGATGGGGCATGGTGGGCAGTGAGCATGACCACTGAATCCAGGGAATGCTTCTTAGGATGGTGGCTTTTATGGGTTCTCCTTGTCCACCCGCAGTATCAATCCTGTCCTCCACCCCCCACCTCCTGCCCCAAGAAGTCCAGCTTAATGACTCAGCAATCTTTCACTGTCGTGACAGGTCAGCCCACATGTGAGGGCCAAATTCACTCAAAGAAAGGTGGCTTGGGGTGCTGAGCTGCCATGTATAAAAGTGACCATGTGGAAACTAAATGCACGAACTCAAGGCCCAAGGGTGGAGAACCAGACAGGCTCGGATGCAATCTGTGAACAAGATCACTCTTCTCAGCACCACTCCTGACTTTCTGGGCTCACACAGGACTCTCTTAATTGACTTCTTCTAAATCCATGACAATTAAGGGGCTTGGCCAATAAATTCCTGTGGTTTGGCCTCCATACACTTCTTAAAACACATATTAGTCTTTTACATATTCAACGCCCGTCTCTGCCAGATTTGTGAAGTAATAGAAAAAAGCAGTAATAACTGAAACACATCCTTTGTAGCTCACATGAAAAGGAAGCCAACTGCGTTCCCTGAATTCAACATTTTTTTTTTTTTTTAGAAAAAGAGGTGTAATTTATATCATTTCATTTATAATGGTGCTAAGTTAATGCTCTTGGCTGCTTTTGACAGAGACCTTTCCAATGGGCCTGGGATGATTTGTTTCCCTGAAACGCTTTCAGTACTCAAGGACTCTTAATTAGCTTGCTAGAGAGTGTTTTCCTGATGGACATTGCCTCCCCAAAGCCCTGTAAGTTTCCTGGTTTCTAAAAAAGAACAAGCAGGTGACTCAGATTCTTTGAGTTACAGGTTCTCTGCGGGTCAGGAGCAAACTGTTGTTTTGTGAAACTGGATGAGACTGCACTGGACAGGCTTCCTTTTTCACTCTCCGCCTCCTCCTCCTGTTCCTGCTCAGTGATTTGACTGCATTTTTCATTTTACAAGTGACTGTGAGGGTGTCACTAAAAGGCGTGATTTTACATGAAAATGTCAGCTTGAAATGGTACTAACACTTGAAGCCACGACTAGGAATGATTTTGCCTTAATTTAGCACTCCCTGAAAGCATTCTATAGTCAAATATGTGGGAAGCCCCTAGGCTAACAAGGCTAATCAGGTATCTTTAATGGACAAAAAATTATCAGAGTTTTTAAATTTATGTTGTGAACCTTTCAAGCTTCCATTATGAATAAGTAACCACAACATACACCATTTTCCAAACTTGCTTGGCCATAAAATCTTTCTTCTGAAGAGTATCTCATGGGAGGAGTGAAGACCTCATTTTGGGACAGGCTAGCCTATTTGGGGAGCTAATGGAGCTCTGGAAGAATGAGCACAAGAACTTGTGTTCTGACGGGGCAAGTGCATGCAGTGTGGATGGACCAAGAAAGGCCCCGAATCAGCTGCAGCAGATCTTAAAGGCACTCAGCAAGGATTAGAGCCTTTATCTGGCTCTGAGAGCTGCCATGAAATCCACTGTAGAAGGTGCTCTACTGGCCAACACGGTCCCCATCTGGATCTACTCACTACCTGTGGCATTCCCTTGAGAGCACACAACCAGTAAATCATGTCAAATAAGGTGTCTTCCGACTCTACCATTTCTCTCACTGATTGTGTCGTGTGTCCCAAGATCCTTACCGAGATCAAGATCTTTGGGGTTATGATTCAGGCATTTAAAAAATAATTTTAAATGGGTGGGTAACATTAATATGGCTGTGACTGTGCTCTTGTACCTTATAAATTCAGTTCAGTTGCTCAGTTGTGTCCAATTTTTTGCGACCCCAAGGACTGCAGCATACCAGGCCTCCCTGTTTATCCCCACTCCCGGAGTTTAGCAAACTCATGTCCATTGAGTTGGTGATGCCATCCAACCATCTCATCCTCTATCATCCCCTTCTCCTCCCACCCTCAATTTTTCCCAGCATCAGGGTGTTTTCAAATGAGTCAGTTCTTCACATCAGGTGGCCAAAGTATGCAGTTTCAACTTCAGCATCAGTCCTTCCAAGAATATTCAGGACTGATTTCCTTTAGGATGAGTCATTGGATTTCCTTGCAGTCCAAGGGATGCTCAAGGGTCTTCTTCAACACCACAGTTCAAAAGCATCAATTCTTCGGTGCTCAACTTTCTAGTCCAATTCTCACATCCATACATGACTACTGGAAAAACCATAGCTTTGACTACATGGACCTTTGTTGGCTATGTAACGTCTCTGTTAACATGTTGTCTAGGTTGGTCATAGCTTTTCTTCCAAGGGGAAAGCATCTTTTAATTTCATGGCTGCAGCCACCATCTGCAGTGATTTTGCTGCTAAGTCGCTTCAGTCGTGTCTGACTCTGTGCGACCCCATAGACGGAAGCCCACCAGGCTCCCCTGTCCCTGGGATTCTCCAGGCAAGAACACTGGACTGGGTTGCCATTTCCTTCTCCAATGCATGAAAGTGAAAAGTGAAAGGCAAGTCGCTCAGTTGTGTCCGATTTAGCGACCCCATGGCCTGCAGCTCCTCTGTCCATGGGATTTTCCAGGCAAGAGTACTGGAGTGGGGTGCCACTGCCTTCTGACTCTCACTGTTTTCATTGTTTCCCCATCTGTTTGCCATGAAGTGATGGGACCAGATGCAATGATCTTAGTTTTCTGAATGTTGAGTTTTAAGCCAGCATTATTTATCTGAGATCCCATAGAGTCAAGGCTGTACAAGAATAATGGCAAATCTCACTTTTGAGTTTTAACAGAAATTAAGCCATTTGTGGACGGGAAGTTTGTGCTGATGATTCAGTTCTGTTCTGTCCTGAGTTTGAATTTTCCCTCCCTGCCCATCTAGGTGTAAAGGTCTGCCTGGATCTGACACACAAATCTCTGAATCTCCTGGGTAAGTGAACTGTATTTAAATCCTCAAGGCACTCCTCCTGTGACCTTCAGGAACACTGGTTAGGACCTGAATCAGTTGGCCATATTTACTCCTAAAATCCTAAATACTAGGCTTCACATGGCACTGTAGAAGTGGTGTTTAGCGCTTACTTGTTTTATTTAACAAATAAACCCATTTTGTGCTTTTTTATTTTCTAAGAAATGGTGACACAGGAATGATGCTCACGGTGGTCTTGGAAGAAGCAACATCTTAGGCTTGTTTACTTTACAGGGATGCTTCTGCAGGATTTCAAGTCATGACACTGGTATAAAGTGTTGTAAATTTCCAGGACACTGGATATAGTTGTATAAAAAATGGATGAATAAAAACTGACTCAAAAATAAATCCAAATGGGGCGCTTCAGGTTATGTGGAGTACTATATTTTCTTCCCTAGCCCAGCTCTATTGTTGTAGTGTCCTACCATCTAGAAGAGCCTCATATTTTAACACACTACCTTAAAAATACTTGTGCTCTATACCCAGACTACCACAATTATGCAGTAAGATTAATGAATTCACAGGCTGTTTCTAAGAATTTAATGGCTTCTTAATAGAATAGGGTGCACACACAGCTAGACTACTATGACAAATCATAAAAGCTTCTTAATAAGAAACCTCAATTAGTTAATTAAAATTTGCTAATTGAAAATTCTAAGGATAGCATGTAAAATATTCCAGACCTCCAGATACAGCAATAAAACACGTATCTAACACACCCGGCAGACAAGTCCTACGTATCTGTGCAGCAGGAGAAACATGGTCAGTGAAATAAGGAATGAGAGAATAGGTCATCACACAGAAACCTTGTGAGTGGCCTACTATATCAGGAATGAGAATTGGAAATTATTATTATTTATCACACGGAGCAGGTGCAAGGAATGCGGGTCACCTTTATTAATCTACTCATACGTATCTACTCCTCTTATTCTTTACAGATTCATTGCTCTGCAATGGCATATAGGCATATTTAAGAAATAATGCATGAGTTTTACCAGCTTGATATACTTTCATATTTCTTGATGTTCTGAAAGGATGCATTTGATATTCAGGATAGTTCTACAAGAAAATGCTTAAAATACACATCAAGGTGGTTGATGCTTAGCTTCTGTTAAAGAGCAGTTCAAATGTTGTAAAGGGAAGAAGTGCCTTCTAAAGCAAGTAGATAAAATACATTTTTTGAAATGCCATACAACCAGCTCCAAGTCAAGGAGAAAGAAGGAAGCGCGACAACAGAGCTATCAGATACAACCAGCATCAGCAGGTCAGCCCAGTGTGCACGCAGGGTGTCGTTCCACCTCCCAGCAGGCTAGATCATACAGCGCATCTGATGCCACCCTGCCAACAGCTCTAGTGGAACCCACAGCCCAGCGTAGGTTCTCTAATACTCTCTTGTTGTGAACCTGAGGGTCCAGTTCCATGTGACCCATTATTCACCACAACTTGTGAATAATGTCAAATGTTTTTGATTTGCACCAAATCTTAGAATTTGATTTTTCAGTCTGGCCTGCATCAGACAGACCCACCCTGCTGTGTATAAGTCAGGTCTCCTCACAAAGAATTTTGGGAGAGAAGGGGGAATGGATGATGATAAGGTGGGTTGGGGGAGAGAATTGGGCAAAGAACTGAGATGCAACTTGCTACTAGAAATCAGTGTAGTGTTGACAGAAACAGGATTGTAAAAGCAGTACAATCAGGACTGTAAGAGCAGGAAAAGTAATAGAGTGGTGGCAGAATAGTGACTGTAGTAGGAATACAGACAATACCAGCAAACATTTGGGGAGATGGCTACTGAGCGTTCACAACTATATAGACTTATTAGTTTTCATTTATTATCCTCATGATACAGATGAGAAAATTGTGGCTCTGAGGTTATAATCTAACCTAACTGCCATAAACTAAACTGTAGAGTTAAGATTTCAATTAAGATGTTTCTGATACTTTGTAGTCATACTCAGGGTCTTCTGGACAAATCTCAGGAAATATCTCTGAGCCATTTGTTCTTTCATTCCTTTTACATGGAATGTTATTCTCTTTCCTCACTAGCTAGCCAACTCCTATGTATACTGCAAAGCCCAACTTATTTCTCCCTCTTCCATGAAGCTTTACTGATTACTTCAATTCCTTTGAAGTCATAGCACTGACCATTTGAGCTACTAGGCACAATGCCCTACTTTGCATTTTATTTAAGTTTCCATGGATGTCATCTTTCCTAAGCATATGGACCACATTTTCTATTTTTTGTCTCTCATAAAGTACTTAACATTTACAGGCATATATTGTTTTTATTTTACAGACGATAAGGCCAGATGACTCCAATCAGTGCTGGAATGTAAGGAGGGTCCAAAGTAGGGTGGGAGTGAAAATACTGTAACCTCATCATCTACTTTACTCAGCTAAAAATGCATTTGAATCCCTCAATTCTTCTCTTCAGAAAAGGCACACATCTGTGAGCAACTTTCTAACAGGAAAAAAGAAAACAAATTTCAGAACCGAAATTAGGTTCATTAGATTCATGTTTAACTCAACAGCCTCTTCATTGGAGATTTTTATATAGTTAACAATCCATGAACCTCTTTTAAGCCACATGACTGAGAGTACCTCAAAAGTCCAGCAGTGGCAATTTACTTCTCTGGGGAGAAAGCCTCTGGTTTTACATGCTAATTTTTAGCCTGCGTATTGCTCCTTTCTGGGCAGTGGTGGCGGGACTGGGCGGAGGAGGGGGGAGATTGCTGCACTTATCTTGCTTATGACATTTCTGCAGATTATAGTCATTTGGGGATAACCTATGATGAACAGCATGAAACTTGGAAGAGGCCCAGTATTAAATGTGACAAGGACTGGTGGAATTAACGGTTTCAGGTGGGCTTTGCCGGTGTGGTCTGCAGCACACGAAGAAGTTATTCTGTGGTCTGAGGTGCACGCCAGTCTTGCTGTGCGCACATCCTGGGCAGCAGAGAGAGCTGCGGCTGCTCTGGCTGTCCTAACAATCGTGGGTTGGCGATCTACAGAATGAATCTCTGAGGAGTCTGGTAGAAAGTACAGCTGCACGAGGGTGAACTCTGGAAGGAGAAAGCTGGGCTTCCAAAAGAGACCTGGGAGGCTATCAGCACCTTTTCATCTCAAACTGTTCCCCCTGCTCATGACCTGGCAGAAAAGTCTTCTGGCAGGTGAGCACTGGCGGAAAGTAAGCAGAAAAGGAAGAAGTCATAAGGGGTGAGTCCCTGGGAGATCCTGAAGGCAGGAAGAACAGATAACAGGCACAGCTGAGAACCAGAGGAATCACAAAGAAGGATGACAGGCAAAAGACAGCTGGCGAAAAATTAGGGCATCACAACGGGAGCACGAGAGAGAAGGCAATGGAGCAGTCAACTGTGTGGCTAAAACCTCTTCATCAGAACAGAAACCTGGCATTGGAGGACTGTCTTCTGTGGGAAACTGAGAGGAAAAAATGCCAACTATCAATTATATAGTACTTACTATTGATATATGCCAGGCACTGTTCTAGATGCTTCCATGCATTATCTATCAGTATTTACAACAGCCCACAGGATAGCTATTATGACCTCTGTTTAACAGATGAGGAAAACTAAGACACAGAGAGGTTAAGTAACTTGACCAAGGCTACACAGCACATTAGAGGCAGAGATGAAATCTGAAACCAAGTCTGTCCCCAGAGGTGTTCTTAAGTCATTCACTCTACTGTCTCCCGCAGAGAAGTTGCATGTGGTGACTTGTCCGTGTGATGCAGCCAGCTGAGGCAGGACTCTCAATTCCGACTCCTGTCCGGGGCCGGTATGTGAGAGTGAGCAGTGCAGAGGTGACCTGGCCCCAGTGACCGCCCTGAACCACCTCATAACTGAGAGAAACTGTTTCCAGTCTGTCACCAGACACATGCTCAGGAATGCTGGTGATGACATTAAACAGTTTATTTTTCAGGAAAATATTCCCTACAAAGAAAGCTGACTGTGAGAGCTAATGATGGCAGGAAAGATGGGTTATTGCACCATTACAGAAGAATTCACTCTTGGATAAAAAGACTGGAATGCTGGCTTGGATCTTTGATATGGATGTGTCCATTAGACATTTTATATAAAACAAGGAAATGCTATTAAAACCCAGTAGGAGCCTGAGCCAGGGGAATGCTGTACTTTAATCGTAAGCCTGGATGATGTGATTTAAGAATCTAGGGATTCAGGATGCTTGCAGGATCTTTCCATCATGGGTACCAAAGATTTACTATAATCACCCAGAAGCAGAATGCTGTGCTGGGTCGGTGTGAAAGACCCAAGTTCAAATCTCAGCTCACTACTGGTGAGCTTTTCAGCTTCAGTTTCATTTATAAAATGAAGGCAGAATCTCAGCCATAATGATAGAATATTTAAATAATAATTGTAAACCTTCCTGCTTTCCACACATCAACTTCTGGTTGATATGAATTCCTGACAGTCTTCAGGAATTCATGTCCCAAAACTTGATTTACCACAAAATGGACTGTCTCACTTATTGAGAATTTACCAGATACAAGTGGCATAGAAAAGGAAACACATGGCAGTGTGTGTGCATGCTAAGTTACTTCAGTCGTGTCCAACTCTTTGCGATCCCATAGACTGTAGCCTGGCAGGCTCCTCTGTCCATGGAATTTTCCAGGCAAGAATATTGGAGTGGGTTGCCATTCCCTTCTCCATACGTGGCAGTAAGAAGTATCAAATAATTTTTCTTGAGCATTTACTGACTGTGAATGTGCTTAGCTTTGCTGACCCTTTATTAGAAAAGGGTGAGAGTGTTCATGGAGGTATCAGGAGAATCACCACGAGGCCCAGAGCCTTACATGTTAAGAATCCAACTGGCTCTGATGACTGAGTGATTCACAACCTTCCCCAATCCAGAGTCAAGACTTGCTTTTCTAAAAACAGAAGGCTTTCCTACTAATCCTGAAATCTCCAAGGGACAAGGGAAACCAAAGGGATCAGGACTGGTGGATACAAGTTATATTTGGAATCCCATCCTGCATGCAGAACTAACAAATCCATAGAAGAAGGCAGCAGGCTTTGCCAGGCCATAAATCAATTACCTTTAATGGCCAGGCTTAGGGTGAAAGCAAATAGACAAGCAAGCGCTTCCCTATCTGCTATCTTCATTGTGGCCTTTAGCACTAGAGCTAAAATCACTTTTAATCAGCCAGAAAGGCAGTTGTTTTTTCAAACAGTAACATGCTGAAGAGAGAATTTCCCCTAATATTGTAGAGAATTTGAACTTTGGCCCTGGTTGTGGAATAATCCTACATATGCCTGTCTGGAATAAACGGCAAATCTTCTCTGTCCCCTTTAAACCAATAGGCTAAAGTTCCTCAAAGGCGAACATAAATGATTCTCTCCACCATCTTTTTAAAATCACAACTGTACAGGGTTAGCATTCACTTTTTAAATTTAATAAACCTAGCAAACTGAAGCACAGCGAAGTTTTCAGAACTGGGAATTCAAATTCCAAAGTACATCATGCTTTGAAGTGGGATTCTTTGGGGTTGAGTTTTTGTAAATCACGGTGAACACAGTAAAGACTGCAATTTTTCTGGGAAATATATTCTCATACGAGAAAGGTCTTAATGATCTGGATAACCACACTAGAGCCAGACATCCTGGAGTGTGAAGTCAAGTGGGCCTTAGGAAGCATTTCTATGAACAAAGCTAATAGAAGTGATGGTATTCCTGCTGAGCTATTTAAAATCCTAAAAGATGATGCTATTAAAGTGCTGCACTCTATACATCAGCAAATTTGGAAAACTCAGCAGTGGCCACAGAACTGGAAAAGGTCAGTTTTCATTTCAATCCCAAAGAAGGGCAATGCCAAAGAATGTTCAAATGACCATACAAATGTGCTCATTTCACAGGCCAGTAAGGTTATGCTCAAAATCCTTCAAGTTAGGCTTCAGCAGCATGTGCGCTGAGGACTTCCAGATGTATAAGCTGGCTTTAAAAGAGGCAGAGGAACCAGAGACTAAATTGCCAACATTCACTGGATCATAGAAAACGCAAGGGAGTTCCAGAAAAACATTTACTTCTACTTCACTGACTACGTTTTGACTGTGTGGATCACAACTGTGGAGCTTTCCCGCTGCTGCTAAGTCGCTTCAGTCGTGTCCGACGCTGTGAGACCCCATAGACGGCAGCCCACCAGGCTCCCCAATCCCTGGGATTCTCCAGGCAAGAACACTGGAGTGGGTTGCTGTTTCCTTCTCCAATGCATGAAAGTGAAAAGTGAAAGTGAAGTCGCTCAGTTGTGTCTGACTCTCAGCGACCCCATGGACTGCAGCCCACCAGGCTCCTCCGTCCATGGGATTTTCCAGGCACGAGTACTGGAGTGGAGCTTTCCTAGAAATGGGACTACCAGATCACCTTATCTGTCTCCTGAGAAACTTGTATGTGGGTCAAGATGAATAACAGTCAGAACCAGGCACGGGACAACTGACTGGTTCCAAACTGGGAAAGGTGTATGACAAGGCTATATATTTGTCACTCTGCTTATTTAACTTATGTTCAGAGAACATCACGTGAAATGCTGGGCTGGATAAAGCACAAGCTGGAATCAAGAATGTTGGGAGAAATCAACAACCTCAGATATGCAGATGATACCACTCTAATGGCAGAAAGTGAAGAGGAACTAAAGAGCCTCTTGATGAGGGTGAAAGAAGAGAGTGAAAAAGTTGGCTTAAAACTCAATATAAAAAAAAGTCAAGATCATAGAATCCGGTCCCATCACTTCACGGCAAACAGAAGGGGGAAAAGTGGAAACAGTGACAGATTTTATTTTCTTGGGCTTCAAAATCACTGCAGATGGTGACAGCAGTCATGAAATTAAAAGACACCTGCTCCTTGGAAAGCTATGACAAACCTAGACAGCATATTAAAAAGCAGAGACATCACTTAGTCAACAAAGGTAAGTATAGTCAAAGCTATGATTTTTCCAGTAGTCATGTACAGATGTGAGAGTTGGACCATAAAGAAGGCTGAGCACTGAAGAATTAATGCTTTCAAACTGTGGTGCTGGTCAAGACTCTTGAGAGTCTCTTGGACTGCAAGGAGATTAAACTAGTCCATTCTAAAGGAAATCAATCTGAATATTCATTGGAAGAACTGATGCTGATGCCAAAGCTCCAATACTCTGGCCACCTGATTCAAAGCGCCAACTCATTCAAAAAGATCATGATGCTGGGAAAGATTGAAGGCAAAAGGAGGAGTGGGTAGCAGAGGATGAGATGGTTAGATAGCATCATAGACGTGAATCTGAGCAAACTCTGGAAAGTAGTGAGGACAGAGGAGCCTGATGTGCTGCAGTCCATGGGGTCACAAAGAGTTGGACATGACTTAGCAACTGAACAACAACAAAATATTCTCAGATATGGCATTTTGCAAACTTAGTTTCTATTGGCTAAGTCAGTGAGAATTTTAAGAGTATAAAAATAATCACCTTTCTATCACAGCTAAATTTCAATTAACTCCAAATTTGAAACACTACTTCTTGGTGACTGTGTGTTTCTACCTATTAAGAGGATCAGAGCTCATTTTTGGAGGAGAAAACACTTGTTCTGTATTTCATTTTAAATTCTGAATTGCCTGTTCCTGGTTCCCTCAGTTACTCCTATTAAGTGAAAAGGGTGGCGTGTCAGTGGCTGTCAATCCTGGGATCTTGCACAGGTTTCAACTGTGTCATAAACAATCCTACAAGTGATAGTACACGGACTAGTGTTTGTAAATGACTCCATTTTTAACAAACTGAAGTAGGTTTAAGTCAGCCTCATGTGAATAGTACTTTCTTGTAAACATTGTTTAAATGGAGAATAATGCCTACACAAGAGTACATCACTCATGTACACATAAAACAGTGATGGCAGGTGTGAATTTCTGTAGAGCTTCACCCAGACCAGGGGACCCCACCCTCCAGGATCTAATGCCTGATGACCTGAAGTAGAGCTAATGTAATAATAAAGCAAATAAAGTGCACAATAAATGTAACGTGCTTGAATCATCCCGCAACCACCCCCTCCCTGGTCCATGGAAAAACTGTCTTCCACAAAACCAGTCGCTGGTGCCAAAAAAGGTTGGGGACCACTGACCTAAAGACTCCTGCCTGAAATGTTTTGGGGTTTAGCAGAAGTCTAAGTTTTCCCTTGAGAATGTGTAATGAAGACAATCATGCAAATATGCACACTGGGACAGAAGAAGCTGGAGACTCACTGGCACACAGCATCCCCTTCTGAGAAAAGGTCATATGAAAATAATCTAAAAGGGAATATTGGCACAACGGAAGTCTGCTTCAGCATAACTTATAATAATGAGAGCTTGTAAGCAGTCCTCATGACAAAATGGATGGCGTGTTTCTGTGAATTCTACCCTATGAAATATTACGTGATCATTAAAAAAATTAGTAATTCTGAAGATGAAGCAACATGGAAAAAATGCTCACAAAATAACACAGTTAAATGTGTGTCTTGATGACAACCTTTCATAAATGCCTATAAAATTAGAATGGGACACAAAACATGGAAAGAAATACCCATCAAGTACTGTGCCAGAAGGGTAGAAAATAAATGAGTCCACTCTCGTCCACCATTTTTAAAGTTTACTCTAGGATTTCCTTAATAACTGAGAAATCCAGTTTTTTTTTTAATGGTCTACACAGTTTACTAAAAAGAAATTTTTAAAGGAGTTAAGTAGGAGATGACTGAAGAAACCAAAGGAAAAAGGAACCAACCTCTTGTGGTGATCATGGATCCTATTTACATGGCTGGTTGGGTCACATTCAGATGCCAATGATGGTAACTCATAAGTCTGTTAGTCCTTAAAATACTGGCTAAAATGCTGAAGCTAATCTCAAGAAAATTCATTAAAAAAAAAAAAAAAAAGCAGAGAGGGAGACTTTCCCAGTCTGTCTTGTGGTCTGGAATTTATCATGGTATCTGTGTCTGTGAGTGTGTGGACTATGTCCGCATGTGTTTCTTTTTTCTAACACTATCAGCATGAGAACGACAAGAAAGGCACGGTAGATTTTTCAGAAGAAGCCAAGACAGCTGTGACAGCTACAGGGTTTCATTTACAGGCCACTGACACTGCACGTTTCCGTACATATCAGATTCAAAGGTTAAAATATGTACATACTGCTCTTCAGCATTAAATCCAAGCAAAGATCAAAACTCTTGACAGTACCAAAATGTTGCATTTCTTATTTTTTCACATTACTGTACACCTAAGATAACTTGGTTCTATGACTTTTTTTTGTTTTATAACACAAATAAGTAAACAAAATGTCAGGCACCTAATAAAAATGCATCCGCTCTCTATGCAAAGTCTAAGATAAAGGAGAACTTGGTGACTGGCATTCAGGGAAGATCTGAACATGTTTATTCTTATTGCCAATTGTCCCGCACAGCATAGATACATATGTTTTCCTTATAGCTAATGCTAATACACATAAATGCCTATCATTCAAGTCTTCTGACATCTCAGAACTACTGCTTAAGATGAGTAAGGGCCACGAATCAAAACATCCTTAAATTTCCCTCAAATCTGACTACAAGAAGAGGCAAGTGTATCTCTGTTTAAAAAATGTTAGATTTCTATGTGATACATCTCTTTAGAGTACCTGTGAGTATACTTAGTCTATGCAGGCTGATCAACCCTTCTTGATCTTTACTCCTGACAATAAACCAAAGATCACTGTATTTTATAAATCATGAGCACATTCGAATTTGCTAAGTCTAAGGACTAATGAAAAAAGAAAGAGGAAAACAAAGCCAAAAATCATAAATCCTTCCTGACTAGAAGGCATTCCTCTCTTATCCCTAAAAGAAATTAATTCCCTCACATCTTGTTTGAATTTAACTTCTGAAGTTCATCTTGTTCCATCTCTAGAACAAGTCAGGCGGCAGAGTATAAAGATATGACTGCATGAATAAAAACACATGACCAGTGCGGCCACTGCACACACCGAAACAAGATGGGACAGAAAAATATGAACTGTCAGGTGACATGTCGCTTGGACACATACGTTTCTGCAGTTTGTCATGTTTTCGCAATTGGAAAGCTACTGGATGGATCTAAATTCTCCTTCCCCTGCAATTGCAAAACATGGAAATGTAATCAGGAAAAGCTAACGCTTTATGAGCAGCATGCTGGCATCACTTTTCAGTTCTAGAAGACTGGCTAAGAGAAAAAGTATTCAACACATTAACACTGTACAGTACACTCAGGAACTCTACATGGAAGGGTAAGACAAACACAATGCCAGGCTCTTCCGAGAAGGTACCTTGTACAGATGCTGGGTTTGAGTTTAACTTGGGAAGAGAGTGTAATCCCCACCCACTCTTTCTTACAGCAGCCTTACATGATTTATAGTATTTTTATTGCAAATATAGTAATGAAACCTCACTTTGTGCAGATTGAAGTGGTGATGAGGGAATTGAGGTGGTTTGGCGATGGATGGAGATGGAGAGTGAGATGCAAAATTCTATTCCTGTCACAAGTGAGAAAAACACAATTCAAGCTGACCCTGGACACAGTTATGTTCGTGGGCGGCAGGGGGGTGGGTGGGGGGGGGGAGGAGGGAGGAAAGACTCCTAGAAGGCAAGGGCACCAATGACATATGGAATGTGGCCAGGCCTGTAATGAGATGAAATCCATAAAATGGATTATCCCTTCTCTGAGCCTCTGTAAATACAGAGGAGAAGCAGGATAAGAGTCTGCCATGATCGTTACTGGTGGCCAAATCTCTCTGGTGGGAAAGGCAGGTTTATTTTCACGCTTTTATATGAGTCGAAGCTTTTGAATAAACAAAATTCTTCGGAAACTCTCAAGGGATGATCCTGACTGTCTGACCTTCCCGTGGTACCCTGCCTGGAAAGTCCTCTCTTAATGCCTTTCGGGGTCTGGGATTCTGCTCTCGTATCTTGTGAAGCAGTGCAAGCAGTGAAGATGAGCTAGCAGCTTAAACTTCCAGCTGCTTAAGTTCAGAGGAGAGAAGAAAATGGGCCGGGACACCCAGGTTAACTGCAAGATGGCATAGATTTCACAATTCTAAGGAACCAGGCTAGTCAGGTTGTACGTCAATCCCAAACAAAGAGATCTGAATAGGCCCAATTAACATTTCTTATTTAGCCTCTCACGTTAGACTTTTGCTCTTTTTGAGAGGATGGGAGGGAAGTGGGAAGCTGGTGGGAGAGAGAGGCTGTTGAAAAGACAGAGGGCCAGAAACCTGGCAGAGTACTTCTCTCCTTTCTATCCTCTAGTTCCCTATTCTTCTAGAACCTGTGGGATTTTCACAGACTGATCACAAACAGTGAGACAGAAGGAATGAATCTAAACACTGGAGGATCTTTACCCCTCAGGAACCACACAAACGTTTATCCAGTCATTCAGTTTCAAACAAGGGACTCTATAATGTATATGAATGATTTGATCGTTGTTCAGTGGGGTCTGGGGCTATACATCTTGGCTTCCAAGCTGGATCTCCTATTCAGTAGCCTTTTGGAAGGGATTCCAGAAGACAACTTGGAAATTTTATACTTCCTTCATGGTGTTGAAAAGACCCAGCCCTTTTCTGACTGTACCATGGCCCTATTACATGAAAAACGGGGCTATACACTAGTCATTCATCAATACCATCTGCCACGCTTTCCTTACTATTAAATTGGCAGAAGTTTTTTTTTGTTGTTTTAATGATAATCCTTAATGCCAGCAAGGAAATAGTGAAACATTTTCGTTCACTATTGGTAAGGATCAAAATGACTACATCCTTTATGGAAACAATTTTACTGTAATTTACTGATAATCTACTGTATCGGTAAACTGTATAGTGTTCAGTCTTGAATCCCACTCTAGAAAAAAGTCAGATGTAATCATGGCATCATTCACAGCACTTTTGAAAAATATAAGACCATCCAATGGTCCAACACAGGAAATGGATGAATAAATTCTAGGTAGTAGTGCTGCCAAATGATTGTTTTAAAAAATATTTAGAGACTAAAAAATGCCCAAAATAAACTTTAAGTGGGAAAAGTAGAGACATAATTCTATGTATGTTATGATTCTGGAAAAATATGCATAAGAAACAAAAACTGGACAAAAATACTCAGAAATACTAACTGTGGTTAACTTTGGATGAAGAAAGCTAAGGTTTATTATCTTGTTTATTTTAGTAAGCTTCCACTAAGATGATAATTTTTTTTCTCTTTACAAAAGTATTATTTTATTAAGATACTGAGTCAAACAGATGAAAATTATAACAACAGAATATGCTTTTAGGTGGTTAAGATTTTTAAGCTGGCAAAGATTCATGAAAAATTCTAATTCCCATTGAAGATAAGGAAGGGTAGAACAGACTCTTGGCATCCTACGCTGGAACACATTTCTAGAGGAGGTTTTGCTGAAATTTATCAAAATTTCAGTTGTACACATCTTCAGACTCAGCAGTTCTCCTGACGGACATTCATCCTAAGGGAATAACTAAAGTAGTGTGCAAAAGATATAAATTCTGGCTGTTTATTGTTTATGCATTAACAACAACAAAAGAAGAAATAAAACTAACTAAATGTTCATTAAGAAAGGCCTGGTTTACATAAATTTAGAGTAAACCTATATGTAGACTAATGCATACCCACTTTAACGATAATCTATGGCTACATTTATTAATATACAAATATTTCTACAATGAGATTTATTTAAAAAGGGAAGAATATAAAAATGGAGTATAGAGTATGGTCCATTTATATATTACACTCTTTCTCTATACGTGTGTACATGTACACACAAATTTCAGTGTGGAAATATTTATACATTAATAAGTAGAACATACAAAATCCTGGAAGAACATGGGCCAAAATCCTTGTATGGTGTGGAACGCTGTGTATGGTCGGAGAAGGCGATGGCACCCCACTCCAGTGTTCTTGCCTGGAGAATCCCAGGGATGGCGGAGCCTGGTGGGCTACCGTCTATGGGGTCGCACAGAGTCGGACACGACTGAAGCGACTTAGCAGCAGCAGCTGTGTATGGTGGTGGAAATGTAAACGATGTTTCACTTCTCTTTTGTACCATTCATTGATATGTAAATCATTAATAACAAGAATTTACTGACTGCAACATTAAGATTTCAAAATGGCTTAAAGAACACTGCAACAAAAACTGGTAAACACACCTCCAGTTTAAGAAATAAAATGCTACCAACCCAGATGAAGCCCATTCTCTACTCCCTCCCATGGTACCCCTGCCTCCAGAGATAACTGTGATCCTGGTTTTCATAGTTCCCTGTGCCATGTACTTCTTTACACTTTTATTATGTATCTCTGTATACCTAGGCACACTGTTTTTACTCTCAAGAATAAAAAGCTGTTCTCATGTTTTCAAAGAAAAACCTGACATAGTTGAGCCCTCCTGAAGCATGGTTTTGGGCAGTGAGTGGGTCAAAACCACTAGCAGAAGAAGATGTATATGAGGCTCTGGGAGAGCAGTGGTGGAGACACTACAGGTTCCCCAGCACTGGCCACATCCCTCCCCAAGATACGGGCAGGAAGAGCTCAGACACACCTAGAGGGTTCTCTGCTTGGGTCCAGGTGGGGAAGACAGAATACAGTGATCCCCCTTTCACAGCTTTCTAACTGCCTACCCCTTCTTATAGTGGTAAAGGCAAGGATTCACCAGACTCTCACTTTCATTTGTAAAGAGATGGACTAATGTCTTCTTACCAGCCATTTTTGTGGATGCAAATCAGCCAGAGTGTTTTTAAACTACCTTATTATTGCATAGCAATCTGGAAAAACATAAGTGACAAAGCAAAATTTTAAAAAGAGTCTAATTTTTTGAACACATGGATAAACACTTGAAAGATAAAAGCAGTTTGTTGATGAACTCTAAGTGCTATTTCTATTTTTAATTCCTAATCTTATTTTAGCATTTTCATACACCAAAAATAAAGAGGTATCAAGGACCAAAGAGAAGTTGCTATCAATACCACCAGACAACCAGAAGAAGAACTAAACTAAACCTGATACGGTTGACAGTGGAGTGTTGATGAGTAAACGAAGCAACTCAACTGAAGGCTCCTTCCCAGCCTGCAGGAGAATGGTGTGGTTCAACTGCCAGGAAAAACTGTTTGGCTATTTCTAACAGCTTAATAATACATACTACACCATGCATCAGCAATTCCACTTCTAGAAATACACCAAAGAGAAATGAATGCTGTAACCACAAAAAGACTGGTATGAGAATGCTGACAGACTCTCTACTTGTAATAGCCAAAGACCATCAACAAGAGAATGGACAAGTTTAGTAATCCATAAAATGGAAGACTATACAGAGGGCAAAACCAAAACACACATTGATTCATTCACTCATAGCAAGGATGAATCTCAAAAGTATAGGCTGAACAAAAGAAACCAGATATGATTAAACGGAAATTTAATGGAAGTCCACATGAAATTCCTGATTAATTTGCATTACCATAAACAGTACTATTCTATACATAACAGAATGATCCATAACTCACAGTTCATGTAATGAACTTATTAACGGATGGGAAGAGATGACACCCACGGGCAAAGCTCTTGTTATTTTGAAGGCATATTAGGTGGAATCCTAGAATGAGGACCTATCTTTCGTATTCAGTATCTTTTAGGGGCTATAAGAATGTTGCGTGACCTATGGGAAGAAATCGAAGCGTTTACAACAGTTTTTCAGGTTAAAATTAAGATTTCTTTGACTTTGATATTATACCTAAGTATGTACATGCCCCTTTAAAACTCTAGAAAATAAGACTTGATGCTTTAGTCCTAGAGAAATCTATGTCAAAGATCATAACATTTTTTAAAGGGTAAATGAGCTAAGAGTGTAATGTGCCTTTATTAATTAAAAGCATTCCAGCTTTGAGTTTTCAAAAATATGGCTGCCATCTAGCAAAGATGAATGTGATACAGAAACCAGCTCTCCATTATACTTGTTTGGCCCAAGAGAACTGTACATCACTGACTGTGGCTAGTGTTGAACACAATGATAAAATGGGCAATAAACGAAAGAGGCATGTTTGCATGGGCACAATGAAGAACAAGTCTAAGCAACTTGCCAGCTTATTTGCTCCAGATGAATCTGCCCTAATAATGACAATGAAAAAAAGTAAATCAACTTTGCACCAACAATGGATTCTATTTTTCCTGGAAGACAAAAGCACAGAGGCATGTGCAGTTGACACACACTGCGGAAGAACACTGTGTGTTCTTTCTCTGGTTGTAGGGACAATGACACCAATTATCCTTTCCCGCGAACCCGAGTTTGGGCAAAAGACAAACTTGGATAGTATCTGACATAAAGGGATGGTCATGCAATTTGCTCTGGTGAGAGTGTGCTTTTTCAAGAGGACTGAGTATTGACAATTGCTAACCTCTCAACCTGAAATAAAAAAATTCAGTTGGCTAAGCCAGGCACAGTCAAGACAACACGTACAAGACACTGCTGAGAAGGCAGGGACAACTTCAAAAGCCGGATTCAATTTGTGGTCTTAGCATGCTGGATCATATCTCATTAGAGGACAGAAGCTTGGCAAGAACTGACTGTACACTGGCCCCATCGCCTGTAAATTACACGGGCCCGTGCTGTCACCTTAATGTGCATGGAAATTTCAGTGATCACGGGAAGGTGGAAGCTCAGGGAAGGCTTTTCTGAAAATCATTCTGCTTGTCTGACGTCATGCTTACGGCCTGAGCAATGGAATGGTGCACAGAGTGAACTGACTGGCAAGCAAAAGGTACTAACTGGCATCAAGCAAGGGAGAAGAGTCCCTGGGACAGAACAGGGATGCGATGACCAGAGACTACATTACCACCTGCTCGGGGCAGAATGAAAAATCCTCCTTGCTTGTGGTTTGGATTTTACCAGCAACTGGAGACAATGACATAAAATACAAGCTAGTGTTTAAATTATTCAAGTCTGGTAACTGCACATGGTTTGCATGTCCAACTGAAGAACTCTGAGTAAATTCTGAGCTGTTGGCTTTTTCTTGTTGTTGTTGTTGTTTGAGCATTAAGTTTTCAGATGCAATGTGTGCGAAGCAAGACACAACAGTTGGAGATGAGGAGACATGGGCCTTATCCTGGAACTGCGTGAATTCCAGTAGTTTTTTGAGAGAAACTGACATCTTTTTACTATGGTATCCAGGTAATCATGAAGAATGGTAAGACTATAGGACAAAAAGATTCTGGGAAGTCAAACCCTGGGTCTGTCATGTACTAGCTATGTGAATGTGGGCAAGTCATTGAATTTCTCTGACCCCTGTAAAAAATGAGGTCAGAGCAATTTTTATAATAGAATCAGGGCTCAATGGAGTAAATGCATGATTCCAGAAGAAATGAGACTACTTTGAATTACTTGCAAAAGTTTCTTATAAAAAAAGTTCTATTACATACATTTAAATATTTATTGTTTGTGCCATGACCTACCCAACAGGGCAATATGAAGAGTAAAATACATGAAATTCTTTAGAAACCCAAGGTAATAGTATTGGGGTGGGCACCATGATGTACAAGAAAAAGCAGACTTTGGAAGTACATCATTTTGGGTGCAAGCTCGCCTCTAAAAGCTACTTAGTAACAGTGGCAACTACCTGAGATATTCTTAACCTGGGGTCGGTGGACCTAAAGGAGCCATGGATAGAACTCAGGAGATCTTGGATAAAAAGAGTATGTTTCACTAACTTAACTGAAACACAGCATTTCTTTCCATTATGAACAGAAGTGACTAATCATGGTATCTTTGCAGAATCTATGATTTTATGTACAAAGAAGTCCAAGATATTTTTATATCACAGTATAATTGTAACACATATCTCAAAATACAGTTTATACTCATCACTAACTTGAAATTATGTAAACTAGTCACCCAGTGCCTAAGCTCTCTCTTCAGTCAGTCAGTTAGTTCAGTCACTCAGTTGGGTCCGACTCTTTGCGACCGCATGGACTGCAGCATGCCAGGCCTCCCTGTCCATCACCAACTCCCAGAGTTTACTCAAACTCATGTCCGAGTCAGTGATGCCATCCAGCCATCTCATTCTCTATCGTCCCCTTCTCCTCCTGCCTTCAATCTTTCCCAGCATCAGGGTCTTTTCAAATGAGTCAGCTCTTCACATCAGGTAAGTATTGGAGTTTCAGCTTCAGCATCAGTCTTTCCAATGAATAGTCAGGACTGATTTCCTTTAGGATGGACTGGTTGGACCTCCTTGCAGTCTAAGGGACTCTCAAGAGTCTTCTCCAGCACCACAGTTCAAAAGCATCAATTCCTCAGCGCTCAGCTTTTTTTCTAGTCCAACTCTCACATCCATACATGACTAATGGAAAAACCATAGCCTTGACTAGACGGACCTTTGTTGGCAAAGTAATGTCTCTGCTTTTTAATATACCGTCTAGGTTGGTCATAACTTTTCTTCCAAGGAGTAAGCGTCTTTTTATTTCATGGCTGCAATCACCATCTGCAGTGATTTTGGAGCCCCCCAAAATAAACTCTGACACTGTTTCCCCATCTATTTCCCATGAATTGATGGGACTGAATGCCATGATCTTCGTTTTCTGAATGTTGAGCTTTAAGCCAACTTTTTCACTCTCCACTTTCACTTTCATCAAGAGGCTCTTTAGTTCTTCTTCACTTTCTGCCATAAGGGTGGTGTCATCTGCATATCTGAGGTTATTAATATTTCTCCTGGCAATCTTGATTCCAGCTTATGCTTCATCCAGCCTAGCATTTCTCATGATGTACTCTGCATATAAGTTAAACAAGCAGGTGACAATATATAGCCTTGATGTACTCCTTTTCCTATTTGGAACCAGTCTGTTGTTCCATGTCCAGTTCTAACTGTTTCTTCCTGAGCTGCATACAGATTTCTCAAGAGGTAAGCTTTCTTATTTAAGGCCTTATGAAGCACAAGTTACCATATCACAAGTTCATAATTTTAATATGTTGACAACTGCATTTGAATATAATTGGTTTTCTTTGCAATATTATATATTTTAGCTTATGAACTTAAAAACACAATTTTGCAAAATAGTCCATCAGCTTTGCCAGCTAACTAGAGGAGTCCAAGGCACTAAAATGTCCCACAGCCTCCCTGGGAATTCATTTTCTTAGGGGTAAAAGGGAGAGTAGAGCTGTGAGGCAAGGTCATTGTGAGATTACAAATGTCAGAGTTAAGTGCACTGCCCTGTGCCCTGTATACAATAGTTGCCCAATGAGGAGAAGCTAATCTATGCTGAAAATGATGAGCCAAGGGAAGTAATTTTCTGTGTTACACATTTCATTCTTCCTTAACACGATAATTTCAATAAAATTAGCTTTGGTCTTTCAAGGACATAAGGCTGATGCTTTCTCATGATTTGCCTGTGATCTCTTATTCAGGATGGATGGTCCTTTTTGGTGTTTAGGGGCCCGGTCGGATGGCTCTCTTCTCTAAGTCTGCATTGCTATTGCTGGAAACAACCTCCACATGGACCAGAGCTGGGTGTCTACCCTGTGAGGATGGTGAGGTCTTTCTGGGGACGTGGGGCTGACCCAGCGGCACTACAGTGAGCCAGCAGGCAAGGTCTTGGCCATGGAAGCGGAAATGAGAACAAGTTATTTAGAAACTGGGAACATGAAGCTATTTTAAAGCTTGCCAGTGAGGGGGCCTTCAAAGGCAAGACTAGTCGTTAGGCTCAGCATAATGAACCTCAATGTGAGAAAATTAAGTAATGTTTCAACTTGAGTCCCAAATCAACAGTCTCAGCAATATGAGAACATCCAGCAAAGGGGAGTGCACAAGAGCAACGGAGGGAAGATTCATGGCTTTCTTAATTAACTCCGAGGTGCTGCACATAAGGGGAAAACGATAAATCAAGTAGATTACTGCCAGAGATCTGAATTTCCAAATGAAATAAGAGAGGTGTAGGGCCTTGAGTCATTTTGTAAATGTGTATGGCAGTGGGTGGAGGGGCGTCTCCAAGGTCATCCCTTATGTTAAAAATTTACCACCATGCACAACAGTCCCTTGATCTCATCTCATACCACAGGCAAAGTACTTGTCACGCAGTCAGGTGTGAGGAGGCAAGAAACAGATGAATAAAGCGCACACTGGGAGGACAACGTAAGATACACACATTAAAACTATGACTGTCAGACACACTTATTTAAGACACATTCACTGACCACCTGTGATGTAACAGGTCCTATTCCAGAAGCTGAGGACAAAGTGATGACCAAGACAAAGTCCCTGCCTCCAGGGGGCTCCCACTCTCCAGGGGGAGGCAGGTACCAACAACAAAGCAATTCATTAAGCTGTGATTTGAGGTGGTGGCAAGTGACATGAAGAAGAAAGCAGAGTTAAGGGCACAGGAGCAGGTGGACAGGGAACTATTACAGTTCGTGGTCAGGGAAGGCCTGCTGTGCAGGTGATATCTGACCAGACACCTGAAGAGGGAGGCCGGGTAGGAACTGTGTCAAGTTCTGAAGGGAGGGAGTGTGTCCCAGCAGAGGGGCCAGTGGGGACAAGAGTTGGGAGCCGGACGATCTCACGGAGCAGGAGCCGTGCTGGTGAGGGGTGAGGTTGAGAGGTGGGGAGTACTCCATCACAGAGGCCTTGGAGCCACAGTGAGGAGTGGCTCATTTTTACTCCATATGTGACAGGAAGCCACTGGTAGCAGAGAGAGGCAATCCAACTTAGGTCCTACTAACGAAGAAATACAAGCAAAGAATTCTTGGCATGTAGAATAAACAGGGATTAATCCATGTGGCAGCACTGTTATTAGTGGCAAAAACACAAACACATGCAAACAGATCTGGAAACTAGCTGAATGCCCACCAATCAGCAGTGGAAGAGCTGAACTGTTACACATCTGTATCTTAGAATTTTATGGAGGTACTGAAAGAATAAGTTGGAGCTATCTCTAACTTTGACCCAGAAAGATGTTAAATGGAAAATCAAAAAGAGACGTAGGCAATTTATATAATTTATTTATTTCAGGCTTCCATTAAAAAATATTTATTGATTTATTTTATTTGGCTGCACTGGGTCTTCGTTGCAGTATGTGGGATCTAGTCCCTGACTAGGGCTCAAACCTGGGACCTCTGTATTGGGAGCATGGAGTCTTAGGACCACCAGGGAAGTCCTCAGGCTTCTGTGTTTTACAAAAACAAATGTCACCAACAACCTAAGCCCTGCATACATGTCTGCACCTCAGTACAAATGTGATGGATACCCTCTAGGACATTAACATTAGTTACTTTGGAATAGGAGGACTAGTGGGGAGTTCGGGAGAGAAAAGAGAAGCTACTGATCTTAAATACATTTGTACACCAATTTAAACTTCATGAGGCGAGGTTCACAGCAAAGTATGTTGATGCTATGATTTTGGAAATGGACCTTAAAGATTTCAACAATTCTTTCTAGAGCGTGGGGAACCTTCATAAAATAGGTAGCATTAAAGTCAACCTTGAAGAGGACAACTGTCCCAGCCAGGAAAGAGTGGAGAAGACAGGAGAATGCAGCAAGCTGAGAACGAAGCATGGAAGGTTTCTGTACCTGATGCTGATGACTGACACTTCTGACCCATCTTCTGATGGCAGCTGGTACTCAGGGTGGAGGCAGGCAGGGAGAATAGAGTTCTTAGGATAATCCAAAACAGGGGGTCAAGAGTTTCACGTAAGGACAGTAGCAGGGGAACAGTTCAAAAAGGTCATGAGGATGCAGATAGCACAGATCTGGCACCTGGTTATTTGGAAATGGGAGTGAGGGAAACCAATGGGTGGAAAATGATAAACTTGAAGCTTCCTAGGGGGTATGTGTGTGTGTGTGTGTTAGGCGCTGTTGTGTCTGATTCTTTGCTACCTCATGGACTATAGCTCGCCAGGTTCCTCTGTTCACAGAATACTCCAACACTGGAGTGGGTTGCTATTCCCTTCTCCAGGGGATCAAACCCAGATCTCGCACATTGCAGGCAGATTCTTTACCATCTGAGCCACCACAGGAGCCCAATGAATGAATAGGTATCATGAAACAACTTTACTAACCCAAAAAAGAGAAGCTGTTTTGGAGAGAGTTGTGAAACGATGCATCCAGCACTGGATGAGTTGAACCTGCACTAAACACGCATGGACCAACGGGCAGGTAGAAATGAAAACTGGAGGAGACCTAGGATTAGGGGGTTAGAAGTCCTTTCCACAGAGGTGAGAGCTAACCTGTAGGAATGGAGTGGATACCAATGGAAAAGCAAAGTACAAGGGACGAAACTTAGGGAGAAATCTGCCTGTGTGGCAAAGAGGCAGGAGAAGAAACAGGATAGAACACGTTAATGGGCACAAGGAGGAATGGGTTTCAGAAACACAAAGTGGACAAGGGCATCAAACTCGGTAGGCCAAACAGGGGAAGGTCTCAGAAGACGCCATATTATCCATCAAAAGAAAACAGAAATGGACAGGGAATGCTTAGGATAGACGAGATCTTAGGATACATGAAGTGTGACTAAATGAAGTCAGACATTAAGAGGTTTGAGGCCACAGAGATGAGAGGCAGATGTGGAGTATAGGCTGTGGTGCCAGCTTTGCATGAGGGAGAGTAAGACTGAATAGAACACGGATGAAAAATCCAGATGAATGTGGAGATGGAAAAGAGAAGTTGAAAGAGGATGCAGAAATGGTCTCCATCTTCTCAGTACAGGAAGGAAGATCACCTGCTAAGGAGGGGACTGGGAATTCCTTTGGGAACGCTTGAAACTGACTAGTTAAGTTCACTAGTTCGGTCACTCAGTCGTCTTGACTCTTTGCAAGCCCATGTACCGCAGCATGCCAGGCTTCCCTGCCCTTCACTATCTCCCATAATTTGCTCAAATTCATGTCCACTGGGTCGATAATGCCACGTCTACCAAGATGATGATAAGTTTAGCAAGGTTTTAACTGGGCTGAAAGCATTACACGACTGTTTTGAGGGTCCAGCTGAGGTTAGAAAGGTTGTGTTTGTGGTGAGACACATCGTGCTGCAAGGCACGTTAGTGATTCTCAGCAGCGAGCCTGGGTAGCACGGCTGAGACTGGAGATAATGAGTGGGCAAGGTCCCTGGAAGGAGGGAATTCAACTAAACTGGTAAATTCGAAGTTGATATCCGACAACCAGCCCAAATATGAAGGTAGGTAAGAAAGGGCTGAGATTCTAGAGGTCCAGGTAAATGCGGTGCCAGGAAGAGGGCCCAAAGAAGCGGGTGCACTAGAGACCCTGATCCACAGGGAAATATCACAGTAGGAGATACTGAAAATATCTTGCTTAGGAAAAAGTCCAAGAAATGATTTCTACAAATGCGGGAAAAAGAGGAAATCTAAGACTATTTCTAGATGCTTTCAATTATCATTCAATCTCTTTCAATTGGGAAGTCTGAAGATTTTCAAAAAAATGTAATGCTGCTTTGAAATGGACTTAAAAGATGCACAAAAAGAACAGTTGCAAATACTGATTGGTAGACATAAGAAAGACTAAAACATGCCCTGGTATGATTTGAGTTGTATAAGCAGTCTGTTTTAAAATACTGATTGCCTTAACTGTAGATGACAAGTAAGTTATGCAGGGAGGCCCGGTACCTAAGAAGAGAATCATATCGCCCGGTTCTGCCAAGACTCACCTCTCCTACCATGTGTTTCATGCCAGTAGCACAAGCTAATTCTGTTGGAGCAAGCCAAAATGTCACATAAAGGCTCTTTCCGGCTTCCCAATGTCTCCTGAGAGCACACGCTTCTTGCAAAACACAGTGAGCAAGGCATACCAGATTAGGAGATATTACAAGGGAAATTTGGCAGGCAGCCATCATGGCTTTGTTTCAACTGATGTTCATAAAAACCTAGGCTAAGAAAATGGTAGCACAATGTCTGGTGTTTGAGATCTGACAGCATGCAACATGTTTACAGCACGCATTAGGCCACAAACTGCAATCTGGGGCTGGGGCATGCAGCAGAACCTCAGATCTGGTGGACAAAGGAGGGAAATGGGAAAGCATGTCTTGTACTGTAATAAATATGACTGCTCTCAGAAGACCACAAACAGGTGGTTTCTCACACACTCACACACACACACACACACACACACACACACACACAACCACTGCTTTCAGAAAGATTAAAAAAAGTCAAATGTTTCAGGCTTGTTTGTATAGAATAAATAGAAGTGCAGTACACACTTGGCCAATTACAACATTTTTTATGAGGTTATGACTGACTATAATCTGGCAAAAATGAGTCCAACCGCAACAGCAAGTAGAGTGAGGGTCTGGGGGAATTAGGTGAGGTTTTGGAGTGGGAATGAAAGTGAGAAGAGGAAGAAAGCTTTCATTAAGCAGTTCAGAATCTGGTAGGAGAATTTCTTTAAAAAAAAAAAAAAAGCATCCAGACTAATTTTGTTTTCATTCAAAACAACCTCTTATTTAGTATATTTTTCCTTTATGTTCTTGAACACATTTATAATGACTGCTTTTATGTCTTTGTTTCCTAAATCCAACATCTGAGCCATCTAAGGGAGGGTGTCTATTGACTGCTTGTTTTTTTCCTTGTCTAAGGGTAAGATTTTCCTATGTTTTTCATGTCTAGTAATTTTTCATTGCATATTAGACATTATGTATCTGCCTAATTTCTACGAAGACTATTGATTTTTATTCTAGAAGATAGCTCAGTATCAGGCTGATCATGCTAAACTTGTGTAGGCCTACACGTATGCTTTAACAGGGCCATGGAAAGCCCGGTGTTCTTTTTACTTTTCAGGACTCACCTCCAAACTGTCTCCTCTGAAGAGCTTACGGAGTCTTGATTTTAGGAGCAGTTAGGGTGTCTCTAGGGCTGGTCATACTCTAGGACAAAGTCCTTATTTCTAATGTGAGTCTTTCTGATGCCTCAGTTAAAAGACCAGGGGGTTAACAGGTTGCTGTTTTCATGCTGGCTAGAATGCAGTGCCTACAGGGCTGCTTGACCTCTGGTGTGGATGTTCCATTCTCACTCCTGGAGCTGCTGTCCTTTGGTAAGACACAGTCTTACCCTGAACATATCCACCCTCGGCCGTGGACCCTCATCCAGACTTTTGTGGCCCGTTTCTGCACTGATACTTCATCTCCAGGCCCCTGTGCTACAGGTTCCAGCAGCTCAAGTTGCCCCAACTCTGTTCTCACTCTTTGGGTTCTAGGTCACTCAACTGCAGTACGGAAACTGTCCTGCAGTGAGCCAGATGGCCATGGGGATCACCTCTAAGTTTCTTTTCTCTCAGCAATCAACTTTGTCCTGCCTATCGTCCTCGATGTTCTCCTATTGAGCCTGAAAACCATCATCTTATCAGTCCAGTTGTTTACGGTGGAAGAACTAGCGATGGCCAACGTTTAGCATACTTTATGCTGTACTCCATATGGATGCAGAATAAAAGTCGTCCTCCACTCCATTTTTATCACATAGCCCTTTCAATGCATGTGGGAAGCAGAGCTTCCTGATGTCTCATCAAGTGTCTCTAGAATTAATGATTTAGTCCCTCTCTCGTTCCTAACACAAATTCATACTCATTCATTTAATAAACATTTACTGAGAGTCTACTATGAGCCAGACACTGCTCTGGGAGCTGGGGACACAGCCGTGGGAGACAGAAGTATCCCTGCCCTTGTGGAGCCTATTTCCTGGTGGGGACTGTGCTGGCCCCGCTCCAAAACTATGCTTCCTCTGCAGTTGTTCCTTTAATTACTGACGATAGGAAAAAGGGGGACTCAGCATATATAAAGAATATAAAGAACAATAAGACCTATTACTTACACAACACCTCCTATGTCCCAGACCCTGCTATATGTGCTTTGTCCATACTGATTTCACACTCACAGTTAGGAAGGTATTATTATTAGAGTTAAGGACACAGAGGCTGAGACTTGCCAACCTGTTCACATAGCTCATGCAAGGCAGAGACAGCATTTAAACCTTATCTGTCTCACTCTTGCTCACACATTCTTCACCACTACATTGCTCTATTTCTAAGAGAGAGAGCAGAATGACATTGGAGATGGGGATAGGGAGAAACAGGGATTGTTTTCAAACAAAAAAGTCTCCATTTTTAATAGAAGCCACCTAGATGTCTGGGAAGACTGAGAGAAGCAAATAGATCACTATTCAAACAGGCAGAGTAGAAGGCGATGGAGCTGGCACAGAGGTGAGGATTTTGTCCTCCTTTTTCCCAGTTGATCAGGAGGGAAGTGGCAATGTCCTGCACTTTGAATCAGAAAAGAACAGCAGGCTGTTCTGAAAGGCTTCCCAGTTCCTTAGGGAAGCTGCTGATATAGGTGGAAGTGACTGAACTCTAGGAATCCCCACACAGCAGAACTAGTCCCATCAGATGCTTTAAGAAAAAGTGCTCTGGGATCAGGTACATATGAAAATTATACCATCCTTCCTGGAGATTTAAAATGCAGCTTGGCATAGGAGAGGATCTGATTAAAGCCTGTGGTAAAGAAATCTATGTTATTTAACTCAGGATTTCCCCAGATGAACTGACAGAACCCTTTTGTGAATAAATGAGCTTTGTCTGTGAGAGAGAGGGAGAGGGACAGAGAGAGACAGGGAGGGAGGGAGGAGCTGGCTAACACCCATTGGAATTACTGCTCTACGAACCCTATTTTAGAATTTGCTGTTTAATAGCAAACACTAAGCTAAAGAAAAATTAATTTTTAGAGGAGGTCAAACCTAACTACTACTGTGCCAAACGGTGCAGGAGTCTTAAAGAGAATTCGAGTAGAGCTGTAGTTCAGGAATGAGAAAATGTTACATTTTTATTAGATTGTAAATGACAAGCACTGAGTACAAGAAGGTACCCATTTGTGCCCAGGCATAGCATTCCTTTATAGTTTATACCAAAATGATATACACATTTTAAAAATTTAGTTTATTTGGAGACTTCAATTATTTTAATCAAACTTTTTCGGGAGAAAATAGTGTAACAGCCATGGCCTTGTTCATTATTATGTCTTTAAGTCATCCCAGTTACTTACCCACTTCTGGAAAGTCACAAATTGTTAATAAGCTACCTTGTCACATCAAGGCAGTTGCCTGATCTATGCCACAATGACCTGAAGGAAACACCCAGGTGCACCCCAGGGCTTCTCATCAACCTTTGTAAAGAGATACCTGACTTCACCTTGAGGCTCACCTATCACCTGCCTGCTGGTGATAGGAGGTAGAGGACGGTTTCCTGTGCCCTCATGGCGCTCTGCCCTGTCTGTTCTCCCAATCTAAGATGCGAAGGCATCCTTTCCCACTCCAGCTGAAGCCTGCTAGGGCAGCGCGTGCCCTGCACACTCGAGCTCGTCTCTTGGTAACAATACATCCCTTCGGAGTCCCTAGTCACTTCTCTCACAGCGGTTTCTTGGCTTCTTCTGTCTCCTACTGTTTTAATTTGATTAGGCTGTTACCCACCTACTGTCTACAGCACAGAAATTACTCTTATTTTTATGTCTTTCTGCATTCCCTCTGCTCAGCTGTCCTACCTGATTTTTTTTTTCATCATCAGTTTTCCAAATTCTCTTAGTTTTCTAAGCTAGTACCTTCCTCTCTGATATTTCAACATGGAAGACTGTAGAACCATTAGGAACACAGGTTCTGGAGCCTAACTGTGCAGGTCTGAACCCAATACTCCATTTCCTACCATCCGGGGACCTAGGACCAGTTACTTAACATCTGAGTTTCAACCTGTGAATCTGTAAAATGAAGATCATCACAGTACCTTCATGTGGTCACTGTGAAGATTAAATGAAACATGCAACGTGAAAAATGCTTAGCATAGAGCTCAAGGCATAAAAAGTTACGTTTGTTCTTTCTAGTATTATTTCTTCTATATTGTCTCATATCTAAAATCTAGCTTTTCTTTTGCCCTTTTTTCCCCAAGTGTATAAATATTATATAGACTAAGCAATTAGATTTCCTATAACATGAACTTGTCATTGTTTCTCATGTCACAAAATTAATAAAACTTCCTGTCTTTAAAACTCATATCCATCTTCCCCCCTACCCCCTGCCAGCACTACTCTTACAACCCTAATTCATTTAATTTTCCTCTTTCTCATTAAACTATTTTTATTTTAAAATTTGCTCAGGTGTTATAATAGACCAGCTTGTAAAAGAATTAAAGTTTTGTTCAACACATTATGTTCAAATGAGTAAAGCAATTTACAATAGGTATAAACAAAGGCTCTCCAATTTCTACTCAGTTCTTTTTAATCCAAAAAGCTAGCTCTATTTTAGGAACCCTAACTCTGCAATTTCAGTCAATGTCATTACCAAAGAAAGTTTCAACTCAATTTTGATGTGCCCCAAAGAACATTAGAGGTGCATAAACAGATATATGAACAGAAAAATATTAATTCTTTTTCTGTATTCACTGCATAGCAAAATTAAGATTTTATTTCCCCCTGAGGTAAAGGGGAAAAAGAACTCACTTGTTCAGTATTCTGCACTATTCAGTATATTGCCATCAAGCTGATGTTCTTTTATACTGCTGCTGCTGCTGCTAAGTCGCTTCAGTCGTGTCCGACTCTGTGTGACCCCATAGATGGCAACCCACCAGGCTCCCCCGTCCCTGGGATTCTCCAGGCAAGACCACCAGAGTGGGGTGCCATTTCCTTCTCCAATGCAGGAAAGTGAAAAGTGAAAGTGAAGTCACTCAGTCATGTCCGACTCTTAGTGACCCCATGGACTGCAGCCTACCAGGCTCCTCCGTCCATGGGATTTTCCAGGCAAGAGTACTGGAGTGGGGTGCCATTGCCTTCTACTCTTTTATACTGCCTAACCCTTATTATTCTCTTGAATCTCTCCTGACTTCATGTGAATTTCAGTATGTTTCCCTTTTGTATTGAAAGACCTTAAGACTCCTCCCCAAGTTCGATATTTTAAAAATTGGAATATAGTTGATTTTTGATTTACAAAGTTGTGTTAGTTTCAGTTGTACAGCAAGTGATTCAGTTACACATACATATGATATATACATATATACTTTTTTAGATTCTTTTCCATTACAGGTTATTATAAGATATTAAATATAGCTTCCTGTGCTATACAGTAGGTCCTTATATTATTTATATATAATATATATTATATATAATATATTATATATATATTATATATAATACTGTTAATCTCAAACTCCTAATTTTGAGAGGATCTCAAACTCCTAAGTTTGAGGTCCTTATATTATTTATATATAATATATATTATATATAATATATTATATATATATTATATATAATACTCCTAATCTCAAACTCTCCCCCCAATTTTCCCTTTGGTAATCTTAAGTTTGTTTTCTATGTCTATGGGCCTCTTTCATAAATAAGTTGATTTATATCATTTAAAAATTTTTTAATTGGAGGATAATTGCTTTTCAATATCGTGTGAAGGTTCACTGTACAAAGATTTTCACATATAAGCAATATCATATGATATTTGTCCTTGTTTGACTTATTTCACTTAATATGATAATCTCTAGGTTAATCTATATTGCTACAAATAGCATTATTTTTTATGGCTGATAATATGAGTAACAATTGAGGGACATTTAGGTTGCTTCCATGTCTTGGCTATTGTTGACAGTGGTGCTATGAACACTGGGGTGCATTTATCTTTTTAAATTAGTTTTCTCCAAATATATGTCCAGGAGTGGGATTGCTGAATCATGTGGCACCCCTGTTTTTGGTTTTTAGGGAACCTCTATACAGTTCTCCACAGTGGGTGCACCAATTTACATCATCACCAACAGTGTAGGAGGGTTCCCATTTCTCCACACCCTCTCCAACACTTACTATTTATAGATTTTTTGATGATGGCCATTCTGACTGGTGTGAGGTCATACCTCACTGTAGTTTTGGTTTGCATCTCTCCAATAATTAGCAATACTGAGCATCTTTTCATGTGCCTGTAGACCATCTGTATGTCTTTTCTGAAGAGATGTTTATTTAGATCTTCTGCACATTTTTTGACTGTGCTGTCTGGCTTTTTGATATTAAGCTATAAGAGCTGTCTGTATATTTTGGAAATTAACCCCTTGTTGGTCACATCATTGGCAAATATATTCTCCCATCCCATACGTTGTCCTTTCATTTTATTTATGGTCTCCTTTGCTGTGCAAAGCTGTGCAAAAGCTTTTAAGTTTAATTAGGTCTCAGTTTTTATTTTTGTTTTTATTTCCATTACTCTAAGAGACGGATCTAAAAAAATATTACTGCAATTCATGTCACGGAGTGTTCTGCCTATGTTTTCCTCTAGGAATTTTAGAGTATCCAGTCCCCGTAAGGGTCCTTTTCGCATATTTTTCTCCCAAGGTCAGACTTGGCTTCCTTCTTGCAGCTCACCTTTGCTCAGCTCTCTTTTCCCACCTACCAGGTTTTTATTTATCACCTACAAACCAGTATCTAGAGTGTCTACCATGTATTCAGTCCTATCTTATGTACGTGGCACTGTCCACAAAGGAATCCCCAGTGAAAAGGGTTGTTACTAACCTGGGCAACCTTCCACATACAGTCTTATCTTGACTTAAAGATCAGGACTCAATGTCTCAGTCTCTTACATACGCCTGCTTCTCTGCTAGCAAGGACATGATATGGTGAACTCTCTGTTGTATCAGATCTCTGCTGCTGCTGCTGCTAAGTCACTTCAGTCGTGTCCGACTCTGTGCGACCCCATAGATGGCAGCCCACTAGGCTCCTCTGTCTCTGGGATTCTCCAGGCAAGAACACTGGAATGGGTTGCCATTTCCTTCTCCAATGCATGAAAGTGAAAAGCAAAAGTGAAGTCGCTCAGTCAGATCTCTAAATACAATGATATGTCCAGTTCGACACATCCTCTCCAGATCTAACTTTCAGCTTATAGCAAATAAAGGAAACAGAGGAACCTGCCAAATGGCCTCATGGAGACAATCTAAAGGAAACCCTGAAGGTGGCCCATCTCTTCAAAAAGCCACTGTACCAGATTAAAAGAAACTTGTGGGGACAAAACATCCAAGTGCAATGTGACATGCTGGATTGGGCACTGGGTCAGATTAACTACAGTAATGGACTCGTTTAGATCATCTGGGGAAACCTGCATATGATCTGGCTATTAGACTAGATGCAAATGTACTGAAAAAGTAGAGATCAGTGACAAAACTGAGCAGACTGCAAAAGAGTGAGTACAGCTTTTGGTTAAAAATCATATGTTTATTTATGCATTTATTTTTATTGAAGTACAGATGCTATTATGTAGTATTTTTAAAAAGCAATCTGAAAAATTTGTTCTAAGGTGTAACTACTAGTGATTAGTTGAGTGGTGGGAATGTGATATTTTAATAAAATTCTTTTGTTTGCTTACATTTTCTAATTTTCTACAATGCCTCCATATGGCTATAATTACAAAAGGTTATTTTTTAAATGGTTGAGGTTTTTAAAAAATATTTTTATTTTGTATTGGGATATGATGCTTTTGAACTGTGGTGTTGGGAAAGGCTCTTCAGAGTCCCTTGGACTGCAAGGAGATCCAACTAGTCAGTCCTAAAGGAAATCAACTCTGAATATTCACTGGAAGGACTAATGATGAAGCTGAAGCTCCAATACTTTGGCCACCTGATGCGAAGAGCTGACTCATTAGAAAAGACCCTGATGTTGGGAAAGATTGAAGGCAGGAAAAGGGGACAACAGAGGACAAGATGGTTGGATGGCATCACTGACTCAATGGACATGAGTTTGAGCAAGATCCGGGAGATGGTGAAGGACAGGGAAACTTGGGGTGCTGCAGCCCATGGGGTTGCAAAGAGTTGGACATGACTGAGCAACTGAACAACAGTAAAACTGGGGTACAGCTGCCTAACAATACTGTGACAGTTTCAGATGAACAGGGAAGTGACTCAGCCATGCTTTACATGTACCCATTGTCCCCCAAAACTCCCCTCTCATCCAGGCTGCTACATAACACTGAGCAGAGTTCCATGTGCTATACAGCAGGTACTTGCTGATTATCCATTTTAAATATAGCAATGTGTATATGCCCAGCCCAAACCTATCATTCTCCTGCCCCCACCCTACAACTGGAAGTTCAATTTCTAAGTCTGTGAGTCTCTTTCTGTCTTATGAGTTCATCTGTATCATTTCTTTTTAGATTCCACATATAAGGGATGTCATACAATACTTTTCCTCTGACTTACTTCACTCAGTATGACATTCTCCAGGTCCATCAAATGGTATTATTTCATTCTGTTTAATGGCTGAGTAATATTCCATTGTATATATGTATAAAGGTTTTTTTTTTTTTTTTTGACTCATTTTCTCACAGAAGCCTCATTTCAGAAAGTTCACACGCACTGACTACATCCTGGCTCTCTTGGAGTTAAGCACATTCTACTGCACAGTTAATGCTAAACTACCATACTCGATTCAAATTCTCTGATGGATTTTTTGTCTGAGGCCCTTGTTCCTGCTCTTCACTTTCACTGAAATCACACCCAGCAGAGTGTTTATTCCTTTAGTGAGTATAACACCTGTGTGATCAGCAGATCCCTGCTGCCAACCTGGCTGATGATACAAACAGGAAGAATGAATATGAAAATCCACAGACTCTCATTAGAAAAAGGCTTAGCAGCACACACCTTTGTACATACATAGATAACATATTTTACCCAAAACACAATAGCCACGCTATTAAAAAATCCTATTCAATACCATAATTAACTTATTAACTTATAAGACTATCCTGTTCCTCAATATTACTAGGCTATTTCACATACATTCCAGTCACATAATTCTAATGTACACTTTACAATTTAGAAACTAAAGTCTTTTCAAAACCCATGCTAAACTCAGGAAACACAGGTTTGTGAGAAATCCAGAAAAGCACATACATCTTTATATATTTGTATTTAATGTGACTTTGAAGGTGTTCCACTTAAAACATCCCCAAAGTTATGGGCACTGAAAAACTGTAGCTATTTCATCTCAGTTTCAGAACAGACTGAAAAGTAGGAAACGCCAAGAGGACATGCAAATGGATGTTTATATTAATGAATTCTTTAGAAAGCATGTTTCATAAAAGAACTTTAAAGTGAGCACAGCCGGTGACTCCAAAGCCCTCTCCAGACAACGTTTAAGTAATTAGTTTACTAAAAAGGCATTAAAATGAAGCAGTACAGATAATTCATTCCCAGCTGTCTACCTCAAATCCTGAACCAAGGATCTGGCACCAAGAAACCAGAAACACTCTTTGCCTTATATAAAAAAGGGACAGTCAATAGATATTCAAGCACTGAATGATGGGCAGAGATTTTTTAATTCTCCTTAAAAATTCACTTCAATGCTAGGTTTACTTTGCCTTTTTCTCTTGGGAAGTTGTGCAGAGGTTGTTGTCTTAACATAAGTTGATTTCAGGTTCTTTTCAAAAATCCCTGTCTCCTTAATTATTTGAGTTGGCTGAAACACCAAGTCCTCTTTTAGACCCGATATATAAGTTCTAATAGTTCTCTGAGGTCGTGCTCACATGTTCAGTTTCAGTAAAAATTCATGTGACTGGACACAGAGGAGTCAGTTGAAAATGTTTTTCCTAAAAGGAGTTGCTACTATGTAATTTTAATATTAAGTTATTTCTATTAGTTATATCCTGATACATTCTGATATTCCAACAATGTTCTGAATTCATATAGCACCTCTTTACCCCAGGTTTTATAGTTTCACTCACATAAATCCATTAATCTCCCAAACTGCCCTATGAAGTCGAAAGAGCATACTCTAGCTCTGCATACAAAATACTTCCAGAATGAGCTTATAAATCAGTCATGTTTTCTGCCACATGAACAGAGAACTACAACCTGCCCCTCCCCAACAGAGAAACAAGAAAATTCCATATAGAGGTTGATTTTAAATAATCTCCTGTAAATATCTGAAGACTGAAAACATTTTTCCTACCCTGTTAAAAAGATACCTTTGAAAAATAAACGTGACAGATATGAGGTTGCTATAAATTCTGAAAATGGCTTACCTATTAATGTAACTGAGGGCAACATAGGTTGGCTGCTGTAATTCTTGTTTTTCTAAAACACGTGGATCTGTATCTGAAATAAAAACACAATTATGATTTTTCAGCTTTCGCATCAGAATATATGAGGCTACCTAACCTAATGTAACAGAGGCTAAATGGAGAAAAAGATTAATTTAGTAGAGTACTTTTTAAAGAAACCTCAGTCAGCAAAACATAATCATTTGTTCATTCATTCATAAATAACAAGATATTGCATTACTTTTCAAGAGAATTCCAAACATCAACAGTGATAAAATGTCCATCTGTCACACAAACTCCTGCACAATCCCCCTCATAAATATTGGTTTTCACTGCTTACAGTTACAATGTTGGCATGGTTTTTGGCGGTTAATCGGCCTAAGAAAGAAAGTCTCTGTTAATTATGCTCACTTCAATGCTGGAACAAATTAGTTGCCGTTGGAGAGCTCCATCAATTTGAAAATCTACTGAGTATTGTTCATATTCCCTGAACACTTTTCTAGGTTTGGGTTCAGATTCTAGAGGACAATGCTTCTCCTTAATTGTATAATGAGTTTATTATAATTTTTCTAGACTCTTAATCAGAAATTCTCATGCGGGTTCAGAATCCACAAACATCACATTCATCAGAGGATTTTTTTCCTCCTTGAAGAGACAGAATTCAAAACCATAGCAACCTTCTCTAGCGGTGTTTCTCCGACAGAACATAAAAATGCACTTTTACAACTATAAATATATTCTCCAGTTTCTCATGTACATAACTGATGGAGCTAAATATACACAAAAACAATGTTTCTATAGTAAAACTATAAAGAAACTGAACACATTTTTGTTTTCTTAGAAAAATGTTCAGACATTTCACGCAGATTTCTTTTCATTACAACCTTGCTTAAAACCATCTCATTATTAGAAGTCTTCCAGCTGCATTCAGCAATAACACCTTCTTTGGTGAAATGACAGATGCTGTTTCCAGCACCTTTGCACAGAAAGTGTTTACTGCACGTAGTGGCTGTAAGATATACATGCTAACTTCAAAGTGTGGTAACAGGTGATGGGGGTAGAGGACGCAGATACAGTGGCATAGAGCAAGGGTGGCAAAAATGACAGCAGAAAAATCAATTCACAAATGCTTTCCACTCCCAGACTAAAACCAGACAGTAGTGGCAATTTTATTCTTGGTGTTAAAGTTAAGAATCTCATGTTCACTTTATTGTTTTTCCTATGCCAAGAAATTTCAGAGACATACTATTCAGAAATCCTGCTTCCTGGGTCTCTGCCATGGCAAGTCTATGAAAGCCAAATTCCGAAACAAGAGACAAAGGCTCTCTGAATGGCTCCATCAAGTCGGGTCTTAAGGTTTTTGGCAGTGCAAGTGAGAACAGATCAGTAATTCAGCATTTCCTCTGCCTCCTACAATGACTACATATGCAACTGAGGCTGTCCGTAGATCACCGGACCTACAGAAATACTGTCTTATGAGCTTACTCCACTATCTTCCAAAACCCTAGGCTAGATGTATGCTCACATAGCCTCAAATTATGAGTGGTGGGGGAAAAAAAGGACATCCAGAAGCTTCCAAATACCTCTCTGTAGCAACAACACTACTATCTGCAAGCACCTCAGGCAGGGTTCTCCTGTTTTTCTGGAATGCAGACTCCATAACCAACAAGGAAGTAGAACCTCCAGACAGATGTCCACCAGGCCTGAGACATCTTTCTCAGATTAATGTCTCCCTAGGCAACCTGTAGGACATCCATGAAATCTTCACGTTCTTAAAACAAAATTAGGTACTTAGTGCCTGCAGTCAGAAGTCTGCATGACTGCCTCTGGAGGAAAAGCATCAGGGGCCAGTCGAGAATAAACATCGGCTCCTTCACCCGCTTCCTGGCTGACTGCTGTGTGGTGCTCATGACTCACCATTTTATGGATTTAATTACACCAGGGAGCCTTCCACATTCGGTAAAAGTATAATAGCTGCCTTCATTATTTCTCCCTCCCTGACAGAAAAGGAACTGTCTAATGCTGAAAACTCCACAGGAGGGTTAGAATGACAAGGGCATAGGGTGTTCACAGCAGGATGACGATGTCCTTTTCACGAAGACAGGACGTCATTTAGCAGAATGACCTGGAGAAGAGAAACTCTAGCCACTGGAGATGATGACTGACTCGACCAAGAAGAACATCCTTAAACCATGTGCCACACTGATGAGGTTTTTTGTTTGTTTGTTTATTTATTTATTTTTTTGGCATAAGTTGCTACAACAAGAAATACGATACGAACTTCAGGGGCTACAGTACACAGTTCTCCCAGATTATTTCTCTGCCTTGCTTATGGTACCGATGAAAATGTGAACCTTGATCACTGGCTGTCACTGCCCAGAGGTAAAGTCCACCTCAGTGAATGGCCTGTGGGATAGGAATACTTGAATTTTTCATGGCTACACAATAAACCCCTAAGAGATGACTTTTCTGTCTCATATCACCCCAGCACAGTCACAGATTTCAAGCAGACCGAAGGCTAAGAGAATTCAAATATGAAATGTACTTTGAAATACCCAAGCAATAAAAACCTAATGACTTTCTTCAACATCTCTAAAACACAGTATCCTCTAAAGTGGACAGAAACGTGCCTCTGTACCATTCCTCTTTGGGGTAATAGCTTGAACATACTGCTCCACAGTTAAGGACGAGACACAACGTGGAGCTTGCTGTAGCTCATGTGACCTACTGTCTTGTGGCTTTACAGATTCAATTAAATGCCAAAAGGCCGGACGTCACAGCACCAATGCGACACGACTCCCATGACTTCTCAGGCGCTGGAGAGAAAAACCAGGCAGATGGCAGGAAGAAGGAAAGGACAACCTTTAGACCCTTCTGGATAGACCTAGAGTCCCACATGATGAAAGAAGGGCCAAGAGCACACCCTGTTCAACAATGGAGGCATGTGTTCATCACGGCTGTCCCTGGTGTTGGGAACCATGGTGACCCACTGCCTGGATGTGGGGCCCGCGTCGAGTCTTCGGTAGCATTACCTTCAAACTTCCAGGAAAACTCAAGGTTGTCTCCCGAGTTAGCGGAGGCTACCTGATGAGCTCAAGGGCTTTGGCTGTGCTTCAGCTAGTCTGCATTGTTGGGATTTTATATGCCTCTGGAATTATTTCCAACGTAAGAAAGTAAAAATCCAGCTATACTGTCTCTCAGCAAGACTAACGAAGCCTCTCTCGGCAATGAGCTACTTGTAGGCTGGGAGGCAGGAGTGAGGAGAAGACGACAGGATATCACATCCCCAAGAAGGCCTTCCTCAAATTCTATATCCTGGAAACACTGGGCTCTGTGCTCAGTGTGGAGGGCAACAGTGGGAGGCCTGAGACGATGTGGGTGGGAAGGCAACCCCCGAAGATAAGACCCTGGAGAGGCAAAGGCCCACCCAGCCAGAAGAGGGATACTGAAGGTCTGAGATGAAAACACCACTGTTCTGTGGACTCACTGGTAACAATTAATGGGCACAGTCTGTTCTCAGTCTTCCCCTAACAGCTGAACTCACAAAGCTGCAGAGCCTTCCACGACCTCTGCCCTTCCCTGCACCAGCTCATCCGCAGCCCTGTCCTTGTCCTGTGTGACCACACCACAGACTCTGGGCCTACCCCTTCCACTTCCCATGCTTCTCAGAGGCCAGCCACCTCAACTTCTCTGCTCTCTCCAGCGCTCAGCTCAGCGCCAGGCATGTAGGAGATGATGCATAATCATTATTAAATGGACATACTAATTTTATGATGTGAAAAATTGAAGACTTTTGGTCAAACAGGGCAGGTGGATCAAAGGCATCTGTTTCCCTCACCATCCAAGGCCTCGTGCATGCGTGTTAAGCCATGTTCAACTCTTTGTGACCCCATGGACTATAGCCCTCCAAATTCCTCTGTCATTTTCAAGGGAAGAACATTGGAGTGGGTTACCATATCCTATTCTAGGGGATCTTCCCGACCCAGGGATTGAACCTACATTTTTTGCATTGACAGGCAGACTCTTTACTACTGGCACCACCTGCCAAGCCCATATCCAAAGCCCCACTAAGGAAGAAATAAAGGAATTCTCCAGGGATAGGAAAATATGAGGCAATGTCAGCAGACAAGTGATTTCAACCAGTGTTTTGAAAGATGGAAAGCTCATAAAGGAGTGCAAGTGACCTCGGGAGTAGAGAGGAAGCCACAGTCTCAAGTGCCTGCAGCAGGGGAGACACATGAGCCAGAAGGGGAGCCCACTGTAGAAGCCCGAGAGGCCCTGGACATGGAGGTGCCAGGTGCTGCCAAAGGCAAGGAAGGGGAAGTTCAGGGCTGAAAACAGGAGAACTGTTTAAAAGGCTGATTATCCACAGCCACTGAACCAGGAAACCCAGCACAGCGGAGACCAAGAAGAGTGGGGAGAACACAGGGCTGAAAATAAGGAGATTAAAGTAGAAATAGACCTACTTCACTGGTCTTCAGAACACTGGCAGCCAGGCAGGAGGGTTCCTCTCTTGACTAAGTTAAGTGGGTGCAGAGACGAGATGGCCAGATGCTGACATCTGGCAATTCCCTGATTAAGTGATTTCCCTGCAGATAAGTCAACAAGCTTCATCCACGCCTCCATCCAGAGCTTCCCAACAGCTTTTCACTGCCTCGGTGTCTTAAATAGGAGCCAAGAGCAGTCAAGGAAGGGTCATTAGACATCGGAGGGTAAGTCTTGAACATGAATGGGAGATACCAAAATAAATAAATGGTGGGAGACAGGAGCAAAGGAGCAGACAAGTTGAGACTTGGAAAGTTAAGTGACATGCCTATTTATACAAACTCAGTTAACAGCAAGGCTAGGACCAGAAGCCCTGCATCCTCAGAACCATTAGGCCAGTATTCTGACCATTTAAAAGGCTGCTCATCCTCTGAGGTCAACTCGTTGCTACCATCCAGTTGTAATACTGGCCTCCATACAATCTTTACAGCTTTCTTAAAAGCCCGGCAAAGTTCTGTTGCAACTTTTCAATCCACTTTTAGGACTAAATTTTGATGAACCAACAATTTACAAAGACCAACGTTTAATTCACAGCTAGTTTATTTCAGCTGCTGAAATAAATATTTCTTGCTGGCAACAGTCCTTCCAAAAATAAAAATAAAATAATCCTACAATTGCCCATAACCAGCCTTTGAATGGATCAACTTTTCTTTCGTTTATAGACACGTCATTTGAAACTTTTCCCAAGCCATAATTTCCATTACAGGGCAGTCAGTGCAAATTACAGTGAGATTCTTGCCTTTCCAAATTCAATGTGAAATCCAGATGCAGTTAAGTGTTGCTGTAAACTTTATGAGTTAAATATCTCAAAGTCGGGGACATTGTGCAGTATAATAACACCATCTATTAAAAAAGCATCCATGTTCCCATTTGTAGCCTGAGTTTTCCTCCACAAGTGAATGAATAAACATTATTCAATCAAGAACCGTTTGGACAATGCTCCAGGAGCCTGATTTATAAACAAACACACCATACTGCAGACTTTCCAGTTTCTGACATGACCAGAGGGCTAAAGTTATTAGGAATAGACCGTTTGGACCAGAGTGCTTTCTAACTCTTCACCAACCCATCAAACTCCTATTGATGACTGCTTGAGAGTGGTAGCTATTGTTCCTGAGTATAAGATGTGGAGCCTTATATGTATGACACCATCAAGTCTACACCCTTCAACCAAATTCTCCACCTTGTTACCTGGGACAAGAGAGACTGCCAGAGTCCACCATGGCTGCCAGGAATGCTTATGTAGCCCACAACCTGCACATCTGTATATAGCAGCCCTGAAGACGGGTGCTGGGGTTATACAATAATAAAATTCTTCTATACAGGAGTAAGACCAAAACTTACTCTCATTTGATCTTACACGCTTGTATGCTTTTACACACAAATGGCTGTGTCTGCTTTCCACAGAAATGAACCTGATGATGGATCCAAGTAACATGTCATATAAAAGACCATAAAGGAACTTCTGTGTCTTTCGTGCCCATGGGAAGAGCCTATAAGCAGATATGTGGAAGAGAAGGGAGCTGCTGGTGGCTGAGGCTAAGTGACAAATGATACGGCAGGGAAAATGATGCTCTTGAAATCCTCTCTTGAAGGGTGGAAGGAAAATGGCTGTTCATAAAGAGACCTTCCACTCCTTCCGCCTAAAACTGTTTGCCCAAGAAAGTCCTACTCATCCTCCAAAGTGTTGACCTATATACTACCTCTTCCATGCACTGTGCTACAGGCATCTGCAAATCTGTCTTAGCACCCCAGCAAAACAAAAGCTCCTTAAGGGACCAGATTTTACAGGCCACAAACCCTAAGTCCAGTGCTCTGCAAATAGTCAGTGAACATATGCTGAACAAACAAATGGATGCTCCATACATGCGTAACACAAAAGACACAAAGTGAGCATCAGCTCAGTCTGTTCCACTATGGAGTCAGATGGACAGGAAAGGAAAACAGGCTCAAGCGTAAGTGACTGACCAGCACAGAGAGATACTGACATGAAAAATACATACCAGCAAACACAGATATACAGAGGGAGAGAAAATAATGCAAACTTCAGAATAATGGAGGGCAGGTATGAAGGGCTAATTTGGGAAGGATTCACTGATGAATAGAACAGAGTTGGGTTTTAAAGGAAAGGGAGCTAGGCATAGGGAGTGGTTCATAGGTGAGGTGAGGGGATCCCCAAATGGCACGAAGTGTGAAGCAGAAAGCACAGGTGAGAGCCTGTGGGCACTACGGAAAGGCAGTAGGGCGGAAGAGCCACTATTCATTAGTTATAAGATATTCATAGAAATCCTTTAAAACAGAGGTTCTGAACTGTGGGCAATTCCGCCCCCCCCCCCCCCCCCCCGCCACCTCACTCCCTATGGGGATATTTGGCAAGGTCTAGAGACAATGAGGGGAGGTGCCACTGGTATCTAGTGGGTCGAGGCCAAGGATGCTGCTAAACATCCCTACAAAGCACACAGAGGCACTCCCCTCCCCCAACGAACAGCTACCTGGCCTAAAATGCCAACAGTGCAGGTACTGAGAAACCCGCGTCAGAGCTCTACGATTATTATCATGATGGAGCTCTTGCTTCCAGACTTTTTCCTCTTTTCTGTGGTCTAAATCAAAAGGCTGGTTGGGTAGGAGGCTACAAAAGATACAAGAGGTTCTCTGGACTTACAAGAGCTCGGACTTTCCTCACAGAGGCAAAGAACCTGAATTCATTTCAAGAAAGACATACTGACCTCTTGTCATGCACTAACTACATAAGGAAAATTCTAAGTCAGTAGATTCACAACTGAGCAGCAAAGACCACACAGTTCACAAGCAACAATAATCCAAGACAGACTGGGATCCTGTGCCAACCTAGAGGACTATACTAACCGCTGGAGAAACAAAACAGGATTCCCAAGGAGCATCAGAGAAACTTCTTGCAAGGAAATTTTACACAAGTCTTGAACTAAATATACAGTCAGAAAAGGTGAGAAAATGGTGAATCAGAAAATGGACTGAGCAGGAGCAGAGATGGGGGAAAGAAGTGTGCCTAGAACTCTGCACAAAGAGTCTTGCAATTCAGATCAGGCCCACGTCCTGGAAGGTTTAAAATGTTCTCCAAAAGTCTGCACTTAATCCTGTGAAAAATAGAGAGCCTTAGAAGGAATAAACTGATACGTTCCATGTTTTAGAAAAATAACTGGGGGGTGATGTGGAAAATGGGGGGAAAAATGGAAGAAAGAAGTATAAGATTTGGTCAAAGCAGAAATGGAAATACATAATTTTTTTTCTTGTGTACAGAGCTGATGGCCTCATTACCAAAAGGAAGTAACTAGAAAATGAAAAGGGTTTGACAGGCAAGAAAAGGAGGTCTGCTTCTGATGTGTGGGCAGACATTTTGCAGAAGCAAGACAACTCAAAGGAAGAAGAGATAAAGGGCTCAGGACACAGATAGGGACTGCAGCACTGGAGATTCCCACCAAAATGCCACATTCCAGCAGGCACTGGAAACAGACCATGTACCAAAAACCAAACAACGATATACAGCAAAAACCTGGCCATCCTGAGTCAAACCTTGGTTATTACATTAACTCAGCCAATTCACCAGAAAGTACTGACTGAGGAGGAAAAACAAACAAACAAACAAAAAAACGAGTACTGATTGAGGACCTAGTACATCTAGTAGAATTCTGCCAGGGATAAAGCAAAGCCAGAGGCTGCACTGCATCTGAAACCAAGTAATTGGTAAACTTCACAAGAGAGTGAATATGAAAGATTGGGACAAAAAGAAACCCGAGTCCAAAGAGTCCCCAAGTTTAGTGTTTTAAATGATTTGCTACCCAAGTCTCTGAGGCTCACTATTGTAATTATTCTCCCATTGGAATCCCTGCTTCCAGTTCTTGGTGTTGCCAAGAATTATAATGCAACTCCCCCACACAAGTCAAAATGCCACCTTTCAATGTTAGCTGTATAGCCTCTTTAAGTCTTAGTTTTTTTCATCTACAATTTTGGTAAGGATAGTACTTTTGCATGAGGGTTGAAATGAGGATTAAATAAGCAATGTGTTAGGTGTAGGTACTAGTTGGTTCTTTAGCTCATAGAATATTTTGAAATTGAACTCTGCAGTGTTGTGGATTATCTTCATTTTATAGTCAGTGGTCTTATGATACACAGAAAATCTGAGAACTCATCATTCATATAATGTAGTGGGCTTCCCTGGTGGCTCAGAGGTTAAAGTGTCTGCCTGCAATGCGGGAGACCTGGATTCAATCCCTGGGTCGGGAAGATCCCCTGGAGAAGGAAATGGCAACCCACTCCAGTATTCTTGCCTGGAGAATCCCATGGATGGAGGAGCCTGGTGGGCTACAGTCCATGGGGTTGCGAAGAGTCGGACACGACTGAGCGACTTCACTTTCTTTTTTCATCAAGTAGTCATTTCCCCCTTTTTCCTTTATTAAAAAAGTGAAAGTGTTAGTCACTCAGTCGTGTCTGACTCTCTGTGACCCCCCAGACTGTAGCCTACTAGGCTCCTCTGTCCATGGAATTCACCAGGCAAGAATACTGGAGTGGGTAGCTATTCCCTTCTCCAGAGTATCTTCCCCACCCAGGGATCTTCCCCAGGTTTCCTGTATTGCAGGTAGATTCTTCATCGTCTGAGCCCACCAGGTAAGCCCCTTCTTCCTTCATAATGCTTAGGAACATGGCTGACTGGTAAAAAAAAAAAAAAAAAAAAGACTACATTTCCCAGCATTCCTTGAGCCAGGTGCAGCCCTATGACTAAGGCTTTGTCAATAGGACTTAAGACTTCTGGGAAGCCCCTTTAAAGTCATGAGCCTTTCTTTGTGGTATTTTCCCCTCTTGCATCTAATCTGGATATGAAATAATTTGGGGAACAGAAGTTATACATGGCTAAGCAACACAATAGGAGCCTGGATCCCTAATCCCATGAGGCCCACCACCACTCTGACCCCCTCCAGACTTCCTGAAAGTGAAAGAAAGAAACTCTTCCACTTGAGGCACTGCTATGCAGGGTTTTCCAGTTACATGAAGCCAAACCAAATCTGAACAAAATAGCTGGAATGCTAGTTTATTTTGTTGGACTCAAAGTTCTAATCTGAACTATGTAATATTTTATGTCTTGCCTTTTTTTTTTTAAGATTCTTTAAAAATTCTCTTTAAAAATATACCAGCTGATGAAAACAAAATCAGAGTAAAATCACACTCACATCATCACACCATCTGTGGCTCACTCTTAGCCTGGGATAATTAAAAGAATGGGAAAAAGAAGAAGGGAAAACCATTATGTCAAATTAAGGCTCCTCTGCTGGCTTTAGGACTTTCTCTAGGATTGGTTATTAGTGGGCAATAATGAAGCAAATTGCACATGCATATTACTTCTGAGTTATGAACAATGCAACCAGCAGTAACCTTTGAAGCTGTCAGGATCTTTTCAGGCAAGCAATTAAAGTGAAAAATGAGAGTGTGCACAACTTCCATCACCCAATACTACATGTAATAACATCACCTACAAACACTGACATAAGAGTGTGACTCGGTCTGAATATTTATTAATGCAGATCTGTTCCCATTTGTTCCTTTTTTTCCCTGTAACCCATTCCATCCCCACCTGCCAATTTTTTTTTTCCACTTCTTTAAAGGGCAGCTCTGACATCATGAATTATATTTACCTGAAACCTACATGCACTATGACATCCCTCTCATCTTCACCTCAGGAAGGTTCCTTCCTAATCCCCTGACCAAAATACAAATTTAGGGCAAGCGTGGATTCCAGAGAAGAAAAAGTAGATAAGGAAGTAAGCTCCGATTAGGAAAACACAAAATCAAGATTATAATAATTAACGTTAACAACTGATATTTACATAAGGCTAAATATATCAAGCATTGCATGCTAGGCACTGAAGGCCCTTCAGTCACCCATCAAAGTCCCAGCTCTCAAGCAGACCAGACTCTAGAGGATGACTTACACTGATCTATAATAAAAATGGGCTGATGTAAAAAAAAAAAAAAAAAAAAAAAATCTGACTTTCTGCTGAAGTGTAGAAATCACTCTTTGCTTACATATGTTTCATGATTTAACTACTTGGAAGGACTTCGAGGAAGGGCAGGAATAAACAGAGGTGAGCCACTTGGAATAGGTTTTTCCAAGCAGAGAAGAAAGCCTTGTGCTGAGTCTGAAGATGTGAGGCTTATGGGTCCTATAAGCAAGTTTGTCTCATATGGTTTCAGTCATTTCTATGCCACCAAGTACCTAGAGACCAGTGATTCTTTGTCAACTAGAACCGCTCACTAGTATCACCTGGGTAGCTTTCAAAAATTCTGATGCCTAAAACCAATCTCCAAAAATTCTAACATGCAATCAGAAAAGGGATAAAGATCTGGTTTAGAAAGTCATTAAATCAGTTTGCATTTTTTTCCCCCAAACTAAAAACACACTGTAAAACTGTAAATGATTTATTGAAAATAATTAAAAAGTTTTATAAATAAATCCAAGTCTGTGAATTCAGACTTAAGGCTCAGGTTTTCACCATCCCCACCCCAATCTTTAAATTTTATAAAGAAAGTGCTAAGCTTAATGATTATGTTGACTATTAGTATCACATATTTTTAAAAGCAAGTCACAACCAACCAAACACCAACAATCTTTGAATTGTGAGCGATTTTTGTCTACTCAATAAGAGCATTCTGGCAAGCCCTCTTACTGGGAACTCCCCCATCCCCTCCTCCACAACCTTTTATTTTTGGTCACTGATTTTCTTCATAGTATGTTCCTAAAATAGTAAGACTGCATTCCTTGAAGTATTCTATGGCTCAGAATTTTCTGTCATTCACATTGGCCCCAACCAGTGCAGTTTTCCTTGCTGTTATTATTCACCTCACTTAGAAAGCAGGTCATAACCAAGCATAATCGTGGTGCATTTTGGAAGCCAGTTAAGGATTTGGCAAAAGGAATCGCCCTCATTACTTCTCATCTCCCAGGGAGGCAGAGGCAGGAGAGAAACAACTGAACATCTGGACTTGGAGTGACCTGGCTGTTCTGCCTGAAAGCCATCAAACATAGGGCCCACTTCAGTTACAGTTCACTGGGGTGGATGGTTGATCTGCAAAGCTCTGCCTGGCAGGCTTCGGGATCCCTCACGGCGTCTCTGTACCCAGATAGCAGCCAGGAACAGGGCGTGCAGGCTCCAGGGCCACAAAGGTCGTACGAATGTCGGGGATTCATTCCTCCCCGACCTGCATGGGTTGTGCACTCCTTCTGCTTGCTAATGAGGAGGGGCACATGCTGGGCTGTCCACAAACCAGTCTCGCTGATGGTGTGAATCTGGGCCTGGAAGGCCCAGGCACATGGCAGATGGCCCCTGGAATTCTTGGCTTCTGTGGAAGAACGTCTGGGAAGCAACTCCAGACTTCCTGTTGCTCTTTTTTTTTTTCTTCTCTCTCTCTTCAAGGCTTTCATTTCTGTAGCCAGGCAATATAATAATCATGGGCACAGTCAGCTACTTAACTCTGTGACCTGAGTAAGTTTCTTAGGCTAAGTCTCAGTTTTCTGACATGAAAGGCAGTATTTCATAGTTCCTACACATTATGGGATTATTACAAGGATTAAAAGAGACAAGTGGCACAGAGCTTGTAGTGGCTGCTACATGGTAAATACTTAATAAACTATACCTGCTATTATTGCAGGTAGTCGGGTCTGAAAGCATTTAGTGTTTACACCATTGGACTACATTTGTGAATGATCAATTGTTCTTAAGTAGCAGTGAGAACTTACCTGGTGCCACTAGCGGTCACAGAGCCTGCCTGTCAATGTAGGAGATATAAGAAGTGCGGGTTTGATTCCTGGGTTGGAAAGATCCCCTGGAGGGGGGCAAGGCCCACCCACTCCAGTATTCTTGCCTGGAGAATCCTCAAGGACAGAGGAGCCTGGCAGGCTATAGTCCACAAGGTTGCAAAGAGTCAGACACAACTGAAGCAACCTAGCATGCATGTACAGCAATGATAACTGATAGTTAGGAGGATTATCATTGCTGAGTGTCTACTATGAGTCCATGAAGAATGAGCTCCTTTCTCTGTGCAATCCTCATGAAAACCCAGGGGTGCTACACCTCCTACCCCTTTCCCAAAGGAAAATATAAGACTCAGAAAAGGTCCAGATCACACAGCTCAGAGATAGGGCTTTAGATCCAGGTGTGACTTCCAAGTGCAGCTACTTGACCCTGACCACCACCTAGTTCTGGAGAAAGGAACTGGCAACCCACTCCAGTATTCTTGCCTGGAGAACTCCATGGACAGAGGAGCCTGGCAGGTTGAAGTTCACGGGGTCGCAAAGAGTCGGACACGACTGAAGTGACTTAGCACGCACGCACCACCTAGTTCTGCCACAATATTCAATAGCAATGTTCTCAAATTGCCAACTGGGCTTTTCCTGATTTTTTTTTCTCATTAAAATACTGGAATTCTTTGGAAGCACTGCAATGAAAAACACAGACAAACTGTGATGAAAGCCAGAATCTGCAACACAGGCTTGAACAGTAACTCACCTTCACCGCCTATTCAGTTTTTCTTCTGGATGACTGATCTTAAAGAACATAAGATCTGGATCCAGAAGACCTGGATTCTAGTCTTCCTTCTAACCAGTTCTTGTTGTTTAGCTACTAAGCGACCACATGGACTGTAGTTCACCAGGCTCTTCTGTCCATGGGAATTCCCCAGGTAAGAATAATGGAGTGTTTTGAAAAGAAAAATGGAGAATAAGCCACTTCCGTCTCCAGGGGATCTTCCCTGACTCAGGGGTCAAACCTGAATCTTCTATATTAGCAGGAGGATTCTTTACCACTCAGCCACCTGGGAAACCAGCTAGTTCTAACTTATGGCTTTAGGCAAATTAGTTTTGATTCCTGTGAAATGATGGTGCACACCGCCGTCAAAGCTTGAGATAAGAATCACCTGTGAATTGAGCGATTCCAGCACAAACGCTAAGGCCCCACGTCCGGCTGCCAACCTAAGGTGGCCTTGCAGGTACTATCTCCCCAATAAGAATAACCCTATGCAACATTATTTACTTGTTAGTATCTTAAACAAATACTATGTGGGGAGGAGAAGACTTCAATTATACACTGAAATAGTGACATGAGTTCTTTGCATGAAGGGCTTAGACTTCATCCGCCTTCATTCCTGAAGCTTAGCAAACATGTGCTCATGCACTTTTCTCTTACAAGAGTAAGTAAGGACCCTCATCAGAAAGCTCTCCAACTGTGCTTCCCAAGAGTCACGTGTCTTGTCAGTGGAGACAGAAAACTTTTTGGCTAGTTTTCAGCTGTGTTTATTAAGCCACTCTAACTAGAAACAGTGTGATCAATTAATGTGCTTTAGAGATAAAAGCAAAGCCTTTCAATTTATAAACCAAAACACACTGAAATGATTTTATCACACATTCAAACCAAATGCAAAACTCCCCATAATGCTTAAGTAAAACAAGCATTATCAAAGTAATCGCAAGACATCGGATTCCTCAGAGAGGTTCAGGAGACTTCAGGGATTGGGTAAACATTACTATCAGCTGAGTTCCAGAAAATGGAACACAGGGAGGCTGATGGATTTTCTCAGCTTACTGGAGATGAGGTTTAATACTCTAGACATGGATTCAATATCATAAAGATATTAAAAAAGGAATGCACAGATAACATACACTTTTAAAATAGACATGTTCTTTGCTGACTGTCTACGGCCATGCTGCCTGTCATTTTCTTCCCCCTTCAATTCACTTTAGCCAAGGACCTAGCTCAGGGTGTTCTCAACATTTCAACAGTGCTATACATATCTTAAATTGTAACCAGGTCATCTCCCCCACAGAAATATACAGAAGGCTCACAAAACATTACTCAACCTCACTGTATGCAACTAAGATATTATTTCATTTTTAAAAATGTTGGGACAACCCACTAAATTGATTTTATGAACCATTCATGAGTCCCAAATAGTGATATTTTAAAAAATGTAACTCTTGCTAAATCACAAGTCAATAATAGCATGCATTAAGCCTACCCCACACTCGACTATTGTTTATAAGATGAAAGACTTAGGTAACTATAGAAGGTCCTTCCCAATTTGGTTCCAAACTCATTTTCCCAAGTTCTCTTCATAGAGCTCCTAGCTTCATCTCGTCCTTTGCACACACCTCGTTCACACTCCATACCTTATGTTCTGATGATCTTGTTTGCCTCCCCAGGTTCACTGCCTGCCTTTCTCTGCCTTGAGCTAGTCTACCCAGTCTCTCTGGCCAGGGTTAGCCAATGGAAAGCACCAGTAGGAAATCAGAGGGTGAAAGAGAGACGTATTCTGCCAATAAGCCTTTGTAACATAGGTTGCTTCCCCAACTTGGAACAGTTCCTCCCAACTTCTCCAGCCATGCTCGGATTCATCCTCCCAAGTCCACTACATGGGGAACCTCCCCGCCAAAGCACTCCAGAACCTACTTAATAGAATTCACCTTAGTACACACCACTGTTAGGAGACTGAACTACACTTAAATTATCCACATCCCAACAGACTCAGCTTCTCCAGAGCCACCCATTTCCCTTTGTCCCCAGCCGTTAGTACAGAGACTGGCACGGAACTATGATCACTGAAAGGATCAATAAATGGGTGAAAGATAAAATAACTGTTAATTATCAAATGACATCACAATTATATGCCAGGAAGTAGTATTTTCTAACAAGGGTGTCCAGGCCTACTTCATCACAACTCCCACTCTGGGGCGACACAGGCTCATACCCGCGCTCAGTCGCGTCTGACTCCTTGAGACCCCATGGACTGTAGCCTGCCAGGTTCCTCTGTCTATGGAGTTTTCCAGGTGAGAATACTGGAGTGGGTGGCCATTTTCTCCTCCAGAGGGATCTTCTGGACCCAGGGATCAAACTCACATCTCTTACATTTCCTGCCTTGACAGGCATATTCTTTATCACTGAGCTACCTAGGATGCCCGGGGTGACCTCATCTGTATTTTCTAAATATAACTGCTGGAAGTCAGCTCCAGAACACTGCTGCTTACCGTGTGGTACACCAACTACCTCTGGTGGTAACTAACTAGCTCCTTCACAATCCCACATTACCTAGCAGGGTGTTTTCTGCTTATTATGCTAATTACATTTTACTTGAAAGATGTAATTATTGCTGCAACCTGAAGAATTAATTAATGGCCAATTTTAGTGGGCAAAATATTCATTAATCAAGTCAACAGACAACAGACCTGCAGAGTTTAAGAAAGGTCCTTAGAGAAGAGAAAAAACAGATAATCACTTAGAGATTCCTCCGTTCCATAAATATAGGTTATATCTATTCAATTACAGTCTCCTGAAAGTTTACCTTTCAGATTTACTCCAATGACTCCTACTGAAGTCTCAGTTTAAACTTCTGGGTTCTAAAATGTATTCAGTTCAGTTCAGTTCAGTTACTCAGTTGTGTCCAACTCTTTGCGACCCCATGAGTCACAGCACGCCAGGCCTCCCTGTCCATCACCAACTCCCGGAGTTCACTCAGACTCACGTCCACCGAGTCCGTGATGCCATCCAGCCTTCTCATCCTCGGTCATCCCTTTCTCCTCCTGACCCCAATCTCTCCCAGCATCAGAGTCTTTTCCAATGAGTCAACCCTTCGCATGAGGTGGCCAAAGTACTGGAGCTTCAGCTTTAGCATCATTCCTTCCAAAGAAATCCCAGGGTTGATCTCCTTCAGAATGGACTGGTTGGGTCTCCTTGCAGTCCAAGGGACCCTCAAGAGTCTTCTCCAACACCACAGTTCAAAAGCATCAATTCTTCAGCGCTCAGCTTTCTTCACAGTCCAACTCTCACATCCATACATGACCACAGGAAAACCATAGCCTTGACTAGGCGGACCTTAGTCAGCAAAGTAATGTCTCTGCTTTTGAATATACTATCTAGGTTGGTCATAACTTTTCTTCCAAGGAGTAAGTGTCTTTTTATTTCATGGCTACAGTCACCATCTGCAGTGATTTGGGAGCCCAAAAAAATAAAGTCTGACACTGTTTCTACTGTTTCCCCATCTATTTCCCATGAAGTGATGGGACCAGATGCCATGATCTTCGTTTTCTGAATGTTGAGCTTTAAGCCAACTTTTTCACTCTCCTCTTTCACTTTCATCAAGAGGCTTTTTAGCTCCTCTTCACTTTCTGCCATAAGGGTGGTGTCATCTGCATATCTGAGGTTATTGATATTTCTCCCGGCAATCTTGATTCCAGCTTGTGTTTCTTCCAGAATTGTATTGCATGAAAAGCTGTGATACGGAGGAGAGATACCTTTCATACCGGGTCTCTTGAAAATGTTGATTTCCTCAAGGGTTCCTCAACTCAAATACCAGCCTCTGTTTTCTTACATGAAAGGCAGGGAGAGAGGTGTTTTAATGAGAACACTATTCTGTTTGCTGGATTTCTACACCATCTTTGTCCCTTATAAACACTCAGTCTTTTAAACGTGAGGGAGAGATGATATTTAAAATTCTTCTAACACCCTAGTAATAAGAGTCCAGGGAAGTGTTTGTCAACGGAAAACAACACAGTGACCAGGGATCAGATCAAACTCTACTTACTACTAAAAGATACTTCAGTCCCCAAGACAATGGTCCCTCACAAAAAATGATAAACCCATCGCCCTGTTTCCTACAGTTCTTCTCTTCAATGCCCTTTTGTAATATTTATATGCTCAGATTTGTGTCAACTGTATATTTGTGAAACATGTTCCCCCATTACATTATAAGGGGCTTAAGGGACCAGGAGAGATGGGTCACAGAAGGCAGTATACAATAATTGACAGTCAAGTTTATTTTTTACACCAAAAAATATTTCCATGTTTTCATTTAATTTTAAATGCTAACAACCATATTCTAGCCTCCACATGCTCATAAAGCTGTTTTACAGTCCAGAAAGAAAAAATAATAATAATAATTTTGTTTTAAATAATGTTCACCATCCACATCTTAATAGTCTGGACACTGAAGCATTTTTCATTTAGAGTAATGATCTCCAGGAGTAAAAATAATATAATTATAACTGAACTACTTGGTCAGCTAAATCACAACCAGAAATGCACTGGTATGTATTTCATTCACTGTGTCAAAAATCTTCATTCTGGACCATCAACATAGCACTAAATTTTGATCTGTCATTGAAAACAGGTCGCTTCTATTTCTGGCTTACAGCAGGGTAACAGGGTACAGCAATTGGCAAAGACAGCTAATATTTCATATTAAATCTCCCCACCTGACCTTCTGAATCAAAAGTAGAGAGACTCATGAATAAGGAATTATTTATTATACAAACATCTCCTTTACGTCTAAAAAATAAAAAGCCTCTTAAAGCATGGAAAGAAAGATCAAAATCCTTGGGAAGAAAGCTGGTTGTTGGCGGGATGGCCGCTGGAGACCCCTGAAGGCTGTGGGCTATACTCCTCAGCTGCCTCCTCTTACGAACAGGAGTGCGTGGGGAACCCTCACATTGGTGCGGACTGTGAGACAAAGCCAGGACAAGCGTTTCCAGGGCAGCAGTTCTGACGAAAGGGCGTGCTGGCCACTCTAGGCGTGGCCCTTGCTGGCCCTTTGCCACTGCCATGCAGGCACCATGAATTACACGCACTGTAGGAGAAAGCAACTCTCCCGAACCCCTCTACGACTCATCCTGAAATCACACGTGGATCCACCTTCAAACCACATTTTTACCTTTCTTTACATAAAACCTTTGAGAACAACTCTGCAGATAGAGCCCCACCTTTACTACCCCCTCCCCCCAGCCTAGGCAAAGTAATCCTCCCATCTGCTTCCAGTACACCCCTCCAGTCATCCCAACTTCACACTCACAAGCTCTGCAGCCGCCTAACTAGCGTTCTCTCGCACAAGGCCAGAGTTTCTCATGGTGGGGTGGGGGGAGCTTTGTAAACTAGTTTACACGTGGGTACTCCTCTTGCAATTCTGACTTAATTGATCTGAGATGGAAGAGCCACTGAATGAAGGCACTTGGAATTTTAAAAGCTCCCCAGGTGACTCTAAGGTGCAGCCACGACTGAGAACCACTGCTGACTTCAGCTCCCAGAGGACATGGCCTGTGGCTGGCTCACCCTCGACCCGCCCGCTCCCCAAACCTAGCCCCACCCTGGCACCCAGCACAGCGCCTGCTCACTGAGTATTAACTGAATGACTATAAAATGTTGTCCAATGATTGCAGAGTGAGGGTAAAGCCAGGAGGGGCACCGGCATGGGATATACACCAACAGTGCTCTTCAAACAGGATGTGCATCCGAGTCAGGTGGAGGGCTTATTACAGGTCAGCCTGCCGGGCCCCACCTCTGACAATATGCAGCTGCAACAGGTTCCCAGGTGACACAAATACTTCCAGAACCATCGCACTATAAAGGACCGAAGCTGCCTAATAATCTTAGCTTCAGCTACATGTGGTAACACGTGACCGCTGGGGCTGTGTGGCAAAGGGCAATGTCACAGGGAGGGACTGCTGGTCAAAGAGCAGGGCCAAGGACACCACCCTCTGGACTCCCAACTCCCCCAGGGAAGCTTTCATCTTCGTGGCTTAAGTATCTGAATCATCTGTCAGGTGCTTACGCCAAGGATTAAGGTGTGGCCAGCAAGAACAATAGACAGCATCAACGCGTAAGTAAAAATTACAGAACACTTTCCTAGAAATATAGACCCAAGATCAAATTTTCCCAGAGCACCACTGGCAGACTCCGGCCAGAAAACAAACCCACGGCTGCTTGTTAAATCAACTCAAGCACTAGATTCTACAGCTGTAAAAATACAGTGGTTTAAAATCCAAGCTTCTAATAGCCACCCAACTAGATGCTGTATTAGAATTACTTAGGGGTTAAAAAAAAATGCAAGTTTTCTTCAACTGCTCTCAGTTAAGAGATTTCTTTCTTAGGAGACAAAGGTAAGGAAGAAGGAAAATGCCCAGTGCATCAGGTTTTCCCACGAGTGTACTGGTTACTGGTTCCCAGGAACGGGAAGGAGGAATGAAGGCTCGCCGGCCCTTCCCACTGCCCTCCAATCACACAAGCCACTGAACAGCGGCGCAAATGGAATCGTGACAGTGACCTGGGCAGAGCTATTCTCTCCCATGGCTAGTTACTGGGCCTCTGGATTCTGGCCAGCAGTGATAAATCTGGATGTCTGAAATCTAAATACTCTTGGGTTGAGAAAAAGCTAATCTGCAAGGAGTTTCTGAAGCAGAAGTAAACGGAAACTGTGGCTTCTGAAAAAGATCTCTGTTAGTAGGACGAGAGGGGCATGAAGGTGGAGGACTCACCTACACAATGATGACAAAGCCTTACAGTTACATTCAGCCAGAGTGACATCATGGCTCTAGAAAATGTCATAATCCTGGACAGGATTCCACAACAAAAAAAGGACAATTGGTTAAAAACTAAGCAAGTGTGAATCCAGTATGAACTTTACTTAATGTCAGTTTGGTTCATAATTGTGACAAGTATACTATACTAAGGGCTTCCCTGGTGGTGCAGCGGTAAAGAATCCACCTGCAATGGGAGATGTGGGTTCAACCCCTGGGTCAGGAAGATCCCCTGGAGGAGTCTATGGTAACCCACTCCAGCACTCTTGCCTGGAGAATCCCATGGACAGAGGAGCCAAGTGGGCTGCAGTCCGTAAGTTCGCAGAGTCAGAAACGACTGAGCGTGCACGAATACTGTACTAAAGTAAGATGTTCACTAAGAAGGAAAACTGGGTGTGAGAACACCTAACTCTGTACTGTCTGCAATTTTCCTCTCAATCTCAAATTATTCTACAACAAGAGGTTGTTTAGAAAAATTAGGACACTCTGAGACATTTGCTAAAGCAAGGCAGTAGACACACGGGTAGGTATCTGTTGCATTATTTTCTGTATGCTTAAAATATTTCTGAAGTATTTCCTAATTCAAAATGTAATTTGAAACTAAGAAAACTACATGTACACATGCATCTCCAATCCCCATCCCACAAAAAGGCTGGTGTTTGTTTCAGTGAGGATGCTATGCTGAAAGCAGGCCCGAGACACACCCTCAGCCGCCAGCTCCCTCGGGTCCCCTTTGGTCTGAGCCTCCTTGGACTGTTCATTCTGCACCGTGGAGCGGACCCCCTCCCCCATCTCAGGAGTGCCCTTGGAGGAAAGCTGTAAAGGATGTAAACTTGGTCCCACCTGCTCCCCAGGCTCCCAGCCTCTGCCTCTCCCCTCAGTCCACCAGAGCCTTCCACGTTTGATCTCACATTCCCACGGAGCCTGAAACCCAGCTGGACCCCTTCATGTGTTACCTGCCAGCAGCCTTAGGATGTGGCTCTCCAAAGAGCAGAGGTTTTCTAGCGATGAGAGAAGAGTCTCTGAGCCCACAGGAGGGAAGTGAAAGGTGGAATTTCAAGGCACTGGGACAGACACAGGGCCACCTGCGTCTTATAGGGCCTGCCCAGACTCCTTCTTGGCTTCAGAGTGGACCGCATCTGGGCAGAGCTAAAAGCCCATTCCCCGTGTGCCAGTGGCCTAACTCAGTGATGATTCCTGAAGTTGTTAAAATCAACACACTGATTTCTTACACTGTTCAACCTCCAAAGGAGTTAAAAACAGGTGGTGGACCTGCTAGAATGGGAGGGTAGGACAAGAGGGGCTAAGTGGCTAAGACAACTCATAAACTGGAATCTAATCCCTGCAATAGTGGGGCGTTCACGGCTGCCCACGTGTTCCCAAGGAGGGCTATTTTCACTCAGCTGTTTGAACGCCAATACCAAGGAATGTTTGTGGCGGCCAGCCTCCTCCTGACACCTCCGCCTTGGGGCTCGCCCAGACCAAGAGAGTGAGGATGAGGGGAGGGAGGCCCAGGAGACATCACTTGGGAGTTGAAGAAGTAAAACTGAGAGCTTACTGGTTTGATTTCTAGACCAACAGTGTGTGCCTACTTGGTTCCTCCTTGTCCTTATCTGTGCTATTACTTTATTTCCTCCACCTCTCGGAGTCAAATCCAGCCCTCCCCAAAGGGCCCATGAAAGTCCTAACTGTAGCCCGGGGTTCTCTGCTTGCTTTTACAGCATTCATCCTTTCACTCCACAAATACCGACCGGACACCCTACTCCGTGTGGGTACTACTCTCGGCACTAGAAATACAGCAGTGAATGAAATAGAGAGAAAACCCTTCTGCTCTGCACTTTACATTCTAGACAGGGAAAGGGTCAATAAGGAAATAAGTGAATATATACCACTCTGCCCACAGTATGGGAGACCTGGGTTCGGTCCCTGGGTGGAGAAGATCCTCTGGAGGAGGGCATGGCAACCCAGTTCAGTACTCTTGCCTGGAGAATTCCCATGGACAAAGGAGCCTGGCAGGCTACAGTCCATGGGGTTGCAGAGAGTCAGACACGCCTCAGTGATATGTAGGCTGTGCATTTACATGTATACGACATCAGGAAGAACAGGGGCAGAGCCGCTGGGGAAGGTTCTGGTCCCTTCATCGGCACAGGCAGCACTATTACTCTTCAACCTGGTGAATGTCTCTGTGCTGTCTCTTCAGCCAGATACCCTACATCCAAGAAGGACAGGGGTTTCAGGCTTCTCTGAGCACAGGTCTGTACACCTAACAGGTAATCAATTCTGTTGAACCAAAGAATTTATATGATGCAGCCAAGTCCTGTTTTAGAACCTGAGACCTTCTGGGCATGGCGGAAAGTCAGGACAGTGATGAGTGGACGTGGAGCCACGTCCGTGTCACATCCCTGTCTCCGGGGCAGCATCCATGATGAGACACGGTGAAGCAGCCAGACATGATTCCAGCATACTGGATGTGTACATTTTAGTGGAAAAGACAGTCAACAGGAAATAATTTCAACCTGTGACCACTTCCTTGAAGGGAACAGCCAGGAGGTAAAAAGGAGAATCTCAGCAAGGAGGTTCGGGAAAGCCTTTCTGAGAAGGTGATGTTTTAGCTGAGATGTAAAGGATGAAAGAAGCCCGCTGGGTAAAGGGAAGGATAGGGGTGGAGGAGGAGGGGTTTAGGGATGCAGGGGAGGGGGTGGGGGTGCAGGGCTGCAGGGATGAGGCTGGGAGAGGATCAGGTACAAGGGAAGAGGCAGGGGTGCAGGGATGAGGTTGGGGGGCAGGGTGCAAGGATGAGGTTGGGAGAGAACAAGGTGCAGGGGAGGGCACAGGGCTGCAGGGATGAGGCTGGGAGGAAGGTAGAAGAATCTAAGTAGGAGAGGACATGAAATTTATATTTGAAGGTTACTCTAACAAGATAATCCCAGGATCAGGGTAACCACATATCAGTCCGTTGGGACAATATCATTTATGCCTGAAGCCTCAGGATGCTATTAATAGCACCCTATTTCACTCTCCAAAGTGTTACAGATTCAAAGAAAAATGATATAGTCATCCTCTCCAGACCCATTATTATAACAAACATGATCCATTGTTATGTGAAACCGGATATTCTCCAGGTTGATCATGTCCCTCTCAAACCAAGAACAGAAGTTGATACAACATATTCTATAATATCAAGTCAAGCCTGCCTTCCAACACCATAATTAATAAAAAAAAGTTTTACTGTATCTTTTTTTTTAACAGGGAAAAAAAATTCTATCAACTTCTTTCCATGACATATTCTGTGCTCACAGCAGCTGCAGGGGGCAGGCTTTTTCATGGATCAAAACAATTTTCGTGGCTCAGCTGGAGCTGTCTTCACTCTGTTTGGACAAACAGGGTCAGTCCCTGCTCTCTGGGCTGAGATACTGTGAGCCCTGTTCTGGAAGAAGTCTGCCAAAGTCACCGCCGAGGAGCTCCAGGTTACATAACCTCTGTTTCTCTAACCTCTCCTCTCAGGCCTTATTTTTCAAATGTCCAGTCATCCCTGTGGCTCCTCTGTTCCTCCTTGCCAAGTTCTTCACATGGACACAGTACTTCTAAAGTTGTATGCCAAAAGCACTCTGCTATTTCCCCTACCAAATCTTTCCAGAAGCTTCAAGTCTGTTCTCCACATCTGAGCTGTGGGCTGGGAAACTGGAAACAGCCCTGCCACACCAAACCATGCCTCCTGTCTTGCTTTCACCTGTCCTCCTTGGACCAGACCACCTAAAGAGAGGATTAAGTGTAATCTTACCACGTCTAGGTTACAAAGGCATGCATGGGTGGCAACCTCTGGCCGCTTGGATTAGCCCCCCTTCTCATATTCCATCTTAGAACCACAGTCGAGGTAGAGGCCACCTCAGTAATACTCTTTTCATTTAGCAGATTTATTTCAGGCTGATATAATAAAGAGCCCATAGAAGGGCTGGAACTAGTGCTGGACCATGGCACTGACCTCTGCTTTGCCCTCCATCACTCCAAGGAAATGCCACTGTCCTCTGATGGCCTTCTATTGACCTACATGCCCATGTCTTTTTCATCCCTCTCCTTAACTCTGTTTTGCTTCTTGAGGGCAGATAATGTATTTAATAGGTCTTGATATTATTCGCAACATGGGACCTTCCATGTAGCTAGGACTCAACAGATATTTGCTGACCAACGTGGGCACAGGTTCTTCAGGCTCCTCCTCATTTTCTTATGATGCAGACAGTCGAACAAGAGCAATGTTACCAACCATAACTATGAATGGAGTATGCCTTTTAAAAATGAATTACTATGCTATATAACTGAAACTTCTGTAATATAGTAACTCAACAAAATGAAAATTTTTGAAAGTAATGTTACCAGGCTTTGGGAAGGCAGAAGCTCATAGACCCAGGTTCAAATCCAGGCTCTGGCACTTAGTTACTAGTTAATTGACCCTGGGAAGGATGTCTCATCTTCCTTCATCAGAAAATGGCCATCACACACCCCCTTCTCTGTGAAGCCGCTGGAGCACTGCAGGGCTCCCACATATCTGTGATCTTCCCTAAGCACTACTTTCGCCCTTTTGTAGCCTTTGCACAGTTAACACAAGATCCTATTTTTTTTTCCTCTTGAGGTTAAATTTTTGCCAAAAAATAAAGAGAGGCTGGGACAGGAAAAAAACAAAAACCCTAACAGCACCATCACTAGAGATATTTCTCCCCCCATCCTTAACTACTTAAAAAAGCCATCCTGAGAAAGAGAGAAAACTATGCTGTTACTTATATCTTTTAGCAAATTTTTTAAAGTGCTGAGATGACACCAAAATGGGGGGAATTTCTGAGGTTATTCGTGCATAAGTAGGAGGTAGGAAAGTATTTACATTTAGAGAGAGAACTAAGAAAAGCCTCCTGATGAGGTGTGAACCAATGGAAAGCTGCACAGGGAAAACTCATAGGAAAGGCGGTCTGTGGACTAACACCACAGCCCAAGGAAATGGGCGAGGCGAGCCAAGCTCCTGGACTGGGTCTTCCTCTTTGGACTTAAATGCTTAGGGCGGCAGTTTTCATGCAGACACCCAGGACTGATACCACACTGACATCTTGTGGCTACAAGCATCATGACACACAGATGGCGCCAGAGCAAAACGGACCAGCTTACTGATATTGCCACCATCTGTCATTCCGCAGCATTTAAAGAACTGCAATGTTTTCAAACCACAAACTCACTGTTTTCATACCACGGAAGCACAAGTGAGGAAAGGAAGCAGCTGCTGTATCAAGGAACATATATGCTGTCTGGCAGTTTAATTCTGATATTGGCATTTGTACTCCAATGTATCAGTTCTAACACCTCTGATGAATGTCACTGTTTTCAAGTACCTGAAACTCTTGGGTGAGCACTGCTTCTTATCTGGCACCCGAGGCTCCAGGTAGCAGACTTACTGAAATACACTGATTACGTAAAAGTGAAATGGAACTGGCATTCAAATACCAACTAAACCTCCCTCTCATGAAGTCTGAGAGGGGAGGGGAGGAAGCAGAACAAGAAGCCAGTTCTTTGGAATTTCAATGTTATGTTTCTCTTCCCAAGCATACCCAGGAGCTTTGTGGTGAAGGATGGAGGCCAGACACCCTCCATCTTGCAGAACCCCAGGTTGGATGGAGTGTCTACAGCATCCAAAGCACCTGGGGGCCCTAGTGCACCCCAGACAGTACTGGGGCCAAGAAGAAGTGGTCATGGGTCCTGGTACCAGAAACTTTCTGGCATAAAGCACAGAAGTAGAGAAAGGATACCTGGGCCCCGGGAGTTCTGGTGCAGGAGATACGAGACAGGCTTCCACAGAGGCCGCATGTATCTGTTAGGACAAGCAGCGTGGGCCACGTAAAGGTGGGCATGAGGGCACTGATAGCAGGTGGTTAAGGCCACAGGCCCAGCAATCAGACAACACCGGACTGAATTCCTGGGCCTGTCACTTCCTAACTATGCATTTGAGCATGTTACCTGAACTCTCAAACTCTTTTTTCTTCATCTTAAAAGAAGGAATAATACTTTTCATGTTGTAGGTGTAATGAATCAATGAAACCATGTGTAAAAGTGATGAGAGCACACATCAAGGACACATGAATGCTGATGACTGCTGTTAACAGCTGGGGGATGAAGCGGGTGCGGAGATGGGGAGGGAAGGCCACCATCACCTGCAGATACCAGGAGCGTGTAAGCATACGATGAACAAGGGCATGAGTGGCAGTGGCGGGGGTGTGGTTGGGAGAGCAAAGGTTACTGGGCACCAGGCTGAGGCATCTTGACCACTTCTTGCTTCCTCTGCTCCCAAAGTGTCCCTGAATCTTCTTCACTTTTTTTAAAAATCTCTTTATATCCCCCCTCTTGAGAGGTTTGTTCGGCTTCTTGGCCGCATGGGCCTCACCACAGTGCACGCAGAAGAGGGTGGCGTGCACAGACACTCCACAAGCATTTGGTTTGGCTTCCCTGATAGCTCAGTTGGTAAAGAATCTGCCTGCAATGCAGGGTCGGAAAGATCCGCTAGAGAAGGATAGGCTACCCACTCCAGTACTCTTGGGCTTACCTTGCGGCTCAGCTGATAAAGAATCCACTCGCAGTGTGGGAGACCTGGGTTAAATCCCTGGGTTGGGAAGGTCCCCTGGAGAAGGGAAAGGCTACCCACTTCAGTATTCTGGCCTGGAGAATTCCATGGACTGTATAGTCCACGGGGTCTCAAAGAGTCAGATATAACTGAGCAACTTCACTTTTACTTTCTTTGACTTGGCCCCTTACTGAGTTGGGCCGCTTTTGGCAAGTTGGTTCCTTATCAATAAAATATGAATAAATACTGATCTGTGCCTCGTTGGGTGGCAGTGAAGATGAAATGAGATAATGCAAGTGACATGGGACAGACTGGGCTATCAGAACCACACTCGCTAGCCACTTATCTTCTATGAAATTCAGTCTCGAAGACCTACGGGTATGCTTTGGGTAAATCAGAGCGGACTGCATGATAGCACCACAAAAATATTTCTGAGGAATTTGTTAAGAAAACTGGGTTATCATCTTAATTTCTCAGCGTTATGTAACTTCTCAGTTCTTAGGCGTAGGGCCGAATACATACCATAGCAGCACTCTCCTTAACTGCTTTTCCAGACAAAAGCTTTTCACATTTCCACCCCCCAAATTCAGTCGGCACCACCTCATTCTGATCATCCTAACAAATGAATTATGAATTGTGCCGCAGTAAGATGGTTTAATCCAAACATCTGCTCCTACCTGCCATAGGTTCTAACACTAAATAGAGCAGGAAAACCTCTTTTAAAAAAATAACATGTGGCGTTTTGATGGTTACAGAAAAAGTGGAAAAATCAACTACTGAAATACAGTCCAGCTCATGCTGTGGCTGTATTTCCTTTCAGTCTTCTTTGCATATATTTTTAAAATTTAAAATCAGTCTTCATTTTTCACTTATTAGAATCTAAACATTTTAATATCTTGCTTTTCATAAAAAATAACTGAGTACAAATGTAGTACATAAACCTGCCTGAGACACTAAGAGCTACTAAAAGATACTGAGGCACAAGAGAACGTTAGCTGGTGATAAACAGTAAGGAGTTAATGGATACTGTACAGCGAGGGACAAGATGAATTCTGCATCACTGGAAAAGTACTGCTGATATAGTGCTGAGAGTGCTCTGGGTGGGGAGGGGTCTAGAGTGGAGGTCAGAGAGGCCTGTTAGGAAGTGGTGATGGAATTTTACCTAGCTTCCAAGAGAGATTAAAGTGCTCACTTTCTTTCATCTGACATTCAAGGTCCTGAATCTGCAACTTGAGGAATTATATGGTAGATAAAACAGAAACTTTGTCCTTAAGGGATTTATCATCTACAAGGCCACCACTGTATCAGGGCACCAGAAGCACTCTGCAGCCCTTGGCAGAGATTCCACAGTCCAGCTACTTTTCCTAAAGAACCGTGCCCAGCTGAATCATAACTGATAAGACGGCCAAGCATCTGTAGGCAAAGAAAGCCTAGGCCACAGAGAAAGTGACTGCAGCTATAGCCTTGTACTTCTCTGGGTGTGACAATCTGGGGGAGACAGGGTCAACCCCTCACATCCTCCCACAGCCCTGCTGTCCTGACATGGTCTCAGCTGTTTACAGTGGCCACTCAGGACTGTGACTGTCTAGGCCTATTCTTCATCACCTCATTGCTGAAAATAAATGCCACTCATGAGTGCAGTTTTCTCTAAGATATTCTGTTTCCATTCTTAACATTATTCCAGCCAACCCCTTATTCCCTTTCCCTGGAAGTTCTGAGTAAGGAAGAGAAAGGAAATTAAACTTTCAGTGTAGATACACAGGCTCCATACAGCAACGTCACATCTAAATCCTTACAACCACCAGCACGAGGAAAAGAAAAGGTTGTCCTCACAAAGCAGAGGACAAAACAGGGAAAGGTAAACTGTCCTGCTTCAATTTACGCACATGGCTAATCAGAGAACAAGCAGGCTTCAAACCCCACTGTGACACCACGCCCAGCCTCATTCTACAATGTCATTTTAATTACACAGAAAGAAAAACAGGTCTTTGAAAATATACTGTCTTTCTCAAGTTGGAGGATACTGTGTGTGTTACAGAGGTCTGGTCAAGGGCCTAATTTGGGGTTTAAGTTTCTACTTTGATCTCATACCCTCAACTCCTAAACCTTCATTTCTGGTTTGGTGGTGCATTTAGTCTTGTCAGGATGGCTCTCACAGTACCGAAAGCTGGACTGATGTGAAATGGATTGATTTCTGTCTAGGTTTGGGGAACCCTAAATTCTAGGCCAGCCTTCCATAGTGGCCGCGGCTTTGTGGGAGATGGTGTGGGGCTGGGATTACTCCGGCCACACACACGCTGTTATTATTTGGAGCTTTGGCACTGAACTTCACCGTGGTTCTGCTAAGACACAGTGGGTTATGTATGAGTGAGTGATTCACAAGTAGGGTGATCATATAACTTACTGTCCAAATCGTCATGACCCCTCTGAGAGTGGAAGGGGACACAACAGAGAATCCAGGTTGGGCCAGGGTGAAGTAGAACTTCTATTCCCCCTGGTCAGAAGGAGCTCTCTTAGCCTCTAGCTTAAGGCCTAGATTATAGCAAGTCTAGAGGCCTGGCTGGTCTGGTCTCCAGGCTTACAAACTCATCCTGTTGCCAACAGCAACAGTGGCTTCTAAAGAGGAAGCTTCAAGGGGGGGGGGGAGCGGAACCCAAAACTACAAAAAGCATTCTTCTCTAAAGCCCAGAGCTAGCTTAAACCACCTGCCCTAAGCCTTGGAGGCAGGCTGTTTTCTTACTGTATCTAGACCTCGGCCCAAGAGAATATCCTCCCCATAGAGGGATATGAAAATCAGACAAAGGGAGCGTAGCACAGACACAGAACTTTCAATGTTTCGGGCACCAAAACTTTTAATGTTCCTGGGCACCTGTGGCCAACCCTGCTCTAGAACACATATCCGCTCCTTGTCCCCTCAAGTCCCAGACTGGAACACATCTAATGTACACACAAGATGTATGTTGAATGATGAACCCCCCTACAATGTACAGGTGATGAGAAATCTTCAGTGTAGTGGAATCCTGTTGACAGCACTCATGTTGTTAGCGTAGCAATAAAAAGTGCCAATGCAAATGCTGTTTCTTTCAAGTCTATTGATGCAAATGTAAATGGATTTTATAACTTGTCTATTTATAAAAAGAGTAATTACAATGGAGACCCAGTACCCTACCCCTAACACAGTTCTCTATACCTAGTAGTCACTTACTTAAATGTTCTCTTGACTGAACAGAAACGAAGTGGAGCCAAGGGTCTCTCACTGCCGAGTGATCATAAAGAGACGTCCATGGAGTGGCTGAAGTCTCAGAAGCCACATACAGCCCTTACCTCGGGTTTCCAATGCATCAGTCAGAACTGATTTGATTTGCCGCCCCAAGTGGGCTTTACACCTTCCCTCCTATTCACCACTGTGTTTTTCCATTACCGATGTTAAAACAGACACTTTAACTTATAGGCATGTAGGGCTGGGGAAAGTCTCTGAGCCTGAGGCTCACCAGTCAGTCCCCTAGATGGGAACAGCAGCGCAGGCTTGTCAGGGGTGGTGGCCTTTCTCCTGCCCTGGATGCACAGCCTCAATGGACAGGCCTCCTGACCCATCCTCATGCCAGTCTCAGGGGATGCTGCCACAGGGGCTCACTTGACAGGTAGAGCTACTCCCGCAGTGAAGAAGGAAATAATTTTTCTTGGTGTCGGGCATCAGGAAAAAGTGCTTCCAAAATCCTGGGCCCTGGACTGTTTCTGATCTCGGATGAGCGATGAAGCAATGATGAGGACCGTCCTCACTTACAGTGTATACTCTCTCTGGGTTATAAAAATATCCCGTCGTTTGTAAAACGACGTTGACAGTAGATATTACTATTTGTTTGGTAAATTTTCAATTGGCAAAATAAAAAGCATCACTTTTGATGAAGTTTTTGGGTAAAATTTTGCTTGCCCACGAAAGGCAGAAGTCTAGGAAACATGGCCCAGGACTCCATTCCAGGCCTTCTGAACAGCAGAGAAATGGCCATGGGGTAGAGAGGCAGGGAGAAAACCTGTTTCAGAACTTTGGTCTGTTCAGTGCAGGATAACATGGCCCTAAATTAATACAAGAAGCAGAAGGCAGCACAGATGTCCTCAGATCTACTGCACAACAGGCTCCATGCTGACTCCATCTCAGACCATCCTCATAGCTGCTCTGTCAGACAGATACATTTCCCATATGGACACATTTCCTAAGGACACAAAGGCAGGGGTGTTGGTGCAAAGGACTCATGGAGGTGACACCAAGTACCTGATGGAGGGCTGGGCTCCAGTGCCAAAGATTGCTTTCTCTCCCTGCAGTGTGGTGTGGAAAGCAGGGAGGCTTCAGGCCTGGAATGAACAAGCACAACAAAGCTTCCAAGTTAACTGCTGAGTTGTGCAGGGAGCCTATTTCTATTCAAACTCAGTGATCACAAGCAGGTTACAGTGGAATTTTGTTTACTCTCTGTATTTGCTATCAGTTTATTTGAATACTTTATCTGTGGAAATAACCTTTATCAAAATAGGTTCAATAGGAAACATCCATCTAATTTATGTTACTCTTCAAAGTAATATTATTCAGGCAAATCTAAATTACCCAAGCAACTGCCATCCTCATTTTCTTTGTGTTACTTGCTCAGTCGTGTCCAGCCCTTTGCGACCCCATGGACTGTAGCCCACCTGGCTCCTCTGTCCATGGGATTCTCCAGGTAAGAATACTGGAGTGGGTTGCCATTCCCTTCTCCAGGGGATCTTCCCAACCCAAGGATCAAACCAAACCAGGGTCTCCTGCATTGCAGGCAGATTCTTTAACCATCTGAACCCAAACTGCTTGTCATCATTTCTAAAAATGGTTATGATAGACTAAACTAATTGTTCCTTAGAACTATCAAGAGTGGAAGTGGAAAGATTTTTAAAAATATGAGGACCACAGAGTTGATCTGAGTATTATCTGCAGATGTAACTGTTATTGCTCCTTTTCAAAATGCCATACACCACACTACGGCTATATTCTTAGGGAAACACAGCATCTAGTATTAGTATATTAATATTAGTGTATGTAACTGTTGTGAATAATAGTAGGATTGTGCACCTCATTTGAAATGTCTCCTTTGTCATAACAACTCTGTTCAGTGTTGGGAATAATATTAGGCAATCAATCATTCAACAAACACGCACTGGCTGTCTATTAAACACTAGCCACTGCTTAGGGTGACAGGGACACAGAACTGAATTAAAAAATAGACAGAAACCCCAGCCACTGGGGACTTTACTTTCTGGTTGGGAGTAGACCGGTGATATACAGTAAAAAACTTTACTTCTTAAAATCATAATGGAAAAAAATCTTATTGAAGGATAATTGCTTTACAGAATTTTGCTGTTTTCTGTCAAATGTGAATCAGCAGTAGTATACATATATCCCCTGCCTTTAGAACCTCCCTCCCATCTCCCTCCCCATCCCACCCCTCTAGGTTGATACAGAGCCCCTGTTTGAGTTTCCTGAGCTATACCGCAAATTCCCATTCGCTATCTATTTTACACATGGTAATGTAAGTTTCCATGTTACTCTTTCCATACATCTCACCCTCTCCACTCCTTTCCCATATCCAGAAGCCTATTCTCTATGTTTGTTTCTCCATTGTTGCCCTGTAAATTAATTCTTTCAGTACCATTTTTCTAGATTCTGTATATGCGCATTAGAATATGGTATTTATCTTTCTCTTTCTGACTCACTTCACTCTGTATTATAGGTTCTAGGTTCATCTACCTCATCAGAACTGACTCAGATGAGTTCCTTTTTATGGCTGAGTAATAGTCCATTGTGTAAATGAGCCACACCTTCTTTATCCATTCATCTGACAATGCGCAACTAGGTTGCTTCCATGTTCTAGCTATTGTAAATAGCGCTGCAATGAATAGTGGGATATGCGTGTCTTTTTCAACCCTGGTTTCCTCAAGGTATATGCCTAGGAGTGGGATTGCTGGGTCATATGGTGGTCTTATTCCTAGTTTTTTAAGGAATCTCCATACCATCTGCCACAGTGGCTGTATCAATTTGCATTCCCAACAACAGCGCAACAGCGTTCCCTTTTCTCCACACCCTCTCCAGCATTTACTGTTCACAGACTTTTTGATGACGGCCATTCTGACCATTGTGAGATGCCATCTCATTATGGTTTTGATTTGCATTTCCCTAATAATGAGCGATGTTGAGCATTTTTTCATGTTTGCTAGCCATCTGTATGTCTTCTTTGGTGAAACGTCTGTTTAGGTCTTTTCCCCATTTTTTGATTGGGTTGCTTGTTTTTCTAGTATTGAGTTGTATGAGCTGCTTGTATATTCTGGAAATTAATCCTCTATCAGTTATTTCATTTACTATGATTTTCTCCCATTCTGAGGGTTGGCTTTTCACTTTACTTATAGTTTCCTTTGCTGTGCCAAAGCTTTTAAGCTTAATCAGATCCCACTTGTTTACTTTTATTTTTATTTCCTATAATGGAAAACTTAAAACTTAATTTAAAACTTAAATTAAAAATATTTTCACTTTTGGACAGTTTTCATGATATACAGAAACCCATATGAATTGCTTAAATTTAATTACTTTAGTATTTATTTTATACTAAGAGAATTATTTTGCAAAAGATTTTAAACATATTTAACTCGAAGTAAAATCACAGACATCTTTTGTTAATATCCATGTTCCTGAAATATCTTGGGTTTTTTTTTCTTACTTCTGGGGATTGGGATGATTCAACAGACTGTGCTGAATTCTTTTTAGAGGATTTTCCCCTGGAGGAAAATGGTTCCCAACACAGGATTTATCCTAGCAATGTCCTGCCAAGTCAGAGTTACTTCCTATAAAACCAACAATTCATTTTTTTATGCCACACCATTAAATAATGAGGCAATGTTTTATTCAGAAAACTTTGGCAGAAGCTTATGAAATATCTTAAGAATGAAGGCAAAAGAGTCAGGATGAGGCAATGCAATCAACAGTGAGGATCTTAGGTATCACACTTGTTTTTTGTAGGGGAATTGCTAACAGATGAAAAGCAAGTCCTTTAAACATGCCCCCTTGAATAATCATCTATCAGATACTAACATGCAACAGAATATACTGGAATCATATGGGAAGTTACTACAAAGGCAACTGCTAACTTTGATTAGCCCAAATGGATGCACAGTAGATAAAAATGACTACAAAACAAGACCTAAGTAAAGAATGAAAGGCTACAGTGGAAAAACCTATGAAATTCCATGGAAATAATCTGCCATATAAAATGAAAACCATTTAAAAATTTCAAACAATTGAGATATAAAATGTCTTTTCAACTTGTGTTCAGATCTTTTCTTACATTTTACAAGCTTATTATTAGCTGTAGTTGTTGCTCAGTTGCTAAGTCATGTCTGACTCTTTGCGACCCCATGAACTGCAGCACTCCAGGCTTCCCTGTCCTTCACTATCTCCAAGAGTTTGTTCAAACTCATGTCCATTGAGTCGGTGATGTCATCCAACCATCTCATCCTCTGTCACCTCTTCTTCCTGCCCTCAATCTTTCCCAGCATCAGGGTCTTTTTCTGTGAGTCAGCTCTTCGCATCAGGTGGCCAAAGTACTGGAGCTTCAGTTTCACCATCAGTCCTTCCAGTCAATTTCAGGGTTGATTTCTTTTAGGATTGACTGGTTTGACCTCCTTGCAGTCCAAAAGACTCTAAAGAGTCTTCTCCAGCACTACAATTTGAAAGCATCAATTCTTCGGCACTTAGCCTTCTTTATGATCAACTCTCACATCCATACATAACTACTGGAAAAACCATAACTTTGACTATACAGACCTTTGTTGGCAAAGTGATGTCTCTCTCTTTTTTTTCAATATGCTGTCTAGGTTGTCATAGCTTCCCTTCCAAGGAGCAAGTGCATTTTAATTTCGTGGGTGTAGTCATCGTTCACAGTGATTTTGGAGGCCTAGAAAATAAAAACTGTCACTTTCCACTCTTTCCCCATTTATTTGCCTGAAGTGGGACCCGATGCCATGATCTTAGTTTTTTGAATGCTGAGTTTTAAGCCAGCTTTTTCACTCTCCTTTTTCACCCTCATCAAGAGACAGGTTCTTTAGTTCCTCTTCGCTTTCTGTCATTAAAGGGGTATCATCTGCATATCTGAGGTGGTTGATATTTCTCTCGGCAATCTTGATTCCAACTTTTGAGTCATCCAGCCCCGCATTTCGCAGATGTACTCTGCACAGAAGTTAAATAAGCAGGGTGACAATATACAGCCTTGTACTCCTTTCCCAATTTTGAACAGTCTGTTGTTCCACGTCCAATTCTAACTATTGCTTCTTGTCCTGCATACAGGTTTCTCAGGAGACAAGTAAGGTGGTCTGGTATTCTCATCTCTCTAAGAATTTTCCACAGTGTCTTGTGATCTACACAGTTAAAGGCTTGTAGGCAATTCAGCAGAAGTACAAAGCTTTTAAAAAAGAAATCAGTATTAACTTCTGTTATTTTCATTTAAAGTAATCAGAACCAAGCTTGCTAGCAAGGTAAAGATTATATATTCACCTCAGTAATGACTGCAGTTCATTTCTAAGTGAAAAGCAAATCATAGGAATAAGGTGGAAGGTTCAAACTAAGTAATACTCAGACATATTCCCTGAAACTTAGATGTTTGCAGTCTAACACAGCTTTCCTGGTCAAAGCACCAACCTCAGGTTCTACATAGTTTAGAGCACTCTGACTTTTAAGACTTAAAAAATAGCAGGTATTAATAATATAGCTTGACCACGAAAGTATCAGGGCATAAAAGCATGCGAGCTGATGAATTCAGAGAACAAGAACAAGGACTCTGGAGGTTCTGCATCTCAGATTCAGATCTAAGCAAACCAGAAGGAGCAAGATAGCCCTTTAAGCAGTTGGCACAGGGTGGATAAAGTTTTTAAAGAGCTGAAAAGGAGTGCTCAGTTTAAATATACAGATATAGAACGCAGCCTCAGCCCTGACTGTAGTGCGGTTGACATTTTATAGGCTTGTGGAAGTCAGGCACGGAATACAAACAAATCAACGTGGACAGGAGTAAGAGATAAACAGTTTTAAATGTCTTGTACAACTAAGATGTTTCTGTAGCCAGGTTCACTGCCAAAAGGGGAGACTTGGAAAATTTCAGCCTGGCTACTCCAATTATAGGGCTTTATGAAACCACGGAAGATATGGCAGTGCCCTTCTGAGAAAGGCAATGATGCTTTTGTGCAGGTAACTCTCCAAGGTGAGTGTGGCTTCTTGTGGACAACACTGTATAAAAGCAAGGGCTGTTAAGCATTTCAAGTTTTGGCTTTCCTACTTTTTGGAAGGGAGAAGGGAAGATCTTGTCTATTTAACAATATCTGTCAGATTGAGACTTGAGCCATTAAAAAAAAAAGTGCACAAGTTACTATGAACCTTTCTACTATTTATAATGTGAAGCACAGGTCGTCAGTTACCATCTTGACTTTAAAAGTTTTTATTTATCTTTGTGTTGGTTTAAAACTTAATCTTTAAATAATGTCACTCTTTTGGTTTAGGGGGAAAGGATAATAAAAGTTTTGATTTCTATTTTGGTCTTGACCAAAAGGAGTTCATAAACATTTACGAAGAAGGTTGCCAAGTTTGAACTAAACTGCTCCCATGATGAAGATACAAATTTTCTTATGATATATCCACATGAGGATTTCATTCTTATGTTGTGATTCATGCCAAGAAAGGCACTGCTGCTGCTAAGTTGCTTCAGCTGTGTCTGACTCTGTGCGACCCCATAGATGGCAGCCCACCAGGCTCCCCCGTCCCTGGAATTCTCCAGGCAAGAACACTGGAGTGGGTTGCCATTTCCTAGTAGTCAGAGTTCACCGAGTTACCTGAGGTACCTCTTCTTGGCAAAGTCTGGTTGTTCTCCATGAAATGTATTTACATCAAGTGAGTCCATAAACATCTCCTAGAACTCCTCCAATGGGTAAGGTGAGGAGCCTTCCAGAGCTATAGAGACATCCATCCCAGGTCTACCTTTCCTTTGCAGCCTTTCTCTATGGATGGCATCTTCATTCATTAGATCCTGAAAAAGAGGCCACACTTTGTGAGCAAGAGTCTTCAGAAGATAATGGGCAAAAGGGGCCTGGGGAGGATCCCTGTGATGGCCATTTCTGCTCGTGCATCCACACAGTGACCATTCACAGAAAGCAAACACTGATGTGGGGGAGGACGGATGTTGAGCAGTTGCTGGAGAGAAGACAGACAAAGCATTTTGTGGGAAGACCCGCTACTCCCAATTCCCTACCCCTCAGCCCCAGACTGCTTGCTTCTGAGTATGGGAAGCAGAGAGCAGGATGAATAGCTAGCGACCTTACACAGCTTACAAGCACCGTGCTGTAGAGTCCACAATTTGTATGTTTATGTCTGTACGTATAATTTTTCACTTAGAAATTGGGCTTCTTCTCTCTGGTAAAGATCCCCTGGGGAGAGGCAGTTGTCTGTAAGCTTTGCCACCAGAGGGACTTGCAATGACAGAGAATCAGGATTTCTCCCTCCGAGTAGGGGCTCTTCTCTTCCAACACTCTGGAGTGTCTCATATTCAGAAATGCAGCCTGAGGGCTGGTTCTCTAAGCTACAACAAATCTAAAGTAACTTCTGGGTTTGGCCTCTGCAAGAGTTTATCCTGGGTATCCTTGGTAGAACCAAACTACATAAAACACATCATTCACAACATGATTTCTCTTTCTTTCACATTTACCTTCTTGTTCCCTCTTAACCTACACATGGGCACTGTGAACTTTCTAAAGAAAATCAATAAACAGTCTCCACATTTTGGATAAAAGCCAAAGACAGGAAATACCTATTCTTTGAGAGAATTAGATAAGAATGAAACAAACAGGCCTGTAATTTGGAAATTAAAAATAACGTTATTGGGCAACCTTTGTAAGAGTCACAAAGAATACATGTATCTTTTAAGTTTGGGAATTAAAGAGAAAGGAAATATGTAGTTCTGCTGTGCCTTGCCGAAGGTCTTTTCTGCACTAGCATGTTTGTAAACAGCATATTTCATTTTGCTAGTGTGAGTGACAGCTTGAGAGAATCAAACCCACTACCTCATTCACTGGATCTGGCTGTCTCTTCTATCTGTGATAAGTGAAACCTTATCTTCACTTTAATGAGAATCTGTCCAATATGTTTAGAATATGAGTCAGGGCTTTCCCTGAAGCAACAGAACTGTCTCTGTGCTTCATGCATTTCAAGCTAGGTCTAAAAGTCAACACAGAGATGGGATGTCTTAAATACTTAGATTTGGATAACTATGATCAAGGAGAGACGCCATGACCGGTAAGGAGGGGACATCATTACTAAGGGCCTCTTCTTTGACTATCAGTACTCTAAACAGACATTCTACCATCTCCCTTTGAGTCTCTGCCTTTCCACCCCATGCCCAGCTCTTCTCAGCTCCCCACAGGATGCTGAGCGTCCTAAGACGCTTCGTTTGGTCCCTGATTCCTCCCCCTCTCTATCTTCTAAAGCTGTGACTACGGCATCTTACCAGCTGCATTTAGCCCAGGACCTACCTAAGTTATATTGGATTAGACTAAAATCATTTAAGCACACTAAGTGCTGAACTCCTAACTCATCTTTTTCATTTTTATCGTTAGAGCAAAGGAAAGCTCTTGGTAATTAGTTGATAAAGCGTGGACTGAAGAAAAAATAAGGAGACTGTTGGACATTGGCACAGAACTTCTACTTCGGGATCAAAATTTCACAAAAGTGAAAACATTTCCAAAGAGCTGAAGAGGAAGACTGGGCATGTGGAATGTGGATCCTAGTATGTGGTGTGGGGCAATAATGAGAGACTGCCAAGAGAGAGGATAGTGGGACAGGCTGGGGATGGCAGTGGACGCCAGGGCAGAGGAGGAACAGACAGCGGCTCTGATCCAGGAGACAGCCCAGGACTCAGAACTGGCTGGGCCTTGGAGAGGCTGTGGCTGCACATGTAAGCTCCTCCAGCCACTCACAAAGTTCTTTAGGGACCAGGACTCCTGGAAAAGAGAGGATATCCTACAAGTGAGCCCTTGGTGGTACGTGGATATCTGAGGGCATTACTGTAATGTGACCACAGGGTACACCCCCTCCCCTCAACCCTGCCCAAGCTGATGAAGTCAAGAATACATTAGCTACAGGATTAATACTATCCTAAGGGTTAGAATTCTTTCAACTGCCACACTGCAATAATTTACCATTTCTAACACAACACTGTAATTCAGCTATACTTCAATGAAAAATAAATTTTTAAGACTAATTTACCATTTCCTTTGTAATTGTGAAATAGTCTTGAACTTACAATTATGGTCCCTCTTCAAGGACTTTTAACTTTTTTAAAAATCAGCTAGTCTTGATGTATAAAGAATACCAATCTCTCTCTCCACAAAAGGATTCTCTCTCACTTGTCTTTCTGAAATCAAACATGAAATACATAATACTTCAAATTATTTTGTGCTCTATGCTTTAAGGCAAAACACACAAACCGTACAAAGTTTAAGCACATCTTTTAAAAATGACTGACTCAGTGATTTTGAGAAAATGTAATTCTGTTCTTACCGAAAAGTATCTAAAGCCAAGCCCACCCTGGAGTCACACTGATGAGTTCTCACTGGGTTAAGGTAGGTTTTTGCTCCCTTCAGCCAAGACCTAGATGACTCTGCCCACTGGGGTCCTACTGCCTTTAAAACAAACAGCAGAGGGGAAGAATATTTTTGAAACACATCCTTTCAGTTTCTTTTGTGCCCAAATAAGTCTATCTCACTACTTGTTATTTTGAGAATTAGTAGCAGCCTCCGAGGGTGGTCAGTTACAACTGAAAATCAAATGTGAAAGAAGATAACTAACATATACACAGTGATTTACAGTTTATGTAACACTGCATTGAATACTCACAACATCCTTGTATGGAAGATAGTCTTATTATACTAAGGCTGCTTCATTCCAAAGAGGATTTACAAAAGAGACAGACTTCTTGTCTTTAATTTGCGGATGAAAAAAATAAAAGGCTGAACTGCCGAAGTGACTGGCCTAGGCTCACAGACCCAGGTGTGTGGCCAAGCCAGGATCTGAACTCAGGTCTTCTGGATTCAAATGCCATGAACTTTTCTAGGATGACATGCAAATGACACCATCATCCACCCACCCCCACTCCCTAACAGAAACACAGGGCTGGATGAAATATCAAAAGAGAAACCCTTCTTCCTCTATTCACTCAGAAAGGAATTTGTTACTGAGGAAAAGGTAAACATGCCACGGCCTCTGCAAACAAAGGGTGATTTTTTTACTAGCCTGTGTATTAATGAAATATCATCACAGCCAGTGAGACAGGGGGACTTGCAACACGAAGCAGAGGACATTCAGCTTGAACAACGACCATCCTCCAATTGCAATGTTATATACATATATAAAAGAGACAGCTCCAATTTATCTGTTGAACAGTTGAAAAAGATCAGGATGGCATTAATCTCAAGCACAGTAAAAAAAAAAAAAAGGCAAGAAAAGAGAAACTTATGGGATTAAGAAGCACATCATTGAAAATCACTTTTTCAGAATCTATTTTCTGAGACAATAAACTAGAAAGTAACCGAGCTACCCTATTAAGGCATAGAACTCTTCCTCCTCATTGCTGATTTTGTTTTTTTGTTCTACTGGGGGGATGAAGGGGCCAGGAAGAATAAACGAGAGAGTAAGGTTTAGAGAGAAAAGTTATGACATGCTTAGAGATTGTTAGCCTGTGCTCATGAGAGAGTACACAGAACGGCAAAATGTAAACCAAAAAATACATAAACCAATGCATGTTCCTTCTGGGGTTCCAAAACCCACCAAAGCTTTCAACTATTATTATCCTGGCCAATTCTCAGTTTCAACTCTAACAGCAACCGGAATTCTTAAGAACAGACCACAGGCATGCACAACAATAAACACATCCAAATAAAGAAAAAAGAAAAAATTAAAAGTACCCATCAAATGTAACATCTTCAACTGAGTGAAGGTGTACTGGATTTGTGACAATTCAGCAAGATGACCATCTTTTTTTGAACTATGTAACCTAAAAAGTCAAACCAAGTCCCTTTAGCCCCTTTATAAGTAAACGTATGAGAGATGATCATTAAGGACCTTTGCAATTTTTCTCAGTAAATTACAATCATGTCTTTGTCTTGATGCATTAGTGTGTAAAAACTATAGTGGGGGGAGCAAATAAAATCTTCCCCAAACCAGTCATTTTAACATGTCACTGTTTGTAATAACTATGATTCTATTATATACTAAAGTCTACTGGGAAAGCAGCCCAGCCTGGAAAGAACTACAGGTTACAGCCTATTTGATAAATATTTATTAACAAATCAGACATAGTAACAAACTAAAATGTATCTAACCTTCTACAGTTTAATACTGTTTTTAGGGATACCCATACTATTCAAGACTATTAGTAAAACAAAGTTCTCCTTCTTGCTCCTTCTTGATCTGGTGTCATTGTCCTGGTTTATCTTTTGGGAACCACCAGGATGCAAACCTAAATGCAATGTCACTCTGCAGGCAGCTCTGGGCTCAGAGAACATCTTGACAAAAACTCCATAGCTTAGAGGAGCCAGGATCATCTCTGGAGCGCACTGGGACTTTCTCCTAGTAAGTACATTATTTGGGGATCTGTCCAGACAGGAGAAGGAAAGAAAACCACCTTCCTGACATGGGCCAGTGGCATTTATCTCCCTTTATTAGATGCCCAGAGATTTCTACCTCTGCTATGGTAATCTAGGGTGTGGATTGTCAGAGGTAAGGCTATGCTCCTGGAGAGGACAGGGCAGTATAGTCAGGGACCAAGTGAAGCATATATGGAAAGAATATACACAGTTATATAAGACGTGAGAGATGGACCATTAAGAAGGCTGAGCGCCGAAGAACTGATGCTTTTAAATTGTGGTGCTGGAGAAGGCTCTTGAGAGTCCCTTGGACTGTAAGGAGATCAAATCAGTCAATCCTAAAAGAAATCAACCCTGAATATCCATTGGAAGGACTGATGCCGAAGCTGAAGCTCCAATACTTTGGTCACCTGATGAAAACAGCTGACTCACTGGAAAAGACCCTGATGCTGGGAAAGATTGAGGGCAAGAGGAGAAGGGGGCAACAGAGGATGAGCTGGTTGAATGGCATCACTGATTTGATGGACATGAACTTGGGAAAACTCTGGGAGATGGTGAGGGACAGAGAAGCCTTGTTTGTTGCAGTCCATGGGGTCGCAAAGAGCTGGACATGACTTAGCAACTGAACAGTAACAACAGGATTCTGTCTGTGGAATTCTCCAGGCCAGAATACTGAAGTGGGTAGCCATTCCCTTCTCCAGGGGATCTTCCCAACTCAGGAATCGAACCAGGATCTACTCCATTGCAGCAAACTCTTTACTGTCTGAGCCCCTGGGAAGCCCTGGGGCTAAGGTCAGGTTCATATTTTTACATCATTTTGTTAGGTTCATATTTTTATTTATTTACTTTTTGCAGTACTTGCAGACAAATGACCTATGTTCTTATGGTTTTCTACAGGTGTCCCTGAGGCAGGGCTCTTTCTGGATGGCACCCCAGGAAAGGATGGGGGTCCTCAGGAGGCACTTCTGATCTTGCCAAATGCAGATCAGGGTAAGCCTGCTGACGAGTGTGGCATTCCTGTCACAACTGGCTACACAATGCCTACATAATGGCTACACAATGCTTAGCAAATAACCATGTGCTCCTATTAATTAATATAAGAGATTTATGCTCATTTTCAGGGCTTTTATGGTTCTAATACTACAAATCTATGCAGATTTAAATCTGTTTTGCAAATGATTCATATAATTTTATTTGCATAAAAGGACTAGCTAGATAAAGGAAGGAAATTAGGAAAAGATGAAAATGTTATTATTGTATTTGCAATTTTCTTTCAAACATTTATAAACAATGGAGAATATTTGTTAAAAACAAAAGAACATCTGTTTTTTATAATAGTTATTTCTTGTGAATATTCTGTATTTGAAATGCTTGTTCCCCAGAATTACTTGCAAATATCAAATAACTATAATTTCAAAAAAAGCAACGTGTATACTTCCTAACTCCAGTAAGTTCTTGATTAACTAAAAGCTGGAACCCAACCAAATAGAACTCAAATTACCTGGAACTTGTCCTTTCCACATGACTTTTATAAGAAAGTAGGAAACGAAAACAAAAACAAAAACAGGTACCTTATTTAAAGCAAAAGACTTGCTGAGCACATTTACAAGCCAGTACATATCTAGCCTGTCTGTATTTGGTACACAAAGTATTATACAAGAAAACAAATGTTCACAATGAACATTTATCTCTACCTCAAACCCTTCTATTGAACAAAGTAGAATGTACATAGAGAGTATCTTTTATCTCTGAAACTCTACTGCTTGGCACCTTGATTATAATTTCATAAAAAAATATTTGTGTTAACAGATTAATCAACAGTGGTAAGTTGAAGGCAAAGAGATTAAATTTTTATAGATTCATGACAGTGCAGTACATGGAATCACTGTACAGTAAGATCACAGAATCTTAAGGTTTAAAGACTGGAGATCTATCTAGCTCTCCTCAGTACAGGAATCCTCTAAGAACATTCTCATATTTAAAAACAAATAATTTAGTATCAAGTACTATACTGGACACACACAATCATCTCATGACCTCATAATATTCTTGTGAGATAGACATATTAATCATTAATCCTGCAAACAAGGAAGGAAACAGGGGTTCAGAAAGTAAAGGAGGGACAATGAGGAAGAAGAAAAAGAAAGAAATGTCACAAGTTGTTGCCAATTCTATTCTATGGACTGAGATCCAAGGATAAACAAGAAATAAATCAGAAAACACGAAAATGGCTCCCCTCCCCCATGTCCAATGCACACTCCATTCCAAAATTAATTTACTGAGATATATGTAATAAGCCAAGCCAGTCCCTGGAACACAACATACACAAAAATGTTATTTTCCTCTCTTTTCTGTATGTTATAGCATTGGTGCAACAGACAAAGATATTTGGGATCTGTTCCCAACTCTGAAAGTTCAGGAATTATCACATAACTAGAGTCAGGAGGAATGCTAAAAGCCATTCCCCTAAGAAATTCAGTATAACTGTCTTTCATTTTAATTTAAAATTCAGTAAGTACGTTCCTTTTCCCCCCAAGGAAATAAATAGCTGGAATGACTGAATACAGCACAAAACACAGACAAGGAAAAAGGATGGCAGTTTTAACTTTGAAATTCACCATTCTTGTCAGTTAAAGTCAGACCTAAAGCATTAATTTATTCAGAAACATTAATTAACTGGAGCTTTTTTTGCATTTAATTTTCTCTGGCATTTTAGAATCTATTCTAAGCCCCGTGGAAATGGCAGGTCTGATGTTATTAAAGTTAGCCTTTCAGAAAGTCCTCGAACTGAAGACTCCAACATATTAAAAAATGCTGAGAGTCCAGATAATGCAAATCTAAATTATTATTAAAGGGTATTCTTTACACATGAAAAAAAAATTCTTGGTTTTATTAAAACTGAATTCAACTTTTAGAAAGGCTTCCATTTTATACACTAGTTGGGCTCTTCAGACTCCTTCTATGAAACACCTAAAGCCCATTTCATTTCACTCATTCCATTCACTCATTCAAATATCTATTGTGTGCCAATCACAAGACAGGCAGGTACTGTTCTGAGCAGGGCAAGCCAAGTCCTGTTCTCGTGCAGCTTATAGCTTAGATTAGAAAATGACAACAAACAGACAAGAAAATATCTATGAGTGATGAGAACAGTAGAGAAAACAAAAGGATAACATGAGCAAGAGTGATCGGGAAGAACTCTCTAAGGAGGGGCATTTATGCCAAGCCTTAAAGGATGAGAACCGAGGCACACGAAGATCTAAACGCCTCAGAGGGACTGGAAGGTGTCACTGGGGAAGGGTGAGGCTGAGCTCAGCAGGTTTGAAGGCAGGAAGGTGACAGTGACTAAGCCACAAGGCAGGGGACCGTGTCCCTTGGCCCGAGGCAAACACCTGGGCGAGGAAGCTGTGGCAGGTGTGCCTGTCGGGGGGTGGGGTGTGGGAATCAAGAGCTCCATTTCAGACACGTGCAGACATGTGATGCCCACTTAGGAGGATGGTTCAAATAAGAAAAAACAAATTATAGCAATTATATCATCACCCAACAATAAGCGAGGAATTAGGAATGGATGGTGCTAGCCACACTGGGTAGAAAACCTTAGTTCTCTAGCCAGCTTTATTGCATCCCATGGGTCCCTTCAGACACTCTATGTACTCAAGCAATATTTAATGTCATATACCCCAAGTTCAATATAGTAAGCAAGTTACAAAACATCTATTAAGGAAAGAAAGTCCTTCTGGGAACCAAAACAGATGATTTCTGTTTTACAGCTATTGCGTGCTCTCAAACACACAAATTCTTTCACCGAATGCAAACCAACAGGTGCCCCAGACACATGTGGCACATTTTTAAAAAATTAAAATACATGCAATAGAAGTTGTGTAAGAGAAATTCGGAGCAAAACACTTTGTTGTGGTTCCCAACACAAAGAACTGTTGCTTGGTGGCGAATGTCTGCTTGTATGTGTGTTTGCCTGGAGCAGAGGGGATGCTGGCTGGCAGGAGGGAAGGAGACCCCACCTCCTCTCCAAGTCACTGCCCCGAATGATTGTACTTCCTTACTTGGGATTCTTTCAGCTTAAATTTAGATGTATTTGGTATATATATATTTTTTAAAGGTGACACAGACATGGGAAAAATGAATCTAGACATCTTACTCAAGTGTAAAATTATGAGGCAGCACAAAATTCTATGACGGCATCTACTTCCCAAGCCTTGGTCTCTGAAGCCACGAAAATATCACTGCATCTTGCGTTTCTTCATTTTCCAAGACATTTTTGTGTCTGACCTTCATCAGCCTGAGGGCAAGAGAGACCTACATACTTCAGATTATTTGAATTTATGGATTATGACTATAACACACACCAGGGCCAAGAGTTTTGAATCTGAGTATCCTTGCCAACATTCGGGAAAGGGCCACTTTCCTCTTTATTAACATCTTGAGGGAAGAGAATTCCTCGGTAATTAGCTGTCTGGCAGTACATAGGACTTACGAACACAGCTTGAGAACCTCAGAAACTGTATTTCTCATACCTACAAATGCTAGTAAGGAGCATGCTTCCTGAGAAACTGCCAAGGAATAACACTAACTGTAGGAGTTTGAACGAATGGCTCCTCTCATCCTACAGGAGGAGAGGATGTCTCGCTGACTGGGTGCCAGAATCTAGATCATCCCGTGAAGTGCAGCCTTCAAACTTGTTCACCAGTCCAATCTAAGATGATGGGTCCCCACGAGAAAGTAACGCCCTGGGTGCCTGAAAGAGACAGTCCTCACGGGGAGAGGTAAACAATCATAGCTATGAGGAAGAATGTGCTGGGGTCTCACAGGATGGGTTTTGAAGGGTGAACAGGAGTTAGTCAGGTTAAGAGGGCTGGCAGACAAAGACGACATTTCAAAGAAGCAGTCAGTGGTGTGAGGATACAGATGCAAGACAGCAGGGTGATGTCTGGGGAAATGCAGACCCACTGGGTTAGAGAACAGGATCGGGGGGAGAGGAAGAGGTGGATGCCAGCACCACAGAAGGGCCCTGGGGGTGTGGTGACTCCCCTGAAAGAAATAAAGATGCACTGAAGAATTCTGAGTTCGGGGTGCACTGGGAGTGGGGCTCCTGACATGATTAACTCTGCATTTTAGAAACAGCACTGGCAGCAGCTGGAAAATGCGGTGGGGTCAGGATGGGAGCTCAGAGGTGCACCAAGCCTCATAAGATCAAGCAACAGAGATAACAAAAAATCAAAATAATAACCAGCCTTTCGCCTACCAGGCTTCCCTGGTAGCCAGTGGTAAAGAATCTGCCTGCCAGTGCGGGAGAAGCAGGAGACATTGGTTTGATTCCTGGGTTGGGAAGATCTCCTGGAGGAGGAAATGGCAACCCACTCTAGTATTCTGGCTTGGAGAATCTAACGGACAGAGGAGCCTGGCAGGTTACAGTCCATGGGGTCGCAGAGTCGGACATGACTGAGCCACTAAGCACAAGTCACCTCTCACCTACCACATGGTAGGAGGGGGGCTTTGTTAACACTGTCTTCCTGATTGTTTCATGTGTATTACAGCATATTCTACAATTGAGTGTATTTTCTTTGTCCATCTAGCAGACAGAGGCCTCTGGGATGCTATGATCCTGCAAAAATATAAGGAGGGTGGGAAAATGCTGGAAAAGATCGGAGATTCACTAGAAGTATACTGGACTATTTAGAGTGGGTTCACATTAAGAAGCAGAGCTAAGTCAGTACTAGAGGCAATGAAAAGCTAGGAAACCAACATTCTGGCTAGCAGGTTGCCCTCCATAATGATGGCTACCCGCCAATGGTGGACCATTAGCTCTCTCCATCCAAAAGATGTGCTCTCTGCATGCAAGAATCCCAAGTATTTTAAGTTCATCTCTTCCTATGCGATCTCTAGCCTTGACAAGTGCCACAGCCAAGCCAGAATTTGACATGTCCTCCTTAAGCCCAGCACCTCCCACCTCCACCATGTCAACCCTAACAATCTCTTCTCCTTGAGAATCTTTGTCTATGAATGGGGGCTGCTTTATATTCGTCTTTGCTCTCAAGGCCTGGCACATAACTTAGTGTTTGTTTTAAGAAACACTGCCAGTTAAATATTGCTTTAAAAATATCACACAGCTACTGTGAAAAAGAGCCTGGTAGGTCCTCAAGAAGTTACCCATAGAATTATCACATGACTGGTAATTCCATTACTAGGTATATACCCAAGAGAATCAAAAACAGGTATTCAAACAAAGACCTGTACACAAATATTCAAAGCAACATTATCCATAATAGCTACCAAGTAGAAACAACCCAGATATCCACTGATGGATGAGTAAACAAAATGTGATTTACTTATACAATGGAGCATGACTCTGCCATAAAAAGTAATGAAGTTCTGATACATGCTGCAACATGGAAGGAACCTTTGAGAACATTATGTTAAGTGAAAGGAACCAGTCACAAAGACCAGATATGGGATTCAACTTACATGAAATATGCAGAGTAGGCAGACCCACAGAAGTGGGAAGCTGACTGGTGATTTCCAGGGGCCACAGGGAAGGAGGAAGAGTGGATGGCTTCTTAGTGGGTATAGAGGTCCTTTTTGGAGTGAGGAAAATGTTCTGGGATTAGACAGTGCTGACAGGTATACAACACTGTCAATGCACTAAAAGTCACTGAATTGTACACGTTAAAGTGGTTAAGATGGTGAATTTTATGTTACGTGATTTTACCTTAATTAAAAAAAAAAAAAAACCTTTGTGAATCTAATCTCACCAAAGACCCAAGTAAGCAAACCCTCTTAGTCCGTGTGTGCGTGCTCAGTTCCTCGGTCGTGTCTGACTCTTTGCAGCCCTATGGACTGTAGCCGCCAGGCTCCCCTGTCCATGGGATTCTTCAGGCAAGAATACTGAGGTGGGTTGCCATTTCCTCCTCCAGGGGATCTTCCCGACCCAGGGATCTAATCTGTGTCTCTTGGGTCTCCTGCATTGGCAGGAGGATTCTTTACCATTAGCGCCACCTGGGAAGCCCTCTTAGCCTATACAAGTGCCCATCTGCCCTTCTTCCCTCCCTCTTTTTTCCATTCCCATCTTGCTAGGTACCTGGGACAAAGTCAAGCAAACCCATCAGTCCTCAATTTCATCTGCAAAATGGGAGCTGCACTAAGATGATCATCTTATAACTTTTTCTGCTCTAACATTTGACAGATGACTTATTGGGATGATGTAAATCCTACTCATGGACACCCCCTAGCAGAGAGTTGGAACACGGATGAGCATTCTTCTTCCAAAGTGCCTGCGGCGTGCCAGCTGATGAGGTGATCTGCCAAAGAATTTTAAGAGCCTGTCTACATTCTTGGAAAGTTCAGCAAGATAGCAAGAGTTACAAAGAAAGCTAATAACCTATTCTTCTAAGGGGAAAAAAAACCCCACAAAATGTATTTTTCTTTGGTTTTTAATTAAAATTGACCTTTCTGAATCTATGGCTGAAGGCAGCTATAGTAATGAAAAACGATGTCATTTGCGGGTGATACTAAGAGTGTGGCAGTACAATGAAAAAGGTTAGAATCATCATAGAATTCCTAGGTCTCTCCACACAACCCAATTGTCGGGGAGGGGAGTGGGCGAGGAAGATACAGATTAAGAGACATTATTATCACACTTGAGCAAAAGACTGACCCAAGCTTATTTGAAACTCATTTGGAGTATGGGGTATTCTTGGGAACTTAGTCTCAGGTTTTTGTTTAATGTTTCCAATAGCTAGAAAAACAAGTAACTTTCAAAAAAAGTATCTAAAAGAGATGAAATTTTGACCGCAGGGCACATCAGCCTCTTAAATTCTGAGTGAGGTGAGACCAATCCTTAGTCTAAGGAAGGAAGGAAGGAAAAAGGCTAGGAAAAGGAAGACAAAGGAGAGAATTACAGAGACAGAAAAGAATTTGCTTTGCTTCTTCAAAGAAGGTGGGGGCAGGACGTAGGGCTGGGGGCGGTGGAGCAGAAGTGCGTCTCTTGGAAAGCTGCTGAATGGCTAAGGGCCTCACTCAGAGCCCATTTTCCCTAAAATCCCAAATTTCTTCTGACCCTGTTTCAGCTACATCCTTTCTTCCTCAGGCAAGTCGACCCACGCTGAATAGCAAAAGCTGCCCGGAAAGGAAAAGCCTTCTAAGGGACACTTACAGAAAAGCGTCACTGAACTGAGATTAAACAGTTTCTTTACTATTATTCCTGTGTTCTGGATTATTCAAAACTCAGGGGTGTGGGAATAAGAAAGACCTATTGGTTTACCCAATATCTAAACTGCTCAATCAGAATGAATGCAGGGATGGTGGGGAGATTGATGCTGGTAGAAATACCCCACAGGAAGGGAGGTGGGATTTTTTAAACCATTTTATTAGCTTTCAAAATTACAAAATAGCACTTGCTGATTTTTTTAAACATGGAAAAACTATTAAAAATTAAAAATCACACAGATGTGTGAAGTTAAGAAATGAATGTCCCTGAACTCCCCTAGGTTAATTGCTACAAGCACTGTGATAGGGACCCTCTTTGACTTGGTAAATACGCAGGCAACTATGTAGCTGCTGTGTCGCATTTTATAGCCACTTCTTACAGCTGTCTCCAGCTCGATGCACAGAGATCCCATTTAATTCGCACAGACCTTTAGGGGGTGAGCACTATAAACAGTCCCACTTTTCCAGGTGGGTAAAGCAACACTTCGAGGAGTAACTTGCTCAGGGGTAACCAGCTTGTGGATGGCAACTCTGTTTCAGACCAGGGCTCTTAACGGACATCTAGCATCTATCCATGTCAAATTATACAAAATCTGCTGATTATTCTTTTCAATGGTTGCATGGTAGCAGATAGAGAATATTCCAAATTTACTTAATTTGTTCCTTTCTAAGGGACATTTAAGGTGTCCTCAAGTTTTGTTCTTTTTTTTTTAAATATTTCTACGATGAATTTCTACGCTATGTATGGTAATAGAACTGCTAGGTCAAAAGTACGTTTTTAAGTTTGGCTTAGATGCAATCCTTGTAAATAGGCTATGTAAATCCAAATTTCTAGTAAGGCTGTTTTGGCATGCCCTTCTCACCCCAGCTTCCCAGGTATCAGACATTATCAGTCATTGTAATTTTGGGGCAACGTGATAGATGAAAACTGAATCCAATAGCCGTTTTCCTTGATTATAAAGGAAGGTGACAGCATTTTGATATGTTTATTAGCCATTTATATTTCTTAGGCAATTGTTCATATCATCCTCACATTTTTCTGTTCCATTGTCTTTCCATACTGATTTGTGGGAGCTTTCAATAAATTCTGAATATTAACCCTTTATCTGTTACACAGTTCCATGTATTTTCTCCCGATTGTCTAGTCCCTTAATCCTGTTTATTACAATCTTTCACCATAATTTCAAAAAGTTGAATGTTAGTTTTCTTTTTAAGACTTCAGAGATATCTGTCATGCTTTTAAAGGCTTTCTCCATGACTGTAAATATATATTGCTTTATTTTCTTTTAGGGTTTTATAGATTTGAAATACAGTGTGTGGCATGAGATAGGCATCTAGATATGTGTTTTCCCAAAGAAACTGCCAGTTGACTTAATACTATGTATTAAGTCCATCCTTTCCTACTGATATGAAAATTTTATCTTTATCATGTATTAAATTCTAATGTACACTAGATTTTCCACAGTATGTTTTAAAACCTAGGGGGGCAGACTCCCAACAACTACTACTTTTAAAATACATTTTAGGGCCATTTTTCCTTATTTATTCTTTTGTATGAACTTGAGAAGCAATTTGTCAAGCTTAAAAAAAATTGTTAGGATTTTATTGGAACTGCATGGGTTAAATTCATCTGGAGAGAACAAACTTTGTAGCACTGAGGCCAGGAGTTAGATGCATCTCCATTTATCAACATCTCCTCATCGCTTCCGTAAAAGTTCTACTGTTTGTCTCATATACATTTTCTGTTAAGTTTACAGTCATATTTTTATAAACTGGGATACAAATGTGAGAGGTATCTTTCCCCCTACAATATTGTACATGAGGTTAATGCTATGAGATAAGACTCATTTTTGTTGATTAATAACCTAATGATGAATCAATTTTATTGAAGCTTTAGTGCTTATAAGTGACTGCTTCTAATATTTATCATATATATAGATGATCATATGAATGTTGAAAAGCTGGCTTAAAACTCAACATTCAAAAAACTAAGATCATGACATCTGGCCCCATCACTTCACCACAAATAGAGGGGGAAACAACGGAAACAGTGACAGACTTTATTTTCTTGGACTCCAAAATCACTGCAGATGGAGACCGCAGCCATGAAATTAAAAGATGCTTGATCCTTGGAAGAAAAGCTATGACAAACCTAGACAGCATATTAAAAAGCAAAGACACTCCTCTGCTGACAAAGGTCCGTCTAGCCAAAGCTATGGTTTTTCCAGTAGTATATACGGGTTTGAGAGTTGGACCATAAGGAAAGCTGAGTGCCTAAGAATTGATGCTCTTAAACTGTGGTGTTGGAGGAGACTCTTGAGAGTCCCTTGGACTGCAAGGAGATCCAACCAATCAATACTAAAGGAAATCAGTCCTGAATATTCACTGGAAAGACTGATGCTGAAGCTGAAGCTCCAATACTTTGGCTACTTGATGCGAAGAGCTGATTCACTGGAAGGAGAAGAAGGGGATGACAAGGATGAGATGGTTGGATGGCATCAACAACTTGATGGACATGAGTCTGAACAAGCTCTGGGAATAAGTGATGGACAGGGAAGCCTGGCATGCTGCAGTGCATGTGGTCACAAAGAGTCGGACATGACTGAGCAACTGGACTGAACATATGAAGGTTAGTATTTAATCCTGTCAACTTAGTGAATTAAATTGGTTTCATAATATTATATTACCCTTATCCTCCTACTTTAGATTAAGCCTACAACACTGCTGTGTATTATTCTTTTGGTATATTTCTGTACTTGGCTTGAATCTGTATTGATAAATGAGATGGTTCCACATTTTCTTGGTCACATTCTTGTTTGGTTTGGGTAAAACAACTCGACTGAAGTGACTTAGCAGCAGTAGCAGCAGCAGTATAAACTGTTTGCTTCCTGTCTTTATCGACACTTTAAAGGTATATAAATTGCCAGGACAAAAGTCTGTATGTGGTATTTAGGAGGGAGGAAACTGGCTATTTTTCAAAAAGAATTAGATGGCTGGTTGGGATGGAAATGGAAGGATGAATGGTTGGATGGACAGATAATGGAAAAGTAATTTTCTTCTATGGTTGTTTTCTATTTATATGCACTTCCTAGTCAATTTTGATAATTTATAGTTGTTTAAAATTTCTACTCCATTACTAAAAAGATAGGTGCATAGAATATGTTTGTAAACCTTTGGTTATAAAGGTTTACAAGAAAGGCTTGTAAACTCTTCCTTTTCCAATTAAGCTTCCTAGAGGTGTTCCTATTTTATCAATGTTTTCAAAGAAGTGTTTTTTCAATTTTATTTATAAAGTCTGTAAGGATTTTTCCTTTTATCTTATTTTACATAATTTATGGGAAAAAACAGTTATTACTCATGTTATTTTACTTTGGATAATTTTATTATTCTTTTCTCAAATATTGATTTGAATACTTAGTTTACTTATTTTCAGCAACCTTTTAAGACTAATTTGTACTTTGAGAACTGCTTTGGCCACAGCATATGGATCTCTGTATGGGGCATCCTCATCTTCAGTAATTTCTAAACAGTCTGTCATTCTAATTATGATTTTCTTCTTTAACTCAAGAGTTTAAAAATGAACACACAAAAAACTGTACATGAATCTTCACAGAGTCATTATTCATAATAGCCAAAAGGTGGAAATAACCCAAATGGCTACTGATAGATGAACGGGGAAGGGAAAGTGGCATGATCAAACTATGGAACATTATCAAGCTATACAGAAAGGAATCATGTACTGATTCATGTTACAACAGGTATGACCCCTGAAAACAAGCCAAGTAACAGAAGCCAGATGGAAAAGAATCCATAGTTTATGCTTCTATATTCCATGTGTATGAAATCTTTGGAGTTGGCAGATAAAGAAAGAAAAGAAGTAGGTTAGTGGTTGCCAAGAGTTGAGCAGAGAGGTGAAGGAGAAGGAATGGGGGTTCTAACTAATAGGAATGTTCTGAACTAACAGGTTCTTCTGGAGGAGATGAAAATGTCCTGAAATTAAACAGTTTGTGGTGGCATAATTCTATGAATATACTAAAGACCACCAAACTGAACACTTTCAAAGGGTATATTTTATGGTATGTGAATTGTATCTCAAACAACAAATACAACAGTTATAAAGAATAATGTTTTCAAATGTCCAAGTTGTTAGACTGAAGGAAGGTTGGTCTGACATCTAGTATTATCATAGCTTGTTTGAAGAATGGACACTGCATATGGGGGCTTCCCTGGCTTAGATGGTAAAGAATCTGCCTGCAATGCAGGAGACCAGGGTTTGATCCCTGGGTTGGGAAGATCCCCTGGAGAAAAAAACAACACTCCAGTATTGTTGCCTGGAGAATTTCATGGACAGAGGAGCTTGGTGGGCTACAGCCCATGGGGTCAGAAAGAGTGGGACATGACTGAGTGATTAACACTTCCACTTTTCTTCATGCTACATATGGGGTCTAACTTTTGAAATGTATAGAGATTTTCTCTGTGGTTTGGTCTGACCTGGATTTTTGTGTTAAGCACTGGAATATGTGTTCTCTCTCTGTTGAATATTAATGCTCCCATTAAATAAAGAATTATTAATATTTTCTATATGTTTTCTTTTGGTATTAATTCTCTGGACAATTTCTGAGAGAAACATTATGATTATGCTTTTTAAAAACTGTTAAACTTTAAATTTTAAATTTAACAGTAACTTACTATAATATCTCTATTCTAAAACTTACTATAATATTTTACTCTAGTAAAATTCTGTATTTTCTCCTATGAATTGGCTTCTGAATACTAAATTTTCTAGTTCCTTTTGGACACTTTTCATCTGTTTTATAACTAACAAATCTCCCTAACAACCCCCCTTCATCCTAAAGGGCTGAAAAAATGTCCTGGGATTCATATGTATAAACACTCACAAAGGTCAGTGCCACAAAAGAGAGTTGTAAATGACACAGGCCATCAATATTTAAAGCCTGCAAATAAGAACAATTAAAATCAACTAGTAACTCAGCAAAACAATAATCATGAGGAAAGAAATCACACCTAAAATCGATCTAGAAGGGCATTAGAAAACCTACCATGTGATTTAGTGACAGAAACTAAACACTCTAGTGTGGCCCAGTGGAAAAGAAAAAACTACTGTCATTTTTTTTTTCTGTTTAGGAGCTAATGCACTGAATCTTTTAAATGGCAGGTTCACTCTGAGGGCAGGCCTCATGTGATGTTTAAAGGGGGAAAAAATTAACCTTGTGCACACCTCCTATATTCAAGATCATTAATGAAAAGCCAAAATGTTTAATTTGCTCTGATGTTTCTGCTTTCTGTCATTTTTGTATAGTTAACAGGATCATAATTTAAGTAAGTCACACATTGTAAATAACCTGGCTACATTATTCTCTCCTCCTTGATAATTAGACCACCTTTTGTTGCAAAGAATCCTATAAACCATTTAACCGTGAGTGGCTGTAAACTGCTCGTATTAAAAATTGGGTGCTTCCCCTCCTACGTTGAACTGCACCAAAGAAACGACAAACCTTTTCATCCCTACTTCATTTTCATTTTATTTGAGTCTGGAATCAGTTTCATAATACGACAATTGAAATACAGGCATAAAATTTCACTCTAAAAACTTCTGGGAGAAAGCAATCCCAATGGACATTGTCACTTAACGTAAGTACATCAGGGGACATGAATGTTGCATCCAGATGTGTAATCCTCTCCCTAAGCCCTCACCTATAAATGGGTGAGGCTAAATAAATCTTCAGCCTTGTCTGAAATTGATGAAGCCGTTTGGCACAGCACGAATTGTGAAAGCATTTAAAAAATTATGAAACAACAAATCATCATCATCTTTCCAGTTTCACAAGAAGAGCAAAGCAACATGCAAGCTATGTGTTTCTTGAGGTCACATGAAACGCCATCAGCCAGGATGTTAAAATCAAACCTGCAAAAGTCACCCTGACTTGCAGTCTTAGAAAAAAGGACACTCAGAAACAGGAGAAATCATTTTGCTCAAAGAAACAGGGACAAGCATGAAGACTATTTTCTTTGTATTGTAGTAAAAAAAGAGTACATAACATTAAATTTATCATCTTAAGCATTTTTAAGTGTATAGTTCAGTGGGTTACATACATTCACACTGTTGTGCAGCAGGTCTGCAGAACATTTCCACCTTGCAAAACTGAAATTCAGCATCCATGAAACTCTGTTCAGTCCTCTGCCCATTTTTAAATTGAGTTTGTTTTGTTGTTGTTGACTTGAAATTCCGTATACATTCTGGTTATTAACTCTGTTATCGGATATGTAATTTGCACTTTCTTCTATTCCATAGCTTGCTTTTTCACTCTCTTGATTGCTTCCTCTGATGTACAGATTTTTTAAATTAGATGTGTCAGGTAGGAAGTTAGGCATAAGCAAGGAGGGGTGGCCTTACAGAAAAGGATGCGCAAGCTGATCTCTCAATCCATCGCAGACATGCCCAGATGAGGTCAGAGATAGGCTACAAAAATAACCACAGAGACTTTTCCAACTCCTGCACATGTGCCCTAGGCACACAGTAGATACCAACTAATCATAGGGGCTTCCTCAAGAAACTTCAGGCGGCTACGAGACCATAAAGGGTTCATAAATATTCTATACACACATACATACATACATCTGATTATAACAGAATTATGGGAAGACATGCGCAAGAACTAGAGTGGGCTGAGAAGACCTGGGCTGAATCCATTCAGACCTGCCTGGGAAGATTTTTCGGGACCCTTCCCTGCTCACCTTTCCCACCCCAATCCTCATACACAGCAGCTCAGAATTAATCTTTTTTATCTGATGACTACAGCAAAAATAAAGAGGAAAGAGGAAAACCACTAATCTTCAAGCTCCTCCCAGTGTTAAAATTCAGTTTGGTAGGAATCAATGCAATTCTTTGTCTGTTTCTTCCGACTTTCCATTCATGCCTTCCCAAACATACATTTCCCAAGTCCGTTTGGAAAAGTAAGCTTTCATGACATGAACCAATTAGGGAAAACAAAAGCTTCCAATTCCATTTGTCACAGAGTAAATATTCCTGCATATACTAAACATACAAAACACTACTCTGATGCTCAATCAATACCTTTTATCTAGAAAGCATTGCCCATTTGCCTTGGTATAAAACTGACCACACAATAGTTACAGAAGTTGAATAAATACAACTTAGAGAACTGACCCTCTTATATTTGACCAATCCTAGTGGTCTTTTACAACAACGGATACGCATGTATTTAACTACTAATGGCAATGCAGTTACCAGCACTGGAATAAAAATGGATCCCTGCCTGTGCATAAAGAGAACACTCCTGGAGGAGATAGCACACTGCACTGAGCTGGGGCCCTCAGCTCCCTAGTCACACCCGGGACCCAGCGACCCCCTCCGCTTGTGCATCGGCTGACAGGATCTCTATTTGTGGTTTGTTTAGGTAGGTCCTGGCCACACTAAAGCTACTTGTAAATATTTCTACTGTTTCCCTTTAGGAAACCCAGGACTTGGTATAAAATGTGATTCTCTCATGTTTGGGGCCATTAGGGTAAATGTGCTTCGTGTATCCCACTTAAAAAGTTAACTCAGGAAAAGGTGCAGACTCTGGGACACACAGTCTGCCTTTCTTCCTGCTGTCTGGTTAATGTAGCAGCTGGCTGCTCAGGGAGGAAGGGGAGGGAGATGGGCTGGAGAGCTGACAAGACGGCTGGCTAGGTGGGATTTACCCGTGGGCTTGGCCACCATCCCGAAACGGGCCACCACGAACAGTGCCCACCCTGCCCTCCGAGTTCAAAGTCCCCAGTACAGGCGTCAGGAATATTATCTATCTCAATCCAGATGGTGTTCACATGAGGATGTATATAATATATATTTATAAAAATAAGCTGGGTACACTTAGGATTTCAGCATTTTATATCAATAAGACTTTGAAACATTAAATTTCAAAAGTTCTTCATACAGACTTAATAAATAACAGGGGGTTAGTTCCAAATCATTCCTTTTTGGGTTTTTTCTTCACTAAACTTTTGCAGTTGACCTGAGCTTTCCAACTTCCAGTCTCTCTCTCCCTTCCAATTTCCTTTATAAGTCACACACATGAAAATTTCCTAAAATCCATATCTGGCCAAATCACACCCAAGGGTAAATATCCCTGATGGCTCACACAGCTTATCACTGTCTAGAAACCCCTGGTCTGGCACTAACAGCCCTGGTGCCAGATCGGCCATCGACACTGGCCCAACACACGCCTCGGCAGTTGTCCCTGAGCCCATCCTGCGCAGACTTCCCACTCCATGCTTTAATTCATGTTATTCCTTCTCCCTGACCTCCTCCCCCTCCTCATGTCCTTCTCAGACTGTCAAAACCCTACCCATCTCTTTTCACATTCTTCTAGATGGATAATGCAACGGTAACAGCAGCAAACACTTGTTCATGATGAGTTTGCTAATAATGTTCTAATACAATTGTTCACATAAAATATAAGCTCCACAAAGGCAGGGCTCCTTATTTTATTCACTGATATACCCATAGGGTTGAAACAGTGCCTGGCCCACTGTAGGTGCACAATTATTTGCTCATTTGATAATAACATTCATGAATGAGAGCCTGTTTCCAACACACTGTGCTTCACACATATCATATTCCTCAAAATATCCTTGCAGTATGTCTAACACAAGCCCCACAGTCTAGATGAGGAAATTAAAGCTCAGAGGTGTCATTAACTTGTCCAATGCCTCCGGCTCAGAGTCAGGACTCAGCGTCCTCTGCTTCTGAACTGTCAGAAAACACTGCAGCGCCACTGTGGCTGATCTTCGGACACCGCAGTTATGGAATGCACTGTCCTCTCCTCTTGGTTCCCATTCTTGTTTTCTTAGTACGGGACGGGGAATGGTTTCTTTTTTAACTTTCTATTTTGTATTGGGGTACAGCCGATTATCAATGTTGTGATAGTTTCCAATGAATAGTGAAGGGACTCAGTCATATATATACATGTATACATTCTCCCCCCAAACTCCCCCTGGTTTGCATTCCTGAGGAGGAGGAGGAGAGAGAGAGAGAGAGAGAGAGAGAGAGAGAGAGAGAGAGAGTGAGTGAGTTATTCCATCTTCTCAAACACCCAGCTTAGAACTTCACAAAGTAGGGGCTCCATGAATATCCAGTGAGATACTGAAGGGTAGATGATATAGGGGGTAGAGGGAGTATGATTCAGAGTCTCTCTAAAAACAAACAAACCTGAAGTGTGCCATGACACCTAAGTGAGCACTAACGAGGAGTAGAGGCAGCTAACACCACGCACCCGTGACAGTAGAGAACAGCTCTGTGCTGGGTGCGGCTCCTGGGAGCGCAAGTCTTTAACATACAAAAATTAACTACAGGGCTCAAAGGGCAACGATATGTTGAAGGCAGCTTCATTTCTTGTACTATCTTGGAGAAAAATAAAAAGGATCTTTTTTAGGTTGGACTGAATGTATAATGTGAATGTGAGCAAGAAGTTTCACAGAAGAAATCATTCCAAGCATTTTATTCCATAAGAATCACATCCACCATATCACAAGTACTAAACTTGTGGCTTAAACTAAAAGCAAGCACAGCTTATGAAATCAGATTTCTCCAGCTTTATCCTCAGAGGAGGCTCAGAATACTATCTGGCACTGACGACCAGAGTGACTGAGCATTATCCTTTTCTCTTTGTCTTTCTTATTCTAATAATTCCCAGTACACTTTCTTATCCTCCTACTCCTAAAACCCTTCCCCAAGTCTGTCGTCCCTTATCTCCATGTCTCCATAAATAACTTATGATGACAATTCAGAACACGTGCATCTCTAATGTGGAGACTACCTATGCCATCCTTTATTAATAAATGCCTGTAACAATTTTTGAGCCTTGAAGGGATAGGAGTTAGAGCTGCTATTCTAGAATAGGTTAAAATGTTAAGTCACTAAATTTGTTCTTCAACACTTGAAAAAAAAAAACACCACACTAATTTGGCCATTTTTCTCAATTTCTCAACAATACAAGATTAAAGTCGGTTTCTAGTGAATCATCAGGCTGTGACCCTCATCACTGACACACTCAAAGTCCAGTGGTTACTGTACACATCAAAGATTGGAATAGATTGAATTTTACTGGTGACCTATGTCTTAGTTGAAAAAAAAAAAGAAAGCTAAATAAATGAATGGTAATAATATAAGGAAGATTTCATCCTCATTATTATAAAAATACATACAAAAAATGTCTTCATGATCTAACCTATGTGTCTGACTCTATTACTACCAACAAAGCTATTGGAGGTAATGGAATTCCAGTTAAACTATTTAAAATCCTAAAAGACGATGCTGTTAGAGTGCTGCACTCAATGTATCAGCAAATTTGGGAAACTCAGCAATGGCCACAGGGCTGGAAATGGTCAGTTTTCATTACAATCTCAAAGAAGGGCGATGCTAAAGAATGTTCAAACTACCAAACAATTGTACTTATTTCACATGCTTAGTAACGGTTATGTTCACGACTCTTCAGCAGTACATGAACTGAGAACTTCTGGATGTACAAGCTGGGTTTAGAAAAGGCAGAGGCAGCAGAGATCAAATTGTAAACATTCAACAGATCACAGAAAAAGCAGGGGAATCCCAGCAAAACATCTACCTCTGTTTCACTGGCTACACTTTGACTGTGTGGATCACAACAAACTGCTGAAAATTCTTAGAGATGGTAATGACAGCCCACCTTACCTGCCTCCTGAGAAATCTGTATGTGAGTCAAGAGGCAACAGCTAGAACCTTCCATGGAACAACGGACTGGTTTGAAATTGGGAAAGAAGGACTCCAAGGCTGTACATTGTCACCCTGCCTATTTAACTTCTATGCAGAGTACACCATGGGAAATGCCGGGCTGGATGAATCGCAAACTGGAATCACGATTGCGGGGAGAAATATCAATAACCTCAGATACGCAGCTGATCCCACTCTAATTGCAGAAAGTGAAGAGGAACTCAAGAGCTTCTTGATGAGTGAAAGACCAGAGCGAAAAGGCTAGCTTAAAATTCAACATTCAAAGAACTAAGATCATGGCCTCTGGTCCCATCAGTTTGTGGCAAATAGAAGGGGAAAAAGTGGAAGCTATTGACAGATTTTATTTTCTTGGGCTCCAAAATCACTGCGGATGGTGACTGTAGCCACAAAATCAAAAGACACTTGCTCCTTGGAAGAGAAGCTATGACAAACCTAGACAGCATATTAGAAAGCAGAGACATTATTTTGCTGACAAAGGTCCATATAGTCAAAGCTATGGTTTTTCCAGTAGTCATGTATGGATGTGAGAGTTGGACCATAAAGAAGGCTGAGCACTGAAGAATCGATGTTTCCAAATTCTGGTGCCAGAGAGGACTCTTGAGAGTCCTTTGGAGAGCAAGGAGATCAAACCAGTCAATCCTAATGGAAATCAACCCTAAATATTCACTGGAAGGACTGATGCTGAAGATCCAATACTTTGGCCACCTAATGTGATGGTCTGACTCACTGGAAAAGACTCTGATGCTGGGAAAGATTGAAGGCAAAATGAGAAGAGGGCAGCAGAGGACTGAATGGTTAGATAGCATTACTGACTCAATGGACATGAATTTGAGCAAACTCCAGGAGATAGTGAAGGTCAGCGGAGCCTGGCGTGCTACAGTCTATGGGGTGGCAAAAAATTGGACATGACTTAGGGACTGAATAACAACATCTGGGTTTTCATGAGAATTAAATGTGAAATGATACATGTGAATCACTGAGAACATGCCTGGCTATAGCCAGCACTCCAAAAAAAAAAAAAAAGTTTTCATTATTATTACGCTTAAATGGTGGTGCCACAATGAGATCTTATAATGCAGATTGTTGACTTTCTGTTCCATAATATTGGTCCTCTGTATTACCATTGTGTAAATCCAACTCTACCAATTAACAGTTCTGCCCACATGGTTTTAGGAAGATTCTATTGAAGAGAGTACACAGTACACATAAATATATGCGTAACAGTGAATGGTAGAAACACTTCACGGAACACTCCAACTTGTCCACTTTTGCCATTTAGGACCAAAGAGGAACACAATTAAACTAGAAGACATACATTTTAAAAAGACCCCAAGAGTAACTTTGATGATGTCAAATGGAGGGAGCCAGCTATTACCATCAAATATAAAGGTGAGCAGTCACATAGCATGGTGATGGGAGACTGAGCTGGAGTTTGTTAAGTATGATTATCCTTTGCTCTTATTAAGTCTTATACAGATACAGAAATAAGAGGCATAAGAGTTTTCAGGCCCAGTGCAGACATGGTTAGAAAGGCAAAAAGCCAATATATTACAAATAATGTAAAAAGGCTTATTCTATGCATGTCTTTAATCTTTTAATAATCAGAGACATGAGTTTTGTCAAACAAGCATTTCTTGATCTCTTGATGTGCCCCCTTTTAAACTGAAGCGTCAAAATGAATCTATCATAAACTCAATTTTTACACTGTCAGCACTGATGGAGTCTTCAAAGTAGAGAGTGAGGCTTCAAAGCGAAATCACTCCTTTGATTTGCTTATCACTTTTCTTAACAACAACAAAACAGAACACCTTTAGCGCAACTGGAATTTGGGACTATGATAGATAACAGTTTCTTGTGGCTCAACTCCCAATTCACTCTTTAACAGCCTCACTGTGATAATGAACTTGACTCTAAGCACTCCTTACAGTGAGTACAATGTTGAGCTTTGTCAGTAGAGGGCACTGCAGGGACATTGCAGTGGTTCCAGCACACCGTTTTTGCATCATTTTGGTCTCAGTGTTGCAAACACACCAGAACATCTGCTGTGCTCTCTCTGCTCCAGCCAGGAGAACAGGTCCTTCAGGGACCACACAGCAGTGTCCTGGGCCTACTAACCACCTAACAAAGCCCTACTGAACAGACCCTGTGTGCTGCAGTTCTTACACCCATCAGCACCAGCTTGCCTGTGCCGAGAGCCGGTTCACTGCTAGTCCAGCAACTGTGGACTGTCTGGGCCAGTGGCAGCCCGGACAACCTGGCAAACTTCCTGCATCACAGTGGGCTGCATCCCCTCTGTCTAACAAGATAGGAACTTCAGCCTGGTGCAGGGGCCCCCTTTCAAGTCTGTCCTTTGGGCACTCTTCTTTGGCTCCAGAGGACCATTAGAGTTTTCTTTATATCCTTATGGTTACTTTCCTATCTTAGTTTAATCGTTCTTTTTTAAACTTCCTCTATTTGAATGACTGTGGTTTACCATCACCTGGTTTGACCCAGACTGATACAGTGATTGACTCTGCATTTCTGAATTCACATAGCCATGCAGGTACTCTTTCCGAATCACAGACCCCTCACCCTAGTGGGTAAAAAAAAAACAAAAAACGGTCTTTTAATAATGTACATTGCCACTGAAATGTTGCTCAATCATGCTTCTCACATTTTTTGAAAATCCTTGAAAGATGCCAGGGACTATCTTCCAAATTTATTATTTTCTTGTATCATATAAAAGAATTCTAAGCTCAGCACTTCACCTCCACAAGGATTTCAAGTCGAATTATTTCATCCTCTTTTCACACCTTGTTTTTTCTTTCTTTCATGACAAGGAGACAGTCTTTTGTTCATAATATCAAAATAATGAATAGAAGATTTCCTTATGCCTTATTCTGTGTGTGCTCAGTTGCGAAGTTGTGTCCAATTCTTTGTGACCTTATGGACTGACTGCAGCCTGCCAGGCTCTTCTGTCCATGGAATGTTCCAGGCAAGAATGCTGAAGTGGGTTGCCATTTCCTCCTCTAGGGGATCTTCCTGACCCAGGGATCAAACCCACATTTCCTGCTTCTCCTGCATTGGCAGGCAGATTCCTTTCCACTGAGCCACCTGGGAAGCCCAGGAATTTGAAGATTCTAATTACTTCCAGGGTAACAACTTGCACCTAAGATACTCAAAAGTACATCTGAAAATATAGATTGTTTGTTCACTTATTCAACCTTCTTTGAGAACCCAGTACTAGACCAATCCTAACTAGTGGCTATGATCCTAGCAGATTAGCTACTATGGCATACAAAGATAAATGAAGCATCCTCCCTTTTCTTCACTGGGATAGGACCAGAAGCAGGTGAAAAAAGGAAAAAGAAGGGACATTTAGTAGCAAAAGAGAAAAACACCCAAGTCCCCAAATTACCCTTGGAATCAGTAATAAACATTATTAAATACCTCTGAAGTATTACTAAACACCCATATATTCAGGGAAAAAAACAATCAAATATCTTTAAGAATAAAAATGTAAACATTTCATACCACATCCATTTGGACTTGAGTTCTTAAATGAAGAAACTGAGTCAAATTTAAAAATAAAAGTACCTACAACATAGCAGCACTTTCTATACAAAAAGAGTTGGAGGCAGAGACTATAAGGTATGTTTCTTTTGCAATATTTCCTGCTATTCCTTGGTAATGGAAACAAGCAAATATCTGGGATTACAAAACTTTTTAGACATCCAACTCACCAAAATGCAAATAACTTGACATTTTACAACTGTATTTTCAGTAACATTTGAGATTTCCTGAGTAAATAGTTTCCAATCTATACGCATCTCTCTGACATGAGAGGAAGGTCTCAAGAAATGTCACCATCTGAAAGTTATCACAATGGAATTTCAAATGTAATGAGCTGCATCTCATGTCTGCGTAGAGAGCTTCAACAAGACTGCAAGAAATGTTCTATTCTTTCTCCCCCCAAATAATTCTAAAAGGTCACACCAGTCTAATAGTGATAGGAAACTGCCAAGAATTTTTTTTAAAAAATTAGGCAACTTATAAATTATAATTTTTTTAAAATAGAAATGACTGAGACAGGCAAAATTTATATGCATCAAGAAAAAAAAAAGAACACAAAGAGAATTTTCTAATATCCCCTCAATGACCGGAAAAATCTAGCCATATGTTCACTTATTTCCATTTTTTAATTTTAAGTAAGTTAATTTCCCACAAAAATATATTTCAACCCTCAGCATTTTCTACTTTAACCAGCCAGCAGGAAACTGACATAAAATTTAAAAAGAAAGAAACTATGTGAAAATATTATATTAAGCAAATGCTTTTCCTGCTCACCACATGAGCAGGAAACAACATTTCTGGAAATGGATTATTAACTAGAAAAGAATGAAAAGAGACTGCCTGCTCATCACCACTCAGCAAAGAACTAGTTTTAAAATTAAAAAACTAAAGCAAGGTATTTCAAAAAGTGGTTGCAAAAGAAATTCTGTAAAGTTTCAAACTAACCCAATGACAGTTGAGAAAACAAACTGTCACCAGTACAAATCATTCAGCAGAGCTCCCCATATTTTGTTTGCCAAACAAAATATCGTGAATGTGGGGAAACACAGGAAGAGATCTTATCACCTAACTCAGGCTCCTCTAACAGATTAAGAAATTGAAGACTAGAGAAGTTTCTTTTCTTTAAAAGTTGGCGGGTCCCATGAACAGGTGGGACAAATAGGGTGCAATTTCTTGGGCAGCCTAAAGGCTATCCTGAATCATGTCATTAGACTTATTCTATTGCTCTGTGCATTATATCTAGGAATCTGAAGTTGGAAGGGCATTTATACATCATTAGCCCAGAGACTGATTCAAAGTGCATATCTGAATTACACGTAGGTTACGATGTCTTACAGAACAACCGGGTGTCTATAACCCCAGAGCCTGGCAGATGGTAATCATGCAAATTAATTGTAGTGCTGGTGAAAATGGCCAAAGAATCAGATGACTCAGATAAGTGCTGATACAGAATCCTTTGGGAATAAGACAGGAGGGACCAGAAGGGAACCAGGTTTGGGTTAGAGACACTTGGAGTTTGGAGTTCTTGACAAATGTAAGCAGAGAAAAAGCTCAGGGCAGGGGAGTGGGCTGAGGGAAGGGGGGAAGAGCCTCAAGAGAGCTTTCTGGAGGTGAAATGAGGGAATGGAAGAAACACGCTTTGTTTATTGCAGTTTCACAGACCCTCCCTGGCCAACTAGCAGACCGTAAATGTCACGATCCTATCTCAACATGTGTTAAAGTCAGTGCAAGATGACTTACAAATTTTGCAACTATTTTGAAAAATTACCAGAAACGTTTTAATTCTTAAAATCTTGTTAGCTAGGTTAGTAAAATCACAACAGTTAGATGTGATAGCTAGGGGGGAAAAATCACCAAGCCATATTATGACTTTTTCTCCCTCTCCCAGGAAATTGTAAGTTATGTAGGTCCTATATTTGTCCTTCTTTTAAATGGGAAAAAGCAGAGAAAATAAAACTGACATGTTTTATTTTTGTGTTAGCTATTCAGCCTGGGGCTATTTTTCTTTCCTTTCCTTTCCCAAACAGTACCTTTTAGATCTGACACAAAAGATGGAAGGACAAAAATAAAAAGGAAAGTCGAGCTCCATCAAGCAAATTTTTACTTGTGACAAAAAATACTGGACCAGATGGACTGCAGACTTGCCAAGAGCACACAGTTAAATGTTCGCAGGAGGACTGCTAACATAAGCACGGAACTTGCTATTTCTTCTATCTCTGTTTTTGTTTTTATTCCAAGAACCAAGGGCTAAGAAATGCGGAGGAAATGACCCCAGCCAGATTCAGTCTTTTGCTTCGCACATTACCTAAGTGTTAACACCTTAGATGCACTGGATTCTAAGACAAACAACTACAGAACTAAATCTCCAAGGCTCTGGAGCTTCGCCAGAGGTATTTCAAAAATTGCTGGATACTTAACACTGCAAAGGCTCGGACACAGTCTGGGTCAGGGGTGGGAGAAGAGCATCAACAGCAGATGATGGAAAACATGATGCTGCGCTAAAGAACCACGCGATCTCCGTGCAGAACAGAGCTACCTGTGCCCTTCAGCCTTTACGACACAACAACACTCCCCAGAGGGCTGCTGCTCTGGCTGGTTTTGTTCTTGTTGTTTTAAGCCTCTAATTGGGAAAACCAGTGTGTGATTCTGTTTTATGACCCAGAGATGAATGGCCTTTTTAAGAAAGGTTTTTACCAAAAAATAAACCTAAAAAATCCATCCAAAGATGGCCCCCACTCCTTTAAAGCCAAGAGAAGCAGCAAGTACCTCCGGAATCTTGGTGCAGGGCCAGAACCCATTCGGGATGGATGCTCCCGCCAGCCAGTTAACTCCTTTGCACCTGCCTTGCTCTTGAACACGAGGCTCCCTGCCATCCACCTCAGCTATGAAATCACCCGGATGACAACCAAAGAGGGCACTGCTGGAATCTGTGTCCACTTCAGCAAACTAAGTGGAGTTTTGTCATTTCCTAGGCCCACAGGAGATGGAGGTAGGAAGGGCTGGGTACAGACAAAATTGAATTGGAAGACCCATACACTCACTGAAAATGTTTCCCTGCCACTTCAGTGTTAAGGAGGGGAGGCTTCCAGGGAATGATAGTGTGGGCCCCTGCAGGGCTGATTTCTGCTGGTGCTGGCCGTTTAAGAAAGTGGAGTATTGCTCTCTCAGCTGGCAAATGCCCCGGTGCCCATATCCCCAAAGGAATCCTTTGCAGCTCTGCCCTCCCTCCCTGGGGCCACCTCAGCCTCCCCACCATCCACCGACTAAGGGAGCCTCAACATCGAGGCCCTGGTCAGCATCTCATCAGGGGCTGCCCGCCGCTGGTAGGTAATCTGATGATTGCCTCTGGGACACTGTGGGGAACAGGTGATGGAGAATGGGTTGGGCAAAGCTTTTCTTGTTTTCTGCCCAGTCTAATAAGAGCAAAATAAGGAGGATGGGCTTTGGCCACTCTTCGAAAGACTTAATGATGTGGAATCAAGTTATGGGAATCAGTCCGAATTAGTAAATTTCAGTGTTAGAAAAGACTGGAAGGGGGCCCTCAGCAGCTGCTGTCTTCAGTCTCCAAGCTCAGCGGTCCTCAACCTTTTGGGCACCCGTTTCATGGAAGACCATTTTTCCAGGGACCAGGGTGGTGGCGGCGGTGGGGGGGGGGGGGGGTTGGGATGATTCAAGTGCATTACAATTATTGTGCACTTTTTTCTATTATTGTTACATCAGCTCCACCTCAGATTATCAGGCATTAGATCCTGGAGGTTGGGGACCCCTATCACAAGCTTTACAGAAAAATTAAAAGACTTACAGTCACTTGCTGGTCAGTGCTTTGGCCTTAGTCTCTCCCCTGGCTCACTCTGCGTCTCTTGAAGTTTTTTTTTTTTTTTTTAAGGACAAACTATTTGTGTTACATTCAAGGGTATCAGAAATTGGGCTAGGAAGTGAACAACATGAAATGTTTTTCCCTTAAAATACAAGAAGATCCCTAATTGGCAAGTAATTGATGAGTCAACACTTAGAATTACCTGATGTATACAAAATGAATTGATTCCTTTAGGTTGAACATTCCCCTTGTCATATTAATTACACTACTCATCTAATTAATAAAATGGCTCCTGAACTGCATGAAGACAAACTTCCCTACAGACCTTGCCAATGACTGCTGTGCCCAACTGTTGCAATGCCATTAATTAATGAGACCTGACTACTGAAAAATTAAAACTTTAAGGCCACAGGAAAATCTCATGAGCCAGGTAAATACAGAAAATATAGAAGTTTCAGGTTTCAAGATTCATCTCCATATATACAACATGGAATGGGAAAATAACAGGTCAAGGAAATGTCATTTAAAAAAAAAAAGGAAGAGAAAAGAAAAAGAAAACATGAGTCACTGATAAACAATCTGTTGACAGCTTTGTTTAAGACTATGCTAAGTATTTTGGGGTATTAACAATTGCCTGTATTTCCCCTTGGAAGCACAAGCTGGCTCTGATAGCAAAGACAGATGGCCCCGGCCCTTAACTGAGTCATCCCTGGGTATGGTTTCAACACACGGCCTGACATCTTGGCAGCTGTACTGAATGAATGTCCCACAAAATGTGGTCAACGCCTCCACTGGGAAAGTCCCATGGCAGTCACTCCACTTCTAAGACGTTCCCAAGGGCTCCGGAAATCAGGTCCTCTGCTGGGTCCTTGGTTCAGATTCTCAGAGCTGGCGGGGTCTTCCACCTCATCCACCTGCCTCATTTATCAAGACAGACGGGAGGAGCAGAGCCCCAGTGTTTGAATCAGGGTGACAGGTCAAGGCAGAGCTGGGAATAGCGCCCAGGTATCCGCACTCCCGCCTCAGTGCTCTTTCCTCTTTATCCCACTGCCTAGTCATCCTGGGGTCAGTGCAAACTGAAATCTTCTCACCACCCAGTTGTCTTCACAAGGAGATTCATGCTTCATGACTGTTACACTTCTTAATCCAGAAATCTCAGTAGCGGACATAAACGTAATATTTGCATCCCATGGGTTTTTCCTTGCTTTTAAGATGGACATGAAAAATGGCAGGGACTTCCCTGGTGGTTCAGTGGCTAAGACTCCACATACTCCCTATGGAGGGGGCCCAGGTTTGATCCCTGGTCAGGAAACTAGATTCCACATGCTGCAACTAAGAGTTTGCATGGTGCAACTAAGCATCCTGCTGGCCGCAACCAAGACCCGGCACAGCCAAGTAAATAAGATGAAAAATTTTAAGAAACAGGAAGGAAAAATGGCAGATCCTACCCTTTCCACATCACTGAAGATGGCCTTAGGGGAAAATGTCTCAGCCTCCCTAAGAATCTCCTTCTGGCCTGCTAACTAGCATGCAGGCACAAAAGCAAGGTGAGCGGAGTCTGAGCAAACCTGAGTCATGCAGCTGAAGTGAGATGTACCAACGAGAGGCTCAGTTTCATGGTGCTGTGTCACAGTCAAAATATCCTCAAAGCTTCTCCCCATGCCCAAACTGGAAGGAAATAAACCTGCGCCTCCATATATCCTATCGGGGCTTATGAAGACTGTGAAGGGGTCCGCCCACCTTGCAGATGACTCAGTATTAGCCTTTGCTGCTGCCACCATGGAGGGGGACGAAGTCCGGGGCACCTGGATCATGTCTAAACTCAACTCCATCAGGGGAACCACAGCTACATGCTCTTACGATTAAGCTCTCATTTAGATCGCTGGAGTCTTTTCCCAGTCATTGTTTTCATCTTTGATGCGTAACTATACAAACAGAGTGGGGGCGGAGGGAACGAACCTATTTTCAAGCCAGCTAGTTCACTGAGACGCGGGGGCCCACAGCACTGGATTCTGGCACAGCTTTCTCCCAGAGGCTCTCGGGAGTCCGGGGATGCTCAGCTCACAGCACTGCCAGTTCTGAGAGTGGAGGAGTTTGCACCCGACCTCACACCCTACCAAGTTTTAAGGAACTCATACCTAAAGCCTCTCCAGTTGAGCCTTGAGGCCTGAAGGCCTGGAATAAAGCCAGAACCCAGGCTCCTCACCTTCGGGTGCCCCTTCAACCCCTCCCCAGATGTCTCGGCCTCCCTGCGCACAGGGAAGCGTGCCTGGGGAAGAGGTAGAGAGCAGAGGTCTGGCAGCCGTCCTAGGAAAGGGGAGCTTTTCTGCTGCTCTCTCCTTGACTGTTCCTCACCCTCCAACAGCTGTGAACCCTTCCCCTCATTTATTTTCAAGCAATTAAAACTCCAGCTTGATATCATTACTGTAATCTCTCCACACTGCATTTAGGGGGATTTTTCATCACTGAAGACTTCGTGTACCCATCCAAAAGAGAAAGAGCAGTCTAGAGGCACCGTATACGCTCAGCAGAGTCGCTCAATTGGTTTTCATGCCTGAAAAAAGCCGAGCCATTGGAAATTAGAAGTTGAAAACACACATGTGGCCACATTTTCCTCTCTCCTTTGCTTCCATGTCCACATGGAAAAGAAGAAAACCCGTAGATATTTGCAAAGGTTTTATGAAATATGAGCTTTGGCTAAGCAAATGTTTTTGAAAATATTTGGACCATCCAAATAGAACAGATGTTTTTGCAGAATTTTCCACCGTCCGGTTGCTGCAGTGCTGTGTGATCCTGCCTGATGTCCAGCCCCCAGGCAGGCTGTCAGTGGTCAGCAGAGAGTGCCAAGTCATCCAGCCCCTCTGATCCTTTAGAGCAAGTTCTGCGACACCTCCCCAACCCCATTTGTTTTTCTACCTGCTAAAAGCTGTCTCTGGCATTTGAACAGCATGGAGGGCCAGGAGCAGAGTGTAAGGCAGCGGGAAGGTACCCAATTCCCTCCATAACATTCATTGACAAAGCCTAAATTTCACAAGTACAAGACTTATTTCTTACTACGTCCTGAAGCATGAGAGTCATCTAAAATCCCCTATTAAAATGTGAGCTCCTGGAGGGCACAGACTTGTGTGTTTATTCATCTTTGTCTGCCCAGCATTCAGCATATTGCACACACAGAGCAGACACTCAATAAACTGACTAACTGGAATTAAAAGCTACAAATACCTTTGTGGGAATAGGGCCACGACCAGCAGGCATCTTAACTAGAGCTGGGTGCCAGGTAAAAGCAAGATAAACAGACTAAGCCTCCAGGGTGAATGAGGCTGCCTTACAGGGCATGGGGTTGGTTTTCCCACTGAATGAAAAGCCAGTCTTCCGTATGCAGAGAAGCATCTGAAATGTCAGTGGGTTATGTGATGTGGTACAAAAGGCTCCACGCTAGATGCAGCTCAGAGCTAGTGCACAGGCTTTTATACGGTACAGGAAAGCCCCCCAAAATGTTCAGAGAACAGTTTAGATCACAGCATGTTTCTCTGCAGCTTTTATCCACCTGCATGAAAATATAATACACCTTTAGCTGAGACACCTCCATCAATCACAACAGGAAGGTGTTACAATTTAATCACTAAACTCAGATTCTTCTGAAAAATCCTGCCTCGACTGTCCTCTAAAACATCTTTAATCCGCTTCCCAAACGTTTACCGTGAAACTTTCACTTCTTTTCTTTCTCATGGGACCATTTGGAAAGGCTTTGATTTTCCAATAAATATATTAATATACAAGTGTTATTGCTTTGTGTAAAAGTATTTTTAACCCAACTCCTAATCTGCCAATATTTCTGCTGAACCTTTCACTTACCGTTTGCCACCCACACACAGACCCACAGACGGACCTTTCATCCACTGACAACACTTAGAGCTGATTAAAGGGTTCCGAGGTGATGACAAAAATACGCTTAGTTTACAAAAATGGGCAACATGGAAGGGCACATCTGTGACCAGAAAAGGCAGAAATTCGCAGAGGAAGCTGCTTTCGATTTGAGCGCCCGGGCTCAGAAAGAGAGAGGGTGGCCAGTCCAGATGCTCACATGGCACAGTGTCCTGAGGGAACCCATGCTTAATATCTAAGTAGTCTTTCTAATTTCAAAAATACAGAACAAAACTACTACTAATGGAAAGGAGCTGATTTTAACTTTTTTTTAAATCAGAAGATGAAAAATGTTAAAGAAGAAACTGTAAACTACAGGTTTACCATGGCCGTCTGAAATCCATGACAGTTTTTGCATTAAACATATCTTCCATCTCACTTTTCACTTCCACTCTATAATCTGCCAAAATGAAGAACTTCCAAGAAGATGCATGAAGCAAATACATGTTTCTTGTATAAACCAGATCCCACCACAAACAGGGTGGATATACTTCAAACACAGTTTGCACCTTAACCCTGCATCTGTTAGGACTGCCCTGGAGCACTGGCCCAGCTCTTTCATTTCAATGAGAAAGTGTGATAATGTTGTCAGCCCAGGGTGTAAAACTGACTTGAAACAAACTGCTATAATCAACTTTTCCCAGACCAACTGAACTGTATGTATGGTAGTATGTAATAAATAATTAATGCAATTAAAGAAATGGCATGAGTGTACTACAGGATTTAATCTGTTCAAGCTGAAGAATAAAGTTCATTTAAAATAATGGTTACCATATTTACATACAGATATGACTATATGCAATTCCATTCCTAAATATCACAAAATAATTCCTCAAACTGGATCTTAATGTAAATTAGCATTGTTTCATCTTTGAAAATAAATATCCCAAGACACACAAATTCTTGTATAAAAGTTTTTAAAAATATCCTAGAAATAATTGTAGAAATTAGAAAATAAAAGAAAAAGAAAATAGAAACCACCCACAACTTAGCTCCCTCCACTGCTCAAAAACCCTGTGTTTAACAATTTAGAAGTAAAGATATAAACAATAGGGGCTGTTTCAAAAGGTTGGGATGGGGTTAAGGGATCAGGGGAGGATGAATTTATCATTTAAAGTTTTTTATCATGTGCAGGTATTATGATTTTAATTTTTAAAAACTAGTTTAGACGCATGTACATACTTTTCCAGATTTGCCTCTAGGTACAGTTTTTTTTAAAGCTAAAATTGAGATTATTTTGTGTGAAGCACAGAAAAATACCTATGTAGGAAAAACAGAAGGACAACTTCTCTCACCTTATTCTCCCTCCTTCCTAACCTGAGCTCCATCCCAGTATAGAGATACGTGACTTTTATAATCAGCACTATTTTTGGTATGAGCAGGGTGTAAAATGTGACCTGTAATCTTTCTTTCATGTGAAATACAAGACTACTCTTTTCTAGATTTCATTTTATTCATTAGAATGAGAGAAGATCTACGAAATCTGCTAAGTTTTAAAATGAGCAACTGATGCCTAGAACAGTCACATACGCAGAGCTCATACGCAGAGCTCGCACACCCAAACTGGCTGGAGAGCTGGTCTGCGACTTCCCACCCCCCCAGCCAAGGCTGCTCTCACAGGGCTGTTTCACAGCTTCAGTTGCACTGCCCTGTCCTTGGACCTGGCCCTCGGGGTGGCGACTTCAGCCTGCCCACAGCCCCCTCCCCAACACAGGACCGCTCACAGTTGGCGAATGAAGTCAGGGCCACATTCTCCCCACCTGACTTTTTGCATCTTGCTGTATCTCCATTTTAAATGAAAGCAATTCTTCTCTTACTGGCTTGGCCTAAAGCAGTTTCCCCTCTGCCACCACAATTCTGCCACATACAGGTAAATCTACCAAGGTATCCTCCCTTTTGAAGAAAACTGAACCCTCACACGACTGAGCGACTTCACTTTCACTTTTCACATTCATGCACTGGAGAAGGAAATGGCAATCCACTTCAGGATTCTTGCCTGGAGAATCCCAGGGACGGGGGAGCCTGGTGGGCTGCCATCAGTGGGGTCACACAGAGTCCGACACGACTGAAGCGACACAGCAGCAGCAGCAGAATCCTCACCCTCTTCACGTAGAAGCTACCTGTTTAAGTCTCTGACTTCGCGTCTGCATCCTGCTCCCTGCCTGGGGGGAGGCTGGCTGTCACCCACGGGAGGATAACCACCATCTCCTGTCTGGTTTCAAAGCAACTTATCTTCCACTCACAGAAGGCCTTGGATTTGTGAATTCTTCTTTGAGGCAAGGGAGAGCAGGTTCAAAGACAACCTCATGACTGCATGGCAAAATGGGCTGATAGGAAGCAAAATATAGTAAAATAATCATAATTGAAAAGAAATTGTATACGAAAAAGGAACCCAAAAGCCACATAAATACCATCATTTGTTGGAGTAGATGCTGAAAAAGAATAGTTTTCTTCAGTTAAAATATCAGAAGTGATGCTTTCCCTATCTGATATATTCTATCCTTTCGTTACACTTTAAAAAGATATATCTAACAGCATTATATAGGAGTTGCTCCAAAATTTCAAAATGCCTCACATTCACCCCATTCAGTGCTGCTTTTTTTCCCCCAGTCTTCTGGGGGGTGATATTTAAACTATTTAACCCAAATACACTGCTTTGCCCCAGATAAGTTAACAAGTCAGTGTCATAATGTCAGAAGAAGGATCATTAAACATTCGTTCAGGTCACTGAATGAGGCGTACTTGTGGCTAAATTTAGTAAATTTTTCTCTAATTTTTAAATTGTGGTAAACCACATATAACAAAATTTGCTATCTTAACCATTTTTAAGTGTACAGTTCAGTGGTATTAATTATATTCACAATATTGTACAACCATCACCACCATCTCCAGAACTCTTTTCATTTTGTAAACTGAAACTCTATAGCTATTAAATAATAACTCCCCCCACCTACCCCAGCGCCAGGCAGCTGCCGCTCTACTTTCTGTCTCTGAGTAATTATTTCTTTCATAGGAATAATTCTAAAGTTTGAGTCATGGAATAGAGCTGAAACTTGAAATGGGATTTAAATATTATGCATAACACACCAACAGGAAAGGAGTATTCCATATGAAGCAGAAATCTGAGCTAAAGAAGATCCAAAAAGCAAAGAAATTTGTTGGGCTTAAAAAAATAGGAATACATATATGAGTCTCTGTGTGTGTGTGTATACACAGTGAGAAAGATATTTCTAGTCTATAGAATAAGCTTCATATTTTTATGGAAAAAGATTCATGGCCTATCAAGTAATAAACATGGGAGAAGAAATGAGTTGTATGAGTAAGCTACTGTTCAGCAATAAGGAGGTTATAAAAGAATACTTTCATAATTACTGTGCACTTTAAATTTAGCATACTAGCTTTATCAATGAGGGCAACCCTCATCTTCCCCACTGTGTGTGAAATTATTTTTCAACTGAAACTGAACTGACAGTTTTATACACAGCTCCATTTCGGGACAAAGGCTGGTCCACTCACTGGAGGACCCACTGTGAATCCCACAGGCCTGGAATGAGACTTTTTAATGACTGGTAGAGTCGTTTATAAGAAATGCCATTAATAATAATAACAACTACTCCTGAATTAAATCCTCATTTTCTGGAAATAAATCCAGAGTGAAAGGATAATGTAAGCCTGCAAGTAAAACCTTATTTTAAAAGAAATCTACTCAGACACCAAGCAGGGAGGAGAGGATGGTTAAGGCCACAGTCTTTGGAGCCGATCTGGGTTCAAATCCTGATACCTCACTTCAAACTTGTGACCTGGTACATCACTGAATCTCTTTGAACCTGTGTATCTTTGGGTGTTAGTATCTGTGGAGTGAGGCTTTTGGAAGGATTATCTGAAATGGCATATGGAAAGCTCTCCCTCGGTGGGAAACTTCTCTCATTACTATATTTCAGCATCTCTGGTGGTAACAGAATCAAGGCTTCCTCCCTACTCCAGTCATTGATTTTCTTACAATAAGTCATTAGGTTAACAGTGAGCCAATCTATCCTAAGAATAGAAAAAAATTATTGGTTAAGTGAGAAAATAATTTTAAAACAGATACACATTTAAAGTAAAAAGCCTACTCTCTCTACCCGAATTACCCCCCACCTTTTTTACCATTAACCTTTTGATGTGTTATTCCAAACCTCTTCTACACACTTATAAGTGTATATATTATAGTTGGTTGGTCTTCCCCCTCAAAACAGGATCATACTGTGCATTGCTATTCTGCAAATGACTTGCTTTACTCAACAATATATAATAGAAAATATTACTTTTAGTCATTTCCTAAAGTAAATATACTTTCTTTGAGCATTCCCCATATTAATGGATATTTAGATGGATCCATTTTTTTTGCTAGAAAAAAAAAGTTGAGCTAAGTGGTCTTGATTGATTTGAAACTTAATTCAACACTAGCTATCTTGATCACAGTGACATCAGATCATAAATAAGATCACAATAACAAACAAGAGAGATGGGAGGGAAAGAGAATTTTCATTGGCATTTGGAGTATTTTTTCTCTCTGACTCAAAAGGGATCTATCCTGGAGGCATGCCTTCTCCCATTCTCAGGGCAGAGACAAAGCTCACATGCTTAAAAGTAAGTGTTTAGGATTCTAGACTTAGTTTCACTCAAGTGGCCTTGATTGGATGGGGTCCCTCCGCAGTATTAAAACTGCTCTAATTGCATTCTTCAAGCCAGCTGAAGGCTGACAGCTTCCGCTCCCCAGCTCATTATCAGGGCACTTCAAGGGGCTCCATTATGAGCAGAGCACCTGGTCCAAATTTATTTCAACGGCCCAGGGCAAAATGGGAAGGTGCTTAATGTTCAACCACAATGGTGACATTTTTACGAGATATCCAAGGTTCAGAAACAAATAAATGAAAGGTTTGAAAGGAGCACGAACAGAAACTGTGACAATAAAAATTCAACATTAATATATCAATTTTAAACCATATACCACCCATACACTTGGGGTGGCCAAAGGTTCAATGCATGCTAAACAGAAAGAAAAAAGAGGATAAAAAAAGCCAGTACCCAACTCCTCCCCTGACAGATCAAATGTTTTATTCCAGGATAAAAGAATGAGAGGTAGATACTGAAGGCTGGTTATGATAGCAGAAAATTCAGCCAGAATTCGGAGTGTTAGTTTTAAATGCACTACGTCCACACCTTTTTTCTAGTTGCTTGTACCATTGCTGTCTTTCTACCTTTTAAAAATCCCCTTTTGGAAATAAGATGTCTTATACAGAAGTTTCTATGAGGAAAGACTGGACAAATACATATTTAGAGCTTTTTAATAGATGTATAATAGGAAAAATTTCCCAGGTTGATCAGAGCAGGTCCAAAGTAAACATTACAACCTATGCATAAATCCATATCTAGAAACTTCTTGTCAAGTGGGATTTTGCTCTCTGTGGCTGAGTATTTGCAGAGGACTTAGTATGCAGACAACAACCAATTTTAAAATCTGAAACCCAGCTGCAGAGCATTAGTGAGCTCTACCCTCCACTGAGAATCTGTTTAAAGAAACCTTTAAAATAAATATTTGTATTCTTTTACTAAACACAACAATGATGCTAATATTGGAATATAAGAAAATGATGGATGAAAAATTATCACACAGGCATTTTACAATGGGAATGCTGACTAAACTGGAACTATACAGATTTACGAAATGTTTAGTCTCTTAAGAGAAAAAGAGGAGACTAATTAATCAATTGCACTCAGAAATTTTTTCAACTATTAGTTGCTTTTCGTATTGTAATTTTATCTTTCCCAAGGATTTTCCTTATTAAGCCAACCATACAGATGTGCAAACATTAACTGGCCACATTATAAAGGCTTTAATTACTTTACTGATTTAAAAAGGCAATTAGGTAGCACCGTTTTTTCACATATTGATTGTACCTACTCTGGTTTTCTATCTGAATTCATGAATCATCAGGCAACTGGTATAACTACAGGCTGCTACTCGAGTCTTTTATTCTGTTCTTTCCAAGAAACGACTAAAACCACTTAAAATTAATTACCTGATAGAATCACCCTAACTACAAAGAAACAAACAAACAAACAAACAAACAAAAAGGGTGGCAAAATCCCTTTAGAATAAATTCTGTATGTTAGTCATCGGGCAAAGCAATCACTTGTGTGACAGTTGGCAGGCCCTCCAGTGCTAGGACTTGACATTGGGGAATCTGACCTGGGTGTTCAATAGTGGGATTTTTGGCTCAGTTCTGATTCAGTCTTGCTCGTGCCATTACTGTGCTCTGTATCTCCTTTAAAACTGCTTAAAGCAGCGGAGGTCTGGGAGTCCACAGGGAATTTCCAAGTTTACCAACGAAACTGAAGCAGACATTTGGATTCTGTACATCCAGGTCCAGTTTCTCCTTCACTTCATCCTCTCTCATTATCCTCCCCTCTTCCTATCCATTTTAGGCCCACTACATAACAGTATATAATAGTAAAATAAACAGATATCACAATGATGCTGTTCATTGTGGTACTTACGAGGCAAAACATCCCCAGCCTTTTCCATCCTTCTGTAACAGAGGACATGGAAGGCTGTATCACATGAAAAAATTTGAGAACCGTTGCCACAGAACAGATGGTTTTTTAGCTTTTGTACACCCTCCTAGCTCGACTTTAGGAGCTCACTGGATTGATGATAGTGCACCACCATGGGCAGGGTGATCTGGTAGGAAGAGACGTGGATCCAGGTAAGAAGACATGACTGAATCCAACCACAGACGGCATTATTAGCTGTGCAACACAAGTCATCTTTAAGCCTTTTTAGCTTTAGTTTCTCCACCTAAAGTAAAAGTCACTCAGTCATGTCTGACTCTTTGTGACCCCATGGACTATATAGTCCATGGAGTTCTCCAGGCCAGAATCCTGGAATAGGCAGCCTTTCCCTTCTCCAGGGGATCTTCCCAACGCAGGGATTGAACCCAGATCTCTTGCACTGCAGGCTGATTCTTTAGCAGCTGAGCCACAGGGAAGTCCACCTAAAAATGTGAATAATTATGCCTGTTTTACCTATAACAGAGAACCACTGAAAACATCACACATGTATATGCAAACACTCTGTAAACTGGAAACTAGTGTCAAAAGGACAAACATTATTTCTGCAGAAGCCATTTCCTTCATTCAATCACCTGTGCTGCCCTCCTGTGGTGAACAAGCTGCAATGCTACTCAAAAAACCAAGTTATTTTGTGAGCTGATGATTCCACTGCTACAACCAGTCCATTCTGAAGGAGATCAACCCTGGGATTTCTTTGGAAGGAATGATGCTAAAGCTGAAACTCCAGTACTTTGGCCACCTCATGCGAAGAGTTGACTCATTGGAAAAGACTCTGATGCTGGGAGGGATTGGGGGCAGGAGGAGAAGGGGACAACAGAGGATGAGATGGCTGGATGGCATCACTGACTCGATGGAAGTGAGTCTGAATGAACTCTGGGAGTTGGTGATGGACAGGGAGGCCTGGTGTGCTGCGATTCATGGGGTCGCAAAGAGTCGGACACGACTGAGCAACTGAACTGAACTGAACACGATTTTGGAGAAAATTTTCCTGGGCTCCAAAATCACTGCATATGGTGACTGCAGCCATGAAATTAAAAGACACTTACTCCTTGGAAGGAAAGTTATGACCAACCTAGATAGAGTATTGAAAAGCAGAGACATTACTTTGCCAACAAAGGTCTGTCTAGTCAAGGCTATGGTTTTTCCAGTAGTCATGTATGGATATGAGAGTTGGACTGTGAAGAAAGCTGAGTGCCAAAGAATTGATGCTTTTGAACTGTGGTGTTGGAGAAGACTCTTGAGAGTTCCTTGGACTGCAAGGAGATCCAACCAGTCCTTTCTAAAGGAGATCAGTCCTGGGATTTCTTTGGAAGGAATGATGCTAAAGCTGAAACTCCAGTACTTTGGCCACCTCATGCGAAGAGTTGACTCATTGGAAAAGACTCTGATGCTGGGAGGGGTTGGGGGCAGGAGGAAAAGGGGACGACAGAGGATGAGATGGCTGGATGGCATCACGGACTCGATGGACGTGAGTTTGAGTGAACTCCAGGAGTTGGTGATGGACAGGGAGACGTGGCATGCTGCAATTCATGGGGTCACAAAGAGTCGGACCCGACTGAGCGACTGAACTGAGCTGAACACGATTGCTAGCCTAGTAGAGAAAGGAACACCTGACATAGAATACACAATGAAAAGGACCTAACTGGATCTTTTTGCTACCTTGATAACACAGCAGAACCTGCATTTCAGTGACATAGAACAGAAAATAAGTTTAAGGAAAGAATCCTATATCTGAACAGTGACTCCAGAAATATACTCCTGCACATTGTTCTGAACCACTGGACAGTGATAGAAAACATTCTGGGAAGTGTAAAGTACTAGATAAGAAAAGAACTTGTCTCTGGAGATCAGCTGAGTCATGGTGGGGAGTTGCCCTCCCTTCCCTAATCTGAACATAGATATTCAAGCCAGTGGAATTACTGACCAACTGGAGGAACAAAATGCCATCAACAGACTTGTCTCTAGAACTAGGACAACAGACCTTCAGAACTGCAGGGACCTGAGATACCAGGTCGTTCCATTTCCTTTCTTTATAGTTAAGAAACCTAAGATGCGGATAATTGAAAAGACTGCTGAATTATCCAGGCCAGAATATTGGAATGGGTAGCCTTTCCCTTCTTGAAGGGATCTTCCCAACTCAGGTCTTCCCAAGACCAGGGATCGAATCCAGGTCTCACACATTACAGACAGATTCTTTACCAGCTGAGCCACCAGGGAAGCCCAAGAAACTGGAGCGGGTAGCCTATCCCTTCTCCAGTGGATCTTCCCACTCCCAGGAATCGGACCGGGGTCTCCCGCATTGCAGGCAGATTCTCTACCAGCTGAGCTACCGGGGAAGCCTGAATCTCATCAGAGCACACACCACCACACCAGACAGCCCAAACTACATCTTCATTTGCGTATCCCTGTGACACCTGTATACAGCAATGAGAAACACTGAAAGCTACTGAAAAGCTAAAGGGAACAAAATAAAATACTGAAATTATCATCAGGAGAAATCATGGAAGAAGCAAGTCTCCAAAACATAACTGGAGAGTTTACCCCTGGGTTGGCCAATATTCAAATAACACCAACAACAGTCAGTTCACAAGCAAATCAATAAAGGCTTGTTGATGAACCGGGTAAAGAAGCACTCAAGAACTTGGCTCCTTTCTAAAATGTTTAAGAAATGTTTAATTGTGCTCACTATGCAGCCAGCTCTGTTTTAAATTCTTTATTTCTTATAACCTCATCATGACACTCAGAATGCTGCTAACAACCTTTATTAACTACATCAGTTTATGAACCACAGTAAGCACCATAGATCAGACAAGTGATCTATTAATGAGGGGAGCTTACCAAGGTTCCTTAGCAGGAACTGAGTAGGTTGGTAAATCTGGGGAAAGGGCAAGAAAACCCAGTGGAGAACGGCACAGGGAGAAGCTGCTGGCCAAGCGAGGGCATGCTCCCAAGGCAGCATGGATCACAGCTGGAACATGACCAAGTAGGGTAAGGTTTTGGGGACTCACTGTTCCCACTCCGTAGTAGGGCTAGAACACAGTGCTCCCCTCTTATGATAATAACATTATGATGATACAAAACACATGTAGACAAATGGTACCTGGAAGACACAGCAAGCCTGTTCCGGCTCCAATCTGCGGCAAAGTCTGGGGAAAAGCATGGAAGGGGTCTACATCCATAGAGGATGCGCATGAGCAGAAGAGTCAAGAGCCTCTGAGTACCCAGAAGTTTGCAAGGTTTTGTCATAACCAGTGCCAATAAAGCTGGCTTAAAACTCAACATTCAAAAAACTAAGATTATGACATCCAGTCCCATCACTTCATGGCAAATAGATGGGGAAACAGTGGAAACAGTGACAGAGTTTATTTTCTTGGGCTTCAAAATCACTGTGGAAAGTGACTGCACCCACGAAATTAAAAGACGTTTGCTCCTTGGAAGAAAAGCAATGACAAACCTAGACAACATATTAAAAAGCAGAGACATCACTTTGCTGACAAAGGTCCATCTAGTCAAAGCTATGGTTTTTTCAGTAGTCATGTATGGATGTAAAAGTTGGACCATAAAGAAAGCTGAGCACCAAAGAACTGATGCTTCCGAACTGTGGTGCTGACGAAGACTCTTGAGAATTCCTTGGACAGCAAGGAGACCAAACCAGTCAACCCTAAAGGAAATCAACCCTGAATATCCATCAGAAGGACTGATGCTGAAGCTCCAAAACGTTGGCCACCTGATGCGAAGAGCCAACTCACTGGAAAAGATCCTGATGCTGGGAAAGACTGAAGGCAGGAAGAGGAGACGACAGAGGATGAGATGGTTAGATGGCATCACCGACTCAATGGACATGAGTTTGAGCACACTCCGGGAGATGGTGAAGGACAGGGAAGCCTGGCGAGCTGTAGGCCATGGGGTCGCAGAGTTGGACAGCTGAGTGACTGAACAAGGGCCAATGAGGCAAGTAGTTGTCACATCCACTAGCTTGTTCTACCCACTTACTCTGGCTTAGGGCAGTTGGTCTCAGAGACTTAGAAGTGACCAGAAGGCAGTGCCCAGGCTCCTGGGGGAGCTGGCGGGCCCCTGAACACTTATAGTGGCCTCTCCTTGGCCCCAGAGCCTTAGCTCCAAGCCTGACTCTGCCTAGAGAGGGGTGTGGGACAAGAGATTAGGCAATGACGACAGCAGGAACTTAGTGAAACATAAACGCAAACAAATGTGAAGTGCTCAAAATCTCATGAAGAATCACTCAATATGCCTGTCTTTTTTGTTTCCATCTTCCCAAACAGGAAAAAAATTAACACACATTGAACTTCTATTTCTACATATTCACATAATATGACACTTTCTAACAAAACTGCACTCTCATACTCTCTTGATAAGATCAATAAAATAAAGGTCTATTAATCTACATACCCAACTGATGTCAGGGTTGAATAAGTGCTTCCTGAAGAAATCAATGACAATATTAAGGGGTTAGATAAGTTCATCTCAAAAGTTACTTTTAACCTAAAAATGGTACATTTTGAAACAGCAATTATGTTTATTATTGAAAAGTCCCTATGCTATTTTAGAATAATGTTTGATCATTATGAGAAAGTATAAAACTTTGAGGATGGCTGAAGAATTCCTTAGACAGCTGCCCTCTGACCAAAGAAAGTGAGATTTGATAGAATTTTTCAGAAAAAATCACGCCAAAGGATGACCTCCCAGTGTCGCCTGGGGGGAGGGAGGCAGGCGTCCCTGCAAACCTGGCCTCTCTGCGGTGCTCAATTGCCCTGACCAGCCTACCTCATGGAAACCCTCTGTTCCCGGCTTCATTTGTCTTCAGCCCATTCAGGCTGCTCCAACAAAACACCATGAACTTGGTGACTTATGAACAACAGGAATTTGTTTCTCATGATAATGAGAAAGTCCAAGATGACGATGTCGGCAAATCTGGTGTCTGATGAGAACCTGATTGCTGGTTCACAGACGGCCCTCTCTGTGGGGCTCCACCCTCATGACCCTATCACCTCCAAGTAGTACCCTTCTCTTTGGGGCTGGGATTTCAACATATGAATTTGTGGCGAAAATAAGCATTCAGACTGTAGCATTGTGGCTGTCCCACCCTTGACTGTTCCTTTTGCTCTTATGCAGGCTCCCTTTCTGTCCATCTCTGAAATGTCCTTGTCCTCAAAGACCTTCCTGCGTGCTCTTCTCACTCCACAGTTCTTTCCTCCCTCGAGGTCTTCATTCATATCTGTACAGTAATGGCCCTCGAATCTCTTTCTCTGGTTTCACCTGCCCATCAGACATTTATACTTGGTGACTCCCCAGGTTCCAGCATGTTCAAGATCAGAAGCATCACTCACTCCTTCCTCTGCACCTGGTCACCATCCTCTGGTCCTCTCCTGGGTGAAAGGTACCTCTGTCCACCCAGCCAACCACTGGAGCTCCTCCCTGAGCCTCACCCCTCACATCCCCAATCACGGAGGAGCCCCAACATCCATTCTGGCTTCCAGGCACAGCAACTATGCCTGGAACTCTGGCTCCGGTCCCCCCAGATCTACTCCCTGCTCCACAAGGCAGCCAGGGCCAGCTTCTCAAATGCTAATGTAATCACCTCTTTGCAGCTCAAAACCCTCTAATGCCTTCCGTGGCCCTGAAGAAAATCAAAATTCCTTAAACTCAGTTTAAAGGGCCCCCAGTCCCGACCAGTGCCCAGGCCTCCAACCTTTCCCAACTTCAATACTCTTCTCCCCTGCTTTGCATCCGCTCTACTCCCAGGTTAAAATGCGTTCCCTTATCCATTCACATCACCTCACCCCAATGATCTCTTCCACCAAAGGCCATCCCCTCCTTCAGCTTTTCAGCTTCTGGGAAGTTCTGCCTGAACCCTTAAATCTAGATCAGACAGCCCATCCGGGTGCTCCGTTTGGGTCTCTTCATGTCCCTCAGGTCAACCCTTATGTCTAGCCTGCAATTTCCTATTTACTTCCTGATGCTGCTGCTGCTAAGTCACTTCAGTCATGTCTGATTCTGTGCGACCCCATAGATAGCAGCCCACCAGGCTCCTCTGTCCCTGGGACTCTCCAGGCAAGGATACTGGAGTGGGTTGCCATTTCCTTCTCCAACGTATGCATGCATGCTAAGCCGCATCAGTTGTGTCCGCCTCTGTGTGACCCCATGGACAGCAGCCCACCAGGCTCCTCTGTCCAAGGGATTCTTCAGGCAAGAATACTGGAGTGGGTTGCCATTTCCTTCTCTAGCACTCCCATTTCATTTGTTTGTAAACTCTTGAAGACTGTAAATTTTCAAAGGCTATTTAGTTCATATTGTGCCCCTGGAACCTAACAAAGATGTATCGCGTAACAGGTGTTCATAAATGTTACTGATGACATAATAATGATTACTATCTCACTCATGAGCACTGGAGCTCTGAGTTGTTAATACAAAGTGGAAACACCATGGGTTTTAGAATAAGACAGGCCTGGGTTCCTATCCAGCCCCACAGCTCACAAACTAAGGAAGCCCTCTAAATAAAGCTCAGTATCCAAAGCTGCAAGGTTTAGAATAAGACAGGCCTGGGTTTCTATCCAGCCCCACAGCTCACAAGCTAAGGAAGCCTTCTAAATAAAGCTCAGTATCCAAAGCTGCAAGGCCAAATAGACCATTTACTTCACAGGCTTATTGTGAGGATTTAAATATATAGGACACAAAATACCAATGTACACTGTATTATTTTTCATTTTTCAAAATTCAGTGCTATGAACTTGTTTATTGCAGTGCCAATTAATGCTATTGTTGCCTTAACCTTTAGGCCATTGGGGAGGTTTCTGAAGTATTTTTATGTGAGCAGTATGGGCTTGACCACTGACCCAATTCAGGGCCCAGCATTATTACTCAAGCAAATTGGTCCGTCTAACGCCCGTCACGGACAAGGCGATGGCACCCCACTCCTACTCTTGCCTGGAAAATCCCATGGACGGAGGAGCCTGGTAGGCTGCAGTCCATGGGGTCGCGAAGAGTCGGACACGACTGAGCAACTTTTCACTTTCATGCATTGGAGAAGGAAATGGCAACCCAGTCCAGTGTTCTTGCCTGGAGAATCCCAGGGATGGGGGAGCCTGGTGGGCTGCCACTAGGGTCGCACAGAGTCGGACACAACTGAAGCGACTCAGCAGCAGCAATGCCTGTCAATCCAAGAATTAAAGGTATTGCTTCTGCAATGTACATTTTATGGTAACAAGTCTAACAATATAAAGAAAATAGCTTGTTCTTTCCCAGGATGATTGAAAGAGGGCAGAAAACAATTGAGAGTGTATTTTGATAAATATTTTGGTACAAAGAGTAGTGAGATATGTGCCAGTCTTGTAACTATCATACTGCAACCCTTCCTGCTGCCTGCAGAAGATTCTGGACAAGCTCTCCCACTTTTGTTTTTTTCCTTTTAAAGGTTTATTACTGCCTTTAAAGGAATATTCTATTTTCCAGTGGAATCAAAGTAGGGAGAGACGGTTAGACAAATGGAGGGAGCAAAGGAAGATGAGGAGATGGGAGAAAAGAAGGAAGAAAAGCTAAAATCTGCCCAGCATTGTGGATTTAACTTGCTTTACTGATTTCACAGCACAACCAAGCCTCCTCATCTTTTCAAAAGACAAAAAAACTGTTAAAGAACCCCCCCCCCCCCCACCACACACACACATACTACAAAAAAACACAAAACCCCTTTTGCTCAGGCTAACTAGTGGCTTTGGAACCAATTACAAAACATTGTGAGATGACTTTTTAATTAAAACTCTTAGGTTATCCAACAAGTCAAGTAAATTGTGGCAGCTTCAATACCCACTTCAAAAGTCTGGGTTGTGACCACAGCCTCCCATCCAACCCCCCACAAATTCCAACAGAGTTAATCCTGGCTTCCTGGCCTTTGCGCTCACAAACTGTAAGTACTGTACCCTAAAAACTGTCCTTTAGTCCTTCTCTAACATGACATAAGAAATCTCCAAACTGTAGGCTTACTCCATCTCCAGACCCCTACGATGTTGGGTGAGCATCATATTATTATGAGAATCACGCCTCAGGAAGTGGAAAAGGGCTGGCCTCTCACTTCAAAATGAGAAAAATCTATGTTCTAATTCAGAGAAGATGTTGGGCCTCTTACTTACGGTGGCCCATTTATATTATACTTTTCAAGGCTTGCACATTTCAAGATCTGTCCTAGAATTCTTATGGATTTTGACCTAAAAGATGAATTTATAAGGCCAACTGGCATAAGATCCCAAACATATTAATACTGAGTGATTTTTAAAAAATGTCTTCTGGTATGTACCACAGGCACAACCACATTTAAAATGTTGCCCTCTGGCTTAAAATAGATGATCCAGCGTCTAAGTACAGATTATTGCCTTAGGAAAAAACTGCACAAAATGAACGCTAAGAAACCCTCTGTATTATTTAAATATTTTATCTTTAAAGTACATACAACTTGAATTTATTTGTAAGCAGTTTAGGTCTATCCAGAACTACAAATAGGTAAATGGAACACTTAAGTCTATTCTTTTAGATATCTTCATCCCCCAGGACTACAACCTTATATTCAAAATGTCATCCTGAGTGACTTTTTATGACCAAGTTATAAACCCCTCCAAAAACAGAGTTTACAATGGAAGTGTTGACATCATGTTAAATATTGCTCTGCAAACAGGGCCCAGTAATCAAGGCACATTATATTTATGAGGCAGGTAAAAGTCTGTATCCATTCATCACAGTCATAGTGACAGACACTAAGGTTTGAGGTCCAGCCAAATTATTGCACCCCATTTCTCCCATTACTGAGACCAAGAAGAAAATTTGCAGACATTTGTATAACTGCAAGGCTTTGACTTTTTTTTTTTTTTTTTCAGAAATCAAGGAAATAGCCTTGCTAAAACATTTCATTTATTTACACCTGCTAGGGTTTGCCTCTGCACATCTGCAAGGTACTAGAGATTTTTCTTTCCCATAGATAATTCATGAGAATGACATACATTTGCACAAACACAGCCTTTGGTGGAGGTCCATTACAATCATGAATTCCATGTAGCCACTCACCTAACCTACACTGAGACTGCATCAAATTGTGATTAATTACCAAAGGAATATTCCTCTCCTAAATTATAATTCAATATTCCTATATAAAACAATCTAAAATGTCAGCACTCTGGCTTTATGATATCATGCCATCCCAATAACACTGTTTTACAAGTAAATTCCTATTATATATTAATAAGGGCTGTTGGTGGCTAAACATCTTGCCTCCCTAGTAATGACTTGGTTGAAGGCAATTAGGGAAGCCAGGTGCAGCTGAGCTGGGTACTCATAAAAGTTTTTAAATTTTACTGTTTCCGTTTGATTTTAAGGGAGTGCATTCCACTCTGTCCAAATTAAAGAGGAAGCTATGTCCATGTTTCAGCTGTTGTGTGTTCTGACCATTACCGATAACCCCCTTTAATATTTGTTTGCTCCTTAGAAGCCAATGATCTGAGGAGTTCAAGTTTCACCCTGAACATCAATATTTCACAGCCTGTCAGTGGTTACACACACACACACCCCTCCCCACCCCCACACCCCCCCACAGTCCCAGGGTAACAGAGCAGCACCTTCATTTAAGACTTTCTGGGGCAGCCCTGAGTAGTAAAATTGATGCATGAAAGAAAGAACTTTACTCACTTTGTTAACATGTTTTTGTTGTAATTAGCTTGGGTCAGTGGAGGAGACATCAAATTAAAGTTTTATGTCATAATAGGAGCGATGATTTTCCCATTACAAGAAAATCAATTTCCTTCTACAAACTACAAACACTACATAAAAGAATTAATAAGTGTAAAGACTTAACACATCTGAAGCAAGAGAAAAGGTTACCTCTGATGATGACAAATATCCTTCAGAAGTAGAATTTTAAAAAGAGTTAACAACTTACCCACAGTAGTATTAGAAGGACGATATATTCTGGGAAATTTTCCTACTAGAATGACGTGCAGAAAACACAGATTCATTTATTTAACCTACCATGTTTTTCTTCTCTTTACTCTGTAACTTACACTAGTTAGTTTAATTCCTTTTGAAAAAAATAGACGCATGCTATAAACAATCAGTTATATGATATCAAATGACTGATTTAAATAAAATTTTTGTGTTCTGTTTTTTTAACAAGTTATATGGACATTCTAAATATCAGAGATCAGACAGACAAAAGTATGTGCCAACTGCTAATTCAAGGACCAACATTATTCCAAAAAGCTACATAAACCTTGTTATTGACAATGAGTCAGGATCTTACTTTGATTTTAAAAACAAATGAGCTAGAACTATCCTAGAAAGTAAAGCAGGAGAGGTGAGTTGGTCCAAAGCACCTTTTCAAAGTAAAAAATCATATTCCATTTAATTTCAGAGGGTAAAATAAATATGATCACATCTGAATGAGAACAGTTTTCAAAGTGATTCCTGTTTTTTTCTTGGCTGTTTGGGGAGTTTTTCTTCCATGTCTTTTTATTTTTTAAGAAAAACCTATATCTACCAGAACAGGATATAAAGAGAGAATGGTACAATACCACTTGAGAAAATAACATGGTTTGGAAATGCACCATTAGTTTGCATTAACAACTCATCTCCTCAGTTTCTGAGGAAAAAGTCACATAAAATGAAGTGCCTTTGCATCCAGTTAACCACTGCTTGCTTCTTAAGGAAAATGTTACTGAGGACTTGATTACTTAGAATATTAAGCTTCAGAACAGAACCATTTTACATGCGGTTTTTCAAATTTACCAAGAGAGAAGAGGCCATGTGTTTATATGAAACAAGGAATACGAAAATCTAACCTTCTTGTCTTTGTAAATTTCCTTTTCTTTCCCTCGATGAGCGATCGCTGTCCTTTTGTTGCTGTCTGGTGGTTAGGTCATGCCTGACTCTGCGACCCCCATGGGCTGTAGCACGCTAGGCTTCCCTGTCCTTCACTACCTCCTGGGCTTTGTTCAGACTCATGTCCATTGAGTCGGTGATGCCATCCAACCACCTCGTTCTCCGTCGCCCCCTTCTCCTCCTGCCCTCAATCTTTCCCAGCATCAGGGTCTTTTCCAGTGAGTCGGCTTTCTGACTGCTCTAAGGAAGCACTTTTAAAAGGGAAAAAAATGATCACCATCAGTATTCTCACATACTGTCTTTCTCCTCCCCAATTTGATCCTAGTAGGAATGAAGGAGGTAAAGAGAGGGGTTTGACAAAGGGTCTTTATTTCTTCCCAAGCAATGACCCGGACAAGCCTGTTTCTCAGTGGCTATCTCCCTGTCAATATCAGAACTACATCCAGAGCCTCATGCAGATTAGAAGTCCAACCGTGACAGACAGAGATTTGAAACACAAGGTAGGGGGGTGGTCTGAAGACACAGCCCTCCATAGAGCTTAAGGGCCAAGCAGGGTTAACAGCCACCTGGCTGCAACCTGCGGGGAAAGGGGCAATAACACAGGAGCGTGGCAGCCAAGAGCACCTCCTACTGAAACGGTGCTCCAGAAGCTTCACCAGTCCTTATGGTTCAGTTCTTCATTCTTCTACAAATTTCTCTCCCATACTACTAAATCGTTTTGTTGCTATTGTTGACTCAGAGATGTTTTCTTATCAGGAGCTAGCTTCCCAACAGGCTCCCAGTGTCTTATAAAGAAATTCAGCAATTCATTATAAATGTTGTCAGTGGCTCACTTCTTACCATCAGGGTACAACTAAGTTGCAGGAAATTAGACCTTGAGGCTCCACGGTGGAACACATTTTCCTATTTCCTAATTATAGGAGAAAATCTCAGTTCATTCCCATTTTAAGAGGGGTGCTTCCTGCCAGGGAGATCAAAGTCAGAGGTAAGTGTGATAAAGTCTGGCCAGATTTAAGGAGCATCACCTCTTCCTTTCCTTCCAAACCCTGCCCTACCGTTCCCCGCAAGGAAGGGGGCCTGTCTCCATTTCTGGGGAGCAGTCCTCTGATACTCCTCTGCTGGCATACTGTTATTCTCACCTGCCAAACCATTATTCCACTAACTCACTATTTGCATTTTGTTGCCTCATGCATTTCTTTTTTTTTATTGGAGATGGGTACTTATGTGAATTTATATAATCTCTCTAAGAATACATTCACTCTTAAACTACTAAAGGACTTGATTTCCATGTTAATTTCTTCTTCCTAGGTCATCTGACTTTATCATCTCTGACGTAGGAAATTTGTCAAATTATTAGCACTGTATATACTCATCGTATTGTCAACTACCATCAATTTTCAACAAAAAGGAAAATGCTATCTATGACATGGTCCCCATCTGGATACACCTCATCATCCAATTATATTCCAGTGAGCAAGAGAGACTAAAGCAAAAATAGCATTGGATATCTAGGGAAACAAAATAAATTTAGGCAGTTACATGCTCTTCCTTACACACATACTAACACAATTTGTCAAAACTATGCTTCTGTAATAAGAAAAAGAGAAGAGGTAAGAGAAACAAGAAATTCCATGGTGGAATTATACTATTCAGACTAAAAAAGTTGTGTTACATTTAGGTCCCCAAGAATATGTCCCCAAGCAACCCTTTATCCGTCATATGCCAACGTCCATCAAGAGTACGGCTCCAGAGCCAACCTGCCGAGACTCTGACCCAACATCTTCTAAGAATACTGGGCAATTACTTCACGTCTCTAAAATGAAGTTTCCTCAGTTGTCAGTCAGCTTAATGACCCTTTCTCATGGGCACACAGTTAGATTATTTCAGGCTTTCAATGCTTAAATGTTTTCTATTTCATCTGAACAAAGAGTTAATAGTTAACTCATTATATATTTGAATCATCTCATTTAAGCATCATATCCCTCTCTGAAACAGGTATTATCAATTATCACTCCCATTTCACAGAGAAGAATGAGGCTTAGCTGCTTATAAGGCCCCAAGACTAACAACTGATGGAACCCAGATTGAAGTTATATGACTTTTAACCAGGCCTCTTCATCTTCTGTTTGTCTTCTTTTCCTATTCAAATCATTCTTTTCCCTATTCCATAATTTCTTTTATCAATAACTATTTTATTTAAAAATTAATTTATCATTTTTCTAATTCTATCAGATGAAATAACATTATTTTTTATATAATTTTGAGTTGCACTTTATCCTATCACCTTGAACTTCAATTTTTCAATATGTCTCAAATAGCAGTCTATATTTTCTTGACTATTTAATGTTTCCCTCTAAAGATCATAATATTTTTCTGGTTATTAAAAACTGCAGATGTTAAATTAGGTATTCATGGGGCATTTTCTCTTGCTCTCAATGTGCTACCATAACAATTTTCACCACTAAGAGCACTCTTAAAATAGTTTAGATTTTTAAATTTAGGTATTACACCCATTTAATCTACCTTTACAGAAAACAGAATAAGGTTTTAATTTCTTACGTGCTCTTAAAATCAATTTAATTTGAAAAAAATGAATCCTGAATGAAGATCTCACTGTAAATTTACAGATTTAAGATCAAAGGAAAACTCATTGCATATAAAATTTATTTTTGGTTTTAAAACTCAGAAATACACTTCAATATTCATATTGCCATCAGAATAGTCAGTGTGTGGTCCAGTCAAGAAGATATTCTTTTACTTTAAATTACATATAAGGTCCTTAAATCCCACTTGACGGAACTTAAAGGACTCAGCTTTTATCCTAGCATGCCCATAGGTCAAAACCTCGTAAAATCAATTTACAACAACATTTCATGCGGTTCAAGTGTTGCTACTCCAAGAAAAAATTTTGTGCTGGAATGGCTTACTTACACAAATACATAGCAACATTCAACTTCCAGTTAAAAGAAGTGAAGATTTTGGAAACCTCTTTGATATTTTGTCCTCTCCTTTGGGACGTATTTGCAGTATTATATATGACCTGGTGTATGTAAGTAAACATTATGTTCACATATATTTAAAGGGTTCCCAATGGACAGGAGTTAATATTTAAACTATCAACTTTAATTAATTTCAAATTATGTTTTTTAATCTGGCAGTAATAATCTAACTTTTAACATCCCACTTTAGGGAAAAGAAAGGGAGTCACACCCACCACTGCCAAAGCAGAAAAGGAAGGAAATAAAAAGATCTCATTTTCAGAAATGACACCTCCTTCATTTTGGCTTTCACTCTTCTGTTGTGGCTCAGCCAGTAAAGAATCTGCCTGCAATATGGGAGACCCTGGGTTCTATCCCTGGGTTGGGAAGATCCCCTGGAGGAGGGAAAGGCTACCCACTCCAGTATTCTGGCCTGGAGAATTCCATGGACTCCATGGGGTCGCAAAAACTCGGACACAACTGAGTGACTTTCACTTCACTTCGTGATGCTGGTTTAGTTAATATACAGAGCTAGACTCATCCTTGCTTGTATACCATGCGTTCAGAAATTGCTAAAAAAAATTGTTAAGAGGGGATACTGTTTAAACTACTTCAAAGATCTGCTTCTAGAAATTTTTACCTAGAAATTTCCATTCATAGGCAAACAATCAGTATGTTCATATCATTTTAATCCCTTTATTAAAACATGTCCCTTGAACATTTTCTACATGGCCCATGAACATTTTCTAGTTACCATGTATATCTGAAGTTCATCAAAGGCCACATCTTTTTAAAAACATTTTCAGTTGTGAGGTTTCAATTTCTAATTTAACACCCCCATCACCCATCATTACTTGCAATAAATGAATTTGGTATGGTAAGCAAAAAAGTGCTGACTGAATAATTTCAAACTTATTTTCCTGAAAAACTTGAGTCTTGATCTATCACTGCTTAGATTTCTCCATTTCAATCTGCTAAAAATTTCTCCTGATATGTATGATTATTTCATGGGGCTAAAATCCCCATGACATAGGGGTAGTGGGCTCCCTGGGTTGTTTTGCTAAGCTGCTGAATCAGGAGGACACAGTCCATCACAGAGCCCAGAGCACATTCCATCTGCTTCTTTCTTTTCAGGTGCTGTAGCGCCCCCCTGTGGCAATGCCTACGAACACGCAGATAACACAGATGCCTTTCAGAATGTCTCAGTGACAATATAGCAAGAGGTGAGTTGACAGAAAAAGCAGAGTAGAGGATGAATCTGGGCTTCCCTCGTGGCTCAGATGGTAATACAGGAGACCTGGGTTTGATCCTGGGTTGGGAAGATCCCCTGGAAGAAGGCATGGCAACCCACTCGCCATGGACAGAGGAGCTTGGCCAGCTATAAACCCAGGGGGTCACAAAGAGTTGGACACGGCTGAGCAACTAAGCACAGCACAGAGAATGAATTCAGTGCTCAGTAAAACTTGCAACTTCCCTTTCGCTCTTCCATACCTCCAGTCACAAATATTTATCAAGCACCACAAGCACATCACAAACGTAGAAACACCTGTGAGAGACCGCGATTCTGGTGCTCATGGAACTTCTGTTTTTGCACAGTGAAAACAAGAGACAGACAGGAATCATGTAAACACAGAGATAAGGTCGTGTTAGACAGGGATAAGTGCCCCCAGGTCTCAGAAGTGGGAAAAAGCCTAACTGTCCAAAATATGGTAAATAAGATAATACACAAAAATCAGCAGTTTAATCTTTGAAACAGGAGTCAAACTTCTCTTTGCGTCAATAGACACATTTGTATTTTGTACTTTTTTTTAAATTAAGAAACTAAAAACGAAATATCTGCCAAACCAACACCCATCCTTCCCTATCTTCCATTAACACACATCCCTAATGTTTACCCCAAATAAAGACTACATGTGTCAACCCAATACCCACCCCTCCCTATCTTCCGTTAACACACATCTCTAATGTTCACCCCAAATAAAGACTGTGTCAGCCCCCAGGGTCCACAGCTGGCAAATGGAAGGGCAGAAACTGAAGGGCCAGCTTGCCCGACATCAGAGGTCACGGTCTTCCCAGGCCCCATCTCTCTGGACTGCCCCTGCCTATCGTCTAAAAGCCAACAGGAAGCAGCTTGCAAGGCCTGAAGAGGCTCAGTGTGGCCTGGGCTTCTGTCTCAGAAACAGAAGCTCACGTGTTTGTGGCCCTACACACATCAGTAAGGTCTGTTTTTACACTGTGTCTGTGTACTACCGCTGGGTCGTGTCCGACGCTGTGTGACCCTGTGGACAGTCGCCCACTAAGCTCCTCTGTCCATGGCATTCTCCAGGCAAGAATACTAGAGTGGGTTGCCATTTCCTCCTCCACGGGGATCTTCCCGACCCAGGGATGGAACCTTTGTCTCTTGCACGTCCTGCATTGGCAGGTAGATTCTTTACCACTGAGCCACCTGGGAAGCCATTTATTTTCACATGCTAAAAAGCAGCCACCTGTCTTATAGAAATGTCACCAGGGAAGAATGAACCATTAGGCACAGAGTATTTGGAAATCTCTGGAAGAAGGAAATAGGGACAAATAGACCCAAAGTCTGCTCCACCCCCACGTTCCTCAGGTTTCTCCTCGTAGTCTTTAACAATGCCCTCTTTCCTCCAAGGTCCTGGGCTTTCCAATCAAAATACCTCAGTAAGGCAGAAGAGAACCAATACCAGGAAAGGTATCTGAAGTCCTATCCAGAGAGAAGCCCTGCCCAGAAAAACTGGCACCCCACAGAGGTGCACAGTCCTTATCCTGTAGTTTGGCTTACCCCCGACATCCACGTGTTCCCAAGAGTCCGGCACTCCCCCTTGGAGAAGCTCCCACAGCATCAAGGCCAAACTAATCAGACTAATTTTCAAGGCTTCACCAAGTTTCCCCCACTCGTCCCCATAACTCTTCATTTCTGTCCAAGTCCATCTCTTCATGCTCCATCAAACATACCATCATTTCGTGCACTCACTGATTCCTCCAGACCTCCTAGGTCAGACTCCCCACTTCAAGCAGCCCCCCGACATTCTGCTAAGCCTCAACCTATCTGGCCTCCAGCAGACTCTCTGCTGCCTTTGAGGATGCAATGATGGTCCCTCCTCTGAACCTTGGCTTTTCACTGATACTAAGAGGATGTCTTAGTTCCTGCTGCCGTGACAAAATACCATAGACTGGGTGCCCTGAGCAACAGACATGTGTATCATCACAGTTCTGGAGGCTGAAAGTCCCAAATCAAGGAGCCGGCCAGTTCAGATCCTGGTGAGAGCCCTCTGCCTGGCCGGCAGACGGTCACCTTCTCCCGCGGCCTCACATGGCCGCAGAGAGCATCTCTTCCTTCTTTAAGGGCATCAACCCTATTGGATTAGGTTCCCACCCTTACGGTCTCATTTAACCTTAACACCTTCTCACAAGTCCTATCTCCAGGTACAGTCACGTTGGGGGTCAGGGCTCCAACATAAGCAATGCTGGGGGTGGGGACACACAAATATTCAGTCCATCAGAGAGGGAGCGTGAAGTAAGAGGCAAGACACAAAGAGCGAGAGGGGCAGAGAACTTGTAGAGAGGCCGCGTAAGAGAGAAGAAAGAAGGCAGGCACCACGTCTGCTTCTGTTGCATAAAATACTAGGAAGGAGAATGAGAGCACCATGGGGTTGGGTTTGCTGAGAGGTTTTGCGATGAGGGAAAACTTACGTGTACAAACCAGCCATGTTATTTTATGAGCACGACAGTACATAATGAGAGGCAGTCCTTGGTGTTCCTCTCTGAGGGTCACTGACACTTGACTGGACCGCATAATCTGGAAATCATCTTTACTCCCTTTTCACAAAAACAACGGAAATCCCTCATAGACACATTACTGAAAACCATTAGCATCCACTAAATGAGGAAAGACATCTCTCATCAAATTAAATACTATGTCAAGGGCATTAGTGAAAAAAATTTACAGGACTGCGTTTTTCACAGTCACGAGCAGTGGTTGAAAGAGAAATCAGGGGGGAAAGATCAGTTCATAAAAGTGCAACTCCATAAAAGTTATAGAAATTTTATTTTCTTACTAGAGAACAGTCAACAAAAGATTTTCAAAACTTTTCTACAGTCAATTTTTTTCTTGTTTTAATTCTCAGATCACATCTCTCAAACACAGAACATTCTAGCTTTCCTCTGTGGAAATCCAGTGGTGGAAAGGCGACTACCAACAAAACCCTGACTTACACTGCCCTCTGCTGGTTCACTGGCCACATGTCAAGTCCCTTAGTTTACAAAGTTGCCAAAAGACAAGTCCAGTATTTTGAACCAGCAAATTCAAGCCTAATTACTAAAAACAGGTTGTGGAAAATATTACTAAGTGGCTTAAATACCATCTGCACCACATCAGGCACACATTCCTAATGAAAAGGGCACATGTGCGGGAAGAGGTGGTGCCAGCTCACATCTGCTAAGCTAATAGAAAAGGGTTTTTAACCAACTTTAAAATATGCTTTAAATTCACAATAACGCCTTTAAATTGCCCCCTTTCACACCTAACCCCTGCCATGCCAACCAAGTTTTCAGAAAACAAACAAAAGAAGTGTTTTTTTAAAATCTTGGTTTTACCACTGCGTTTCAGCCTCTGCTTAAATCAGTTTGGCAATAAATAACTGCATATTACTGCAGTTTACAAAATTTATTTTTGAAGCATAGTCATTTCTTAAATTTAGAAGCTGCTAATTTGCCAGAATTTTAGTGGAAAATATGCCATTTGTTTCAACATACACAACATCAGCGTCCATTAAAACAGTTATAGCATCATTTAAAAGTCGAAAGCATTTATTACGTGCTCCATCCCGCCTGACTCTCTGGCGACCCCACGGCAGCCAGGCTCCCCTGGGATTCTCCAGGCGAGAATACTGGAGTGGTTGTCACTGCCTCCTCCAGGGGATCTTCCTGACCCAGGGATCCAACCCGCGCCTCCTGCACTGGCACTTCTTTACCACTTCTTCCCCTGGGAAGCCCGGAACATTTACTAGGTGTCTTCGGTTCCACAGAGCATTTTCCTAAGCCCAGCAAAAATGAGTTAAGCCAAATCCTCACCTCCACGCTTGCTTCCTTCAACAGATGGAGTCACACACAAACCGACACAATGAAACAAACAGCACGAGCCCGTTAACTTCCCGGAGTGTACCTGTAGTTGCTCTGGTAAACAGAGCTGAGCAGAAGATGAGCAAGAAGCTCATTCCCTACGAGCTGGATGGTTACAAAGGGCAGGGTGGGAAGAAGTCAACGTTGTCTAAAATTTGAATAAGGATGCCTCTGGAAGGAGATGGGTGGGAGGTCTGGGAGGATGCTGGGAGGTCTCCCCTCACAGAGGAATGGGACAACAATGAGAAAAAAGTAAGTCTCAGAAATTCCATGACTCCCAAAGGCCACAAAGGAACCTTCCCTGCCGAAGTCCAGGACACCATGTGCTTTTCTGCACAGGCATGACGGGCTCAGAGGCATTCAAAGGGCTCCACACACAGGTGCAAAGTCAGCTCCATGTCACCGACCGACCTGCTTTCCAGGTCATCTCTGAGGGCTTAAACCTTCCTTCCTGCAGACGGGCGATACCTGAAGTTGCCCCACAGTTCTTCAGTACATTTATTCATTTTAATCAACAGATATCTAACCATAACCCAAAACTCTTACAAATATTAACACATTAAATTCTCACAACCATTCCATGTTTAACATAGGTAGTATTATTACAGTCTCAACTTAACATATGAAGAAACTGAGGCACATGGAAATCAATACTTTACCCAGGTTCACACAAGTAGTATGTGGCAGAGACAGGAATCAAGGTGAAGCACTCACAGTATGTGCTCTTAACTGCTATGCTGTATCCAAAAAGACCACAACGCATGTTATGCTCTCCAAGCAGAAAAAAAAGACCACTGTAGAGTCAGGATAGGATAAGTTTTGCTGAGGAAACAACCCCCAAATCCTCAAGATCTGCTTCTTGCTCACACTACTTGTCCATTGAGCGCTGTCAGTCACCATGTAACAGGGACAAGGGGACTCCAGAGAATCTCACATCGGCAGTTACAATGCTCTTGCCCCATGTGCCGTATCATTCATTTCCTATTTGGGATGCGCTGGCTGGAACCCATCATAGGGACCAGCCAGTTTGGTTTACCAATCGTATAACTCAGCCCGAGCCAAGGGTCAGGAAAGTGTGCCCTTCCTCTGTGCCCAGAAGGCGGCAGCAGTGGAAATACTGGGCAAACCACCACAGAAGGCTACCAGGAAACAACGGTGACAATTACAATAGCAATGTCACATTTTTGGATAACGAAGATGACATCACTGGCCCACTCACAGTAATGGGTTTGCATCCAACCTAGCAGCACCGGTGCATTGATGCATTCACTCGTCCAAAGCACTCACTAAACAGCACCTTTCAAACCAGGGGTGGAAGCCCCCACACCTGCACGCGCAACAACAGAAAGCCACAATACGACATGACAGCAGCTAAGGGGAGGGAACCGGAACCCGCGGACAAGAAGATGCCCTCGAGGGGCAAGAGGCACAGGGGTCCACTGGCAAACACTTACACCCCCATACATCCCTCTTCTCTAGGTGGGTCCCAGGCCTGCTGCCCGAAACATTTCCTCTGTACTATCTGACATTCTACCCTTTACATTCTGAATAGGTGATGGCAGGCGAGGACTCTTACAGGAGTATTTCAGAATCTCCCAGGGGAGGTGGGCCAGTCGTTTTAAAAAGCATTTTCAATAAATCTGCATTTTTCTATTTGTTATGATTGAATTATATAAATGAAAGAAAGTAAAGTTCAGCAATATCTTATTGGCTGATGAGAACCTCAGTGTTTCAAAGGGCTGACACGTCAACCAACTCTACCTTAGTATAAAGCACTTCTGTCGGACTGCCTTCTTCCCAATAACACTGTCCACGGCTCCCCTGCTGCCCGCTCCCTCCCATTTCCAGGCAGCAGGTGTTAGCAACCAATCCTTCCCTTGAACATCTGACTTCATTAACTCTCTCCTCATTTTCAGGAGATGACTAACCTTGCCTCCCACCACCATAAAGAATAAGCCACTAGATCACAACTCTTCAGCTCATTGCCCCCTAACCCTGCCATTTACAGCTCTGTGACTGGGCAAGTTTCTGGTCTTCTGTTTCCTCATCTGTCCAGTGAAAATGTCATCAGTATACAGAAACTGCCTTTGGAGGATTAAATCAGTTAATATTAAGGAAGCACTCAGAGCAGTGGCCAGCACAGTCAGTGCCGTGTTGGGTAGATGATCCCTTGGTGGTTGTCATGCTCATCAATCATCACCACCTGGTCCAGGCCCTCATCACCTCTCGCTTGGGTGATGCAACCCCTTTCTAACTGGCCTCCCTGCCTCCAGTTTGCCTCTCTCTGGACTCCACAGCACGGCCAAAGCGACCTCTCTCAAGTGCAAGCCTAACCATACCTCTCCCCTGCTTCCGGCTGTGTCCTGTCCCTTCCCTCCAAGGCCTGCAGGCTCCTGCCTTCCCTCCCCTCCCCACACCTAACCTTGCACTCCAGCCACAATGAGGTCCTTCAGGCTCCCCTAGTGCACCATGCTCTCTCCACTGCAGGCCAGTCCTCCTCCAGCCTGGCTGCTGGAATATTCCACTGTTACTCCTTCTCCCTCCTTCAGGGCCCAGCTGAAAAGTCCCTTTCCCCAGCAAACTCTCCCCGAGCCTCCAAGTCTGGGTTAAACACCCACAGCAGGCACCCAAGAGAACCCTGTTTGTACCCTGCAGTTATTCAGCCACTGCAACTGCCTCTCAACCCATCTCTAGTCCCAAGAAAACAGTCTCCGGGCGCAGCGACCATTTTTATGTATTTAGCACCTAGCCAAGTGTCTGGCTCAGAAAAGATGCTCAGTAACTACCAAACATTAGTAAATAACTCCTGCTCAACCACAGCCTCCCTAATAAGAATGTAAATCCTGGTTTGTTATGGAACAGGGTTCACTTTTCATTTCAGAGTCCCTCCCCTTTAACTAAAGCATACCTAGATTCTAGCTTTGTTGACCATGGGGATGCCTTGAAGTGGGTCCCACCAGGGTTAAGAGGATATTAGGATTCTCCAATCAGCATTCGAGGGCAGCAGGTGGTTAAAAATAAAGGTGATAATGGGCAACAGCTAACACTTCCTGGACACTTGCAAAGTGTCAGGCCTCACACTGAGATACACACACTACAGCTGTCTCACCATCAGGGCACTCCATGGACAGCACCGGATCCGGAAGATCCCGAAAGACAAGTCCAACAAGGCTAAATGTTCCTAACTAAATGCCACCTGCCATCCCATGCCCCACCCCACCCCTGCCATGGTACTCAGCCATGAGTTACTCTAACTTTTCCTAATGAGCAAAAGAGCAAAGTTAGGACCATGACTGAGGGCTGCCAGGCCATTATTCCTGACTTTCCATTATTTCTGACAACTTGGCCAACGTGATCTGGAATAACGTGGCAAATATTCACATTCGTGGAACTGAAACTTGTCTCTTTGAAGAGTGCAGTGTACTCTGCCCAAATGTCCAGCGTCTTTTCCCTTATCCTATACTCAGTCAACAAAGCCCCATCTCCAAATTTCACTGCTAAAGGGACTGGGGTTAACTTGTATTCAGGCTGACTGAAAAAAAAATTCTATGAAATTTTCACTGTCTATTCACAACTTCCAGTAAGGCTAAAAGGCATTTTTTACAGCTAATAAATTCCAGTTTAGAAAGGTTAAATCTTCCAGGCTTTGGAACCTCACCAAAATGGAGGGAGAGGGAGTGTATATAACGTGGCTCAGTTTGTTAACGTATTCTCGAAAGCTGCCCAGTGACAAAACCAGAAACGCGGAACAAGCAGAGGGTCTTCACTCTCCTACGAAGAGATGTGGCCTTTTTTGCCTCTAGGATTTAGTGCTCGGAGCTACGCTTGGCCGGCCTCAGTCCCAGGAACAGCCAAGAGAAGTTTCTGTGCTCGCCGAGGAGGAGCGGCACACTGACACCCTGTTCTTTTTAATAGTTCTGATGATGTATATCCAAGTACTTAAAGTCAGAGTTCTGAGAGATGCTTGCTTTCTTCTGTTAATTAGTCTGAAACCCAATGCTAGAAGGAAGAGAAATGAACAGTGTGTTCCACACTGCCAATTTATTAAAAGGGACAGACAATTTTTGAAGAGAGGATGAGAGGAGAAGCCCATCGGCTTTAGTAAACGAGAGGCAGACTTCTGTTCATAAATCATGTTCAGAACAAACTATAAACCGGGATTTAGAAAACAACACAGAAGAGCCTTTCTATAAAACACAATCCTTAGATGAACTCTGGGTCCAGAGGAGCATCTCAGGGCTCGCCTAAGACTTCTGTAAAGTAAGCCACTACCAAGCCACATGAAAAAATGGCTTCTTTCTCAAACTACTGACTGTTTGGGTAGAACTTATGGAGACATAACTGAGACACAACTTTGTGAAGGAGGAGGTTTCCAGCTTATGAACAGGAAAGGGGGCCTTCAGAGGCATGGATGTGGGGTCTCAGACAGCACCCGAATGCTAAGGATGACCCTGCAAGTTTAATTTACCATGCTGTTTTTCAGAGACAGCAATGTAGAGGTCCATAAGCAGCACGACCGGTTTCTCAGGAAAGAGTTCATCTGAACTTAACCCATCACAGAAGCGCCTTTCTGTTCTGATCACTCTACATGCAACACTAGAGGAGGATGAGGATGGTAAAGAAAAGAGTCACAAGGTTGCCAGCAATACGCACTCTTTCTAAAACCTCCTGCCAATATTCTGAACAGCAGAAGTCTCCCTGGAAGAGCAGGTTCTGAGAACAGCTAGACCAAGGTGGTGGAAAGTGATCGCAGGACCACTGTAAAGCAGGTTTGGCGCATCTGTGTGGAAACACTGTGTTCTCTGTTGGGCTAAAAAGCCTAAACACCACTTATCTACTTTTGGATGAAGACTTTTACTTAATCTAACACTGATCTGCTGGTAGTAGTTAGAGATTATAGAATCTGAGCACCCAGAACTTCCCTGGTGGCTCAGTGGTAAAGAACACACCTGATCCTTCGATCGGGAAGATCCCCTGGAGAAGGAAACGGCAACCCACTCCAGTATTCTTGCCTGGGAAATCCCACGGACAGCAGAGCTTGGCGGGATACAGTCCACGGGGTCACAAAGAGTTGGACACGACTTAGTGACTGAACAATAACAAATCTGAGCACCTAGAAGCAGAGTAATACTGAAGCGATCTGTATGAAGTGTGCATTTTCAGTACTGCTTTAAAGCATGATGTTTAGTAACGTAATGAAGAGAGCTGTCAATTCCAACAGCTTTTCAGGTAACAACAGGGGCATCCATAATGAGTTCCCTTTTTATTTTCATTGTGCCACATTCATTTGGCAAATACCACCACTATGATTTCAAACGTAATTCATCTGATACACCTACCACTCTAGCTCATCAATATTTTAATGACTGCTATGTGCTACATAAAAGCACTTCTCTAGCACAGATACCCAGCTGGAGCTATATACTATACAGTATTTACAGAATGACACATTATATATGTGTTTATTCTGCCCTGAGAATAGCTAACAAAACTAAGATGCACAAGACAGTTTGAAAAAGGAATCGCAAAAGGAACAGACAGTTAAAAGTTTAAGCCCATTCAAGGTGTGTGTCTGGTGTACTTGAGAATCTGTTTGTTTGTTTTTTTTTAAGCATATTTAACTAATGGGTTGAAATGTCACTTTTTTTAAGCCTGAAGGCATTAATATGACTAGGGATTCTTTTAGATGTAAAACTGTGTTTTCATCAGAGTAAACGTCAAGCAAAAAAAGCCTGATTCATCTACATGAAGCACAGATGAATAAGCGGCACCTCATCCAACGCGTCTCAGTGACTGGGGTGAGGAGGGGCCCAGCACGAGCGCTCATCCACAGCCCCGCACACCCAGAGCCCCCACGGAGGCAGGAAGCAGAGGGGACAGTGTGGAGTCAAACGCGAAAGCACAGCGAGACAGGAGCAGGACGGCGGGGAACGCTGTGGGCCTGGCTGGAGCCAGACTGACCGGGTCCAAATCCACCCCAGCTCCAGTCCTGGCTGCACCGTAACTATGAGCAGCTGTCCTTGTTTTCTTCTCTTGGGGTCTCAGCTGGGAACATGGACCTATCTCACAGGGCTGTTGGGAGAATTAAATGACATACTACAAATAAAATGCTTGGCAACAATGCCTGGCACATAGTAGGGCTGAATGAACATAGACTTTTCCCACTATTATCACTCCTATTTCTTGCTTAATTCCCATAGGTGATCCCTAGATTACTTATTACCATGATCTTGGCAAACTATACTATAGGCAGTCATGCACTGTTTTCTTTTAAGACATAAAACAATATGGACACCATGATGGACACTCATTGTTCTTGGTACAAAAGGTTATGAAAAGGTTATATTATACAACTATTATATTACATATTTAGTACAGAAGCTTTTGCAAAGAATATGTCCACATATATGGCTGGAAAAAAAACTAGGACTATAATTACCAATCTGTAAGTATGGTCATCTCTGAGTAATGCAATCAATATTAATTATTTTACCTTTTCTTCCTTTTGCTCCTCTGTTTTCCTAATTTTTTTTTTTTACAAAGAACACACATTCCATATTTATACCAAAAAATGAGAGACCAAAATTCTCATACAAACGAAACAACAAAAGCATAGGACACTGCTGCCAAAACTGTGAAAGTGTGCAGACATGTGCCATACCACCTCTGATGCAAAAAGCATGTGATGACATAAAAGGGCACACAAAGGTCAGGTGCGGCCAGAGCGTGCTCCTGGCAGAAAGAAAGTGAACTTGGCTTTGGGCCCTCATCCAGCTATTCCCCAGTCATGGACCCTGGTGAGTCATTTATCATGGCCTCAGTTTATGATCTATTGATAGACTCAGTTTTGACCAATCACAGGAAGACAGGGAAGACCATTCCCTCCTACTGGAGAACCGAGATTTGGCTTGCAGCCCACACCCACCCTCGCTCTCCTCCCAGCTCTGTCTCTGTCTCCTTTGCTGGTTCCTCTCTTAGCTGCTCATCATCCTAGGGCCCAGGGGTCAACCCTTAGCCTGTGTTCCACTCTGTCCACTCTCATCCAGTCTCTGACTTCAGTACCACTGGTGACCTAATGATTCCTAAATGTCTGCTGTACTGACCTCTCCCCTGAATTCCAGGCCTGAATAACAAAAACTACCCACTGGAGATAATTATCTGGAGGTCTGGCAGGCATCTCAAACTCAACATGGCCCAAACTGAGAGTGTAACCTCCCTCCAGCCCTCAAAATATGCTCCACCCTCATTACAGCTAATGACGACACCATCCTTCTTTCTCCTCAGGCCAAGAGCTCTGGAATCACCCTGGGCTTCTTTCTTTCCCTCATGCCCTAAATGCAAACCTCTAACCGTACCTCTAAAATACATCTGAACCCTACCACTTCACACCACCTTCAAAGCTACCACTCTGGTCCAGGACTATCCTTTCAGTCCAGGATTATTGCAGGAGCCCCCTAACCAGGCTCTCTGCTCCCACCCACGCCCCCTGCAGTCTCTTCTGAGCACAGCAGCCAGACTGATACTATTAAAGTGTCGATCCATCATGTAGGATCTTCTGTACGACCTCTCAAAGGTTCCCCATCTCCCAGAGATAAAATGTCCAACTCCTCATGTTGGCCCGCGGGTGCACCATCATCCCCAACTCCCACTACCCTCTTCTTCCCTCCCGCCAGCCTTCTGTTGAACTACTGAATAATTCGACACTTAGATCAATATGTGGATGCTATTACTGTCATTACTATTATATTGAAGATATGTCCCAAATCTTGCTAGATATGGCCTGAATTAGCCGTGCTTGAAGTATGATTCCCTACCTCCCCCTTGTAACTTAGCTGTTTTAGTACAAAAGTTAGTAATAGGGAATTCCCACAGCATTAGAATTCTGGAAAAGATGAGGTTCACAGATCCACTCAATGTCTAACCCTACAAACGATTATCTTAATCACATTTTGTCTTCCCTCGGAGAAGATCATGAGAGAGAAGGGGAGATTAAACGATTAAGTGTGATCACTTAAAGAGTCCAGAGGGTGCCTGATCTCCATTCATTGTGTGTAAAAACCCTAATGATACAACCATGTCTCACCCAGGGTGGACTTCTGTGCACACTCTCAGTGTACAGAAACTTGGGTTGTGTTCAGTGATCTCCTTGCGGAAACCAAGAGCATACAGAATACTCCATTAACTCTAGGAGATACAGAAAATAGCATGTTTTATGATGAAATACCCCAAATTACTTTCAGAGGCACCAAACAGGAATGACAAAGAATTATATCCCTCTTTTCAACACAGAGGCCTCACAGCCAGTAGAAAATTCAGTTGGAAGACAGATTTACTAACCTATATTCCATCTTGGCCAGAATGACTGTTCTCCTCTTTATGAGTTCCAAAGAAACCATAGCCCTTCAGAGGCCAATAACAGTAGATCTTACTTGCAAAAGTAACATTTACTTACTGCAGCTAAACTGCAGAGCATTGTGAATCCTGGAGAGCAAGGTAATTAATCTAATTGAGCTGAACAGATAAGGGTTTTCAAGTGGATAAAACTGCATCCTGGGACACCTGAGCCCAGCAGCAGTGCCTGCTCCATTAAGGGAACCGGCAGAGGTGAGAGTAAGCCAGTCTTAACCAAGCTCAGCCTTGAGTTTTCCAAGAGGATTCCCTCATCAGACCCTCCGGTGCCTTTGGAAAAAAAGCAACTTATAAAATTATATCCTATTAAAGATCTTAACATCAAAGTCAGAAAACTGACCGACTTAAGACTTAATCAGCTTAATTGTGAGGTTCGGCTTGTCAGCGACATACCAAGCTTGTCTTGTTCCTTTCACATCATGACATTGAGGCTTCATTATCCAAGAAGTGGGAGGAAGGAGAGAATCAATCAGAAAGAACTACACAAGTTGCTACAGAGAAAAAGTTTTCACATTATTTGAGTGACTCACTCCTTGAGAATATTGCAATTCCTCCTGGTCAAACTTGGCTTCTTGTTCCTTCATTAAAAATAAAACAAACAACAAGAGAATAATCCCAATTATTTTACATCTGGACTCTCTTCCAGAAGTAGCAACGCAGTTCCAAGAAGGATCAGATGCAAGGGGAAACTGTTTTAAGGACGACACACAAGCACGTTCATGATTCATTCTGCCAAACCGAGCACGTGTGGAGGTTTTCAGCAGGTATCAAGAAGAATCTTCCCTGTGGATGGGGTCTGACACCTTACACTTCACTTCAGTGCATGACATCTTTATGTATTCTCAAGAAATGAGAGAAAAATAAATGAAACCATACTCAAGGATTACAAACACAGAAATTCCCTAGTATTGCTGACATGACTTTTTTTTTCTTTTAAAGGGCTCTTTTTTCTTTTTCACTTGCTCTTAACTCCACACTGGATCTGATATTTTCAGCACACACAAGTTAAAAAATCTGGAGTTACTGTTCCAGCAGGCACTCCTACCATCAGCCCCTCACAGAGCCTTGCACCTGGCTTGGTGTGCATCAATGCCCCCATGATGGCATGTCATCATTTCAATAAATAGAACTCAAGCGTTCCAAGATAACGCCGGATTCTTGGGAGGCAGAGTTCTGACACATGTGAATATTTCATTATACATCCAGGCCTTCGGCCAAGCAGAAGAAACAGAGGGATCACCTTCTAAACGTAAATATTATAGGTCTCTTTTGCTCCAAGGAGCAAGTCCAGTATATTTGTTTCGTTCACCACATGGGTCATTTTCCCTCCACTGTAAAGAAGATTCAGCAAATTAAAGCTATGTTAGTACAGCATGATGCCTGAGAATTTTTATACAAACCAGTGAGGCAAATCACTTATGGTTTTCATACCAAGCATACCTCTGACTGGCTCCATATAAATACCCCTTTCAGCTCAGAACTCCATACATACCACTATGAAAAACTGTACTCCATATGAGCAGAGACAAAATCCCACTGACTCAGGAAATACAGGTTCACAGGCTCACATGTTCATCTTCCACACAGACCCCTTGATTTTGGGGCTAGCACAGGCCTGGGACTGGAGAAATCTGAGGGTTTTCAGAACTTTCTCAGCTGCTGACAGGTTTCCAGTTTGAGAAAGTTATTTAAATTGTATCCCAGTGGCCTTATCTCAGAAAAGAGGGAACAGAGGTGACTACCAATTTTAACTACAGCAGAAACAGCTAAGCTTTAAGCAATTCCAAATGACTCAAACTACAAACACCAAATTAATCTGTCACCTAAATCTCCCAGTCCTACAGGTGTGTTTTATATGTGTCCCTAAAATATCAACCAACCCACATACCTCCCACAAGAGTAAGTTTCCAGTTCTTATTGAGTAAAGCATCTTGAGGCATTTCTCATCCTGTGCAGAATTCTACAGCCAGTCTCTTAAAGCACTTCTGTATATTTAAAAACCAAACCCATACCAGGCAAAGGGTAAGTCACAGAGCAACTAAGCCAAGTTGCCTGCAGAGAACAGAAGCAGGAGTCATGCTCATCCTGGTACACTAGGTGACCTATAGTAAAGAAAAGAGCTTTGGAGGGCAAAGAATCTTCTTATACCTATGGTCACCGTGCTCTGCATGCCACAGTGATGAAACCTCAGCTGGCAATGTGTTTCATGACATGCAGGATGAAACAGTCAGGGATACAGGCTCTAATGTTTCAACTGTCCTCTTAAACCAAAATTACACTGCAGCCGCGAAAGTCAGAAACTGCCACCACCCACAGCAGACCAGCAGAGATGAGAAAAGATATGAGATTAAGAAGAAACATCATCAAGGTTAAACCAAGGAGCAATAAAGGACGCAGTGACCCCCACAGGTTACAATATTATCAGAACAAAATGTCTTTCTAGAGAGGCTCAAAGGAAAGACTCACAGCCATCATTCCCACGGCTGGACACACACACAACTAGTTTACTGTCAAAGAAGGCATGCAAAGCTCCACTTTCCAGATCCTAAAAGAGAACTAAACCAATTTCATAGGGGTAATTTATTAAACTAGCAGTGATCTTCGTATTAAAACACAGGAGACATAAGACTAAAGGCTTTTTTACAAGACATCTCACCAGGCTAATTCACTTCCCTTCACTAGACAAACGCGTACTCTCTGGGGGGAGGGGTTAAATCACACCCTTCCCCCCAGGCTATAGGGGTTCACTTGGGCGGGATGAAGTGACTCTCTGTTTCAGAGAACAGGGTTTTTCAAGGCAGAGGGATAGTTAATTTGAGGATACAGCTCACTTCTCCAACTAGTTCTTTACACCATCTCTACTGCATCCACTTATCCATTCAAAAAAACATTCATCCAGCACCTACTCCATACCAAGGTCCTGCGCTCTCAGCACTGATTCTTCCTAGCAGAGAGAGCTGTATCCAAGCCCAATTAATTTCTTGATTGGATTAACCTTCCAAACTCTATACTCATGTTTACCTTACCAGCGATGCCAAATTCATTCAGTCCCCAAGGGAGCCAGCATCCTAGTTTCAAACTAGGAGCCTCTTCATGATGATCCTATAATTACACCTTGATGGCAAGAGGACCCCCACCTTGGTTTCCGAGCTCTCTCTAGAAATTCTAACCAGCTCCTGTTCTTTGTCTTCCCTCCTCCCTGCCAGTTCTATCCTTTCCCCAAACATTCACTTACTCAGTATCTCATCAATCTAATCATTCCATGATGAGCTGCCTTGATCTACAGGAGCTCATCCCTTCCCTTATTCAGGCAACTCCTACCTTTCCCACAGAATTCATGTGAAAATAATCTAAGCACCCTTTCTATGTGTATCAATCACCTCCCCATGAAAAAGTGTCCATAGTGATATCACTGACCACTTTGTAAAACACTTCCCATTACACCATCTCAATCAAGCCTCACCAACACTGTGAAATAGTACTTAACTCATTTTACCCATAAGGAAACCAAATAATGAAGACAGAAGCAGTCAAGACCAAAGAGATAGGAATCTGAGGCCTGGAATCTTAAAGGCCTAAGTGAATCTAAGAGTAGGATCTAGCAAGCAGGTGTCAGGAAAGAGCCTGGAACACACGAAGCTGCCAAGATTCGATGACAGAGCATACGAGGAACACTTGCACACCTCATATGTTCATCAGTTAAAGGGGAAACATCCATCTGGTTCTTGAACAGTTAGAATCTTAAAAGCAGCATGATCAAGAGGGGGAAAAATTGACTAGAAAGATTATAAAGTTAAAAAAAAGAGAGCAAGGATTCCAGGATTCTCAAAGAAAGCGGGATTTTGTCAACAAGATGAGAAAGGGACTTGTCTTCTCCCCAATGTCCCAAAAGATTAAGACATGGTGACGTGCCCACATGCTATCCACACAGGTGTCCAACCTCTCAGTTATCTGGACTCACTCTCTCACCCATGAGCCTCACCTGGCAGGACCTTTCCATTCCACCCAAAAGGCTTCTCCTTGTTAGGAGGACAGGAGAAAACACAATCCGTAGAAAAAAATTTTAAAGAATAGTGTGGGAAAATTGCTTATGATCTACTTGACAAGATGGACCAATGCTCTGATTCTCCTGTCTATAGCTTCCTGAAGGACCCCCTCCACCCAGCCCTGCCCTCCCTGCCATGGACAACTACATCTGATTAAAGAAAGTAGGGAACTGATGGTCAACCCCAGCCTAGTTTCGGTTAGATAACAATCTATATTAAAGTATTAACAGATAAAGGGATATCCTGCTATTTTTCTATTTAGATAAAAAATGCTATGTTTTTACTACCTGACTACTGGAGCTATTTCTCTTTTAAGGTCTCACTGTGTCAGAATTTTACTTGTTTGTTTCATTTGTCTGTTTATTCATTCATTAAGCTTTTCATCTGAAGCAGAATGTGCCACACAGGATTATCTTACATGCAATATAGGTTTTGTGATACAACATCAAACTAAGCCTTTAGAAAACACCATTGCTTCCTAACAGGTAACAGCTATACATCTTTGAGTCACAGTACTTGTTGGAAGAGGTTCCTCATTAGTAAATGAAGGATAATAGTTAAGTGGTTTTCTGAAAGCCAAAACAAATGATGAACCTGAAAGTACGCTATAAGTGTTACAGTGCGGATCAAAAATGTATACCTATGGCTGATTCATGCTGAGGTTTGACAGAAAACAACAAAATTCTGTAAAGCAATTATCCTTCAATAAAAAAAATAAAAAGAAGAAAATATGTGTATTTACCTTTAAGAAACTTTCCAGGAGCATGTTGTGTGAATGTACATGCCGCTGTGGCGGGAATGGCTTTGTGTCCTCCAAGGAGTATCACCATTACCCAGGTACAATTCTCGCTCTGCAAGCATCCAAGTTCCAGGTAGAAACAAAATCTGGGGACAGCTGCCCAGACACCTGATCCCAAATAGTAATGGACAGTATGTTGCTGCCATGCCAACATCTAATCTTCTATCACTCCAACTCTAGGCCTCTTTTTTTCCCTTTGCCCTTGCTCCAAGAGCTTCAATAGTAAAGATACCTGAAATATCCCAAATCCCATGATTTTGGGATCGGGGCGGGGGTATCATCAACTCTACCTTTCTGGTGACCAAAAAGTAGCTGAGAGTCCCTTAAAACAAGGAAAGAACTTTCTGAAAGAAACCCTAGTGGCCTCCAATCTGGCAACTGAAAGGAGCCCAAAGTGAAGGAGAAGTCACATAACAACCAAAGGCAGTTTTATTAGCCTCATTCAATGAAGCAAAACGTGGACCAAAAAACTCATTATTCAAACCAGATGCTGATTTTGTAACATTCACTTCAATGATGAACTGTTTCAATTTTCTTTTATTTCAAATATGTAATATAAAGCAGGCAAATCACTACACTAATAAAGGCACACTGGAAATTTATAAAGTCAGTTGAAAAAGAACTGAATGTAGGAAACGTGCTTTCAAAAGTTCATTGCCAAGAGCATTTTCTTTTTTAGTCATGTGACAAAAGAACTACAATAATGGGTCTAAGACAAGATCAATTATGGGCAGCAATGAAATTACCCTTTAATGATGATTAGCCCCAAATCTTGATTGCTGCCAGTTCAAATTCTTTGGTCACGAGGCACACAAAGCGCTGTGTTCCCCCATCTCAAAGAATGAAGAATGGGCCCTCAAGCTGAAGAGGCACATAAGACAAGGAGGCAGAGGAGGTCAACCACACAAACCCCAAGTGTCTAAGAGAAAGCAAAATGTTCATACTACGTTTACTAAACACAAAAGTTACTCTTAAAAAAGGTCTGATGATGTTCCTCTTAAAAATGATGATTCTCTGTCTCTTGTCTGAAGAATGAAGAGGAAAACAGACTTCAACTCCAGAAAAGCAGTGAGCAACTCTGGCGACAGATGCAGATGAGTGGGTCCTAGGAGAATGTGGGAGCAGACCATGGGGAGCCCAGAAAGGAGACTTTGGCCTTGGGATGTAACCCCAGAGGGAAAGGAGGACAATTCTCAGAGTCAGGGCTACTCAGAGTCGACAGACCACAGCTGTGCAGTTTCCAGGTTCTCACAGTCAGGCTCAGTGAACTGCGACCCTACCAACAATGAAGCCTAAGCACCAGGGGCCACTGCCACTGCTTTCTGGAGATTCAGCTAGAGCATTTGAGAGATGGAAAGGATCAACACCTTCATTTCACAAATGAGCAGACTCAGGACCGAGGAGACAGAACGTATTCTCATGAGACTGACTAATGGTAAAGCCAGTTCTCCAGCCACATGTCCTGACCCTTAGCCCCCTGCTCCGCCTTCAGATGATGGTGAGGCTCTGAGGAGCAGTTTCTAAGGACTGCTGTTGCCCAGCAATCACTGCGGTCCATCACAACCAGGATAGGACACGCTCCTCTTCTACCTTGGGTGTGCTCATTTGGTGATTCAACACCAGACAGCTGCGATGGAAAATCTACATTCTCACTGGAGCCATAAATCCAATTCACCAAAACCTACCATGGGCCAGGTGCCACATTAGGACCAGGGTTCACTCTCTTTACAATGCTCACAATCCAGGAGGTGTTTATAACCTCATTTTACTGAAAAATGACGCTTAGAGAGGTGATGTCACTTGCTTCTGCTCACAGCACTAGGTAAGTGGCAATCCTGGCTTCAGACCAGTTTCTCTAGCCCCTTAAAAACAGTGTGCTTCCTATGACACCACTAGTCACCCAAGTTTTGCAAAAGGAAGTAGTCCCATTCAACTGATTATGACAGCGACACAAGAAGCTCAGCCTAGTGAAAATGTCTAAATTTTGTTTATACAAGAAACAAGTGGGTCCTGAACAAAGGTAAGAAAACTTCTAAAATCTGGGTGTAAACATGAGCCTTTTGGTTACTTAGCTAAGGAGAGAAATTCCCTGCAAAATTCCAATTTGTTTTCATCCTAAAATCTTCATTCCACAGACCCTAGATATTCTGTTTCTTCTTCTTCTTTTCTCTTTCAAGCAGAAGCTTAAGATCCCACAGCAGAAGAGAAGGGACAACAGGAATCTTAAAAAGCAGCAAAGACAGTCACCAAAGAGCCAACTGACAAGACCACAGAATAAGAGAACTTCGTTATGATTTCAGTTCCCAGCCTTCCTGTGGCCAGCCGGCCTCCACCCGCGCTTCCACCTGCTGGCAACCACCTGCCACCTTCACCTTCTGGAAGCATGGGCGCTTGGCCAGCCAGGAGATTTCTGCTCTCTGACTGAACAAACACCTCCTATCTTCCAGTCTGAACACAACCCTGAAATAAGGACTCATGGCGGGTGTGGTGCTACGGTAGTTTGCAGTCTTCTGCCTGTAGGGAGGCTGGCCTGTTTAAAGCGAGAACATTCCAAAGAGGGCTATTTTTAAAAAAATTGAAGTATAGTTGATTTACAAAGCTGTGTTAGTTTCAGGTGTATAGCAAGGTGATTCCGTTATACATATGTGTAACTGAATAATGCCTCTTTCCCCTCTGGTAACTATAAGTTTGTTTTCTATGCAAAGAGGTCTATTTTCGAGCACGGGAAGACCTGCTAGGTTTAAATCTGATTTCCTCAATACACAGACCAGACAAATAGGAGTGCCAGCCAGGTAAATGGGCATGGTGTGCTCTCAACAAAACATAACCAAATTCATTTTCCTAGTGACTTTTTAGAGTTTATTTACTGGCAGTTTCAGGTTCTGGAAATATAAAAAGGATGGGTTCTGCCTTCCAGGAGCTAATAGTGTGGTGAGGCTAACAATAGCTTTGAAAGGATGAATAGTGAAATCAGATGATGAGTGTGAGAACAGGAAGATATGCCATATACTGTAAGGAAATATAACAGAAGGACCAGGGAAGTATCATCAAAATGAGGCCACATGAATTGGGTTTCTAAGATGAGTGAGTGAGTACTCGGTCGTGTCCAACTTTTTGCAACCCCATGGGTTGTAGCCTGCCAGGCTCCTCTGTCCACGGGGTTCTCCAGGCAAGAATACAGGAGTGGGTTGCCTTTTCCTACTGCAGGGGATCTTCCAGACCCAGGGACTGAACACACAGCTCCTGCGGCCCCTGCATTGGCAGGTCGATTTACTAACAATATCTTGAAGAACTTTCCATATCACTGCATTAAAAGTTTCCATGCTCTCTTTAAATGCTACACAATATTCAACTGTATGGATGATTCAGTTTATTTCACCAGTCTCCTACTAATGGATATTTGAATTGTTTCCAATCTTTTCTATTACAAACAATGATCTAATGAAAAACCTGCCTTTATAGGCATTCAGAGGTACCTGCAGGGAAAAAGTACCAGAGCCAGATCACTGGGTCAAAGGGTAACTACATTTTTAATCTAGATTCAGCCAAATCGGCCTTGATAAGGGTTGTGCAATTGTTGTACTCTTTTGTACTCGTGAGAAGTACAGTGACATTTTTTCCATATCTGATCAACAATTTATGCATGATTATCACACTTCAGAATTTTTGCCAATCCTATGAAGTAAAAAGTGCTACATAATTTAAATTTGCATTTCTCTTACTATGTCTTGACTTCCAGTTCACCAACCCATCTTGCATCTTGAGGAACCTGAGGCAGAGAGAGGTTAAGTCATAGTATCAAGTGCTATAAAAAATGAATAAATATGAATGGCAGACTGGCAGGCGTCCTGCCCTTTGCTCCACAGGGAGAAGATGACGTATAAACTGATAGCTGCAAGCAGTTCTTTCCCTCTGGAATCCATGCATCTGTTTCCAAGATGTCTGACAATTTGCTGAGAGCCACTGCTAACCCAGAAAAGCTACCCCAACTGATGGATTTGCCCCATTCTGCACTGTTGCCCTCTTTCCAATTCCTTACTGCCTGAAGACTGCTGAAGACCTCAATGATGCTAAACAACTAAACTCTAAGGCACAGATTCTCCAAATGCCAGACTGCTCACCCCTCACTGTGCTCCCCCACCAGTGAAATCCAGGGCTTCCCTATCTTGCCATGTCAAGGCTATACTCTCTGCTCTGGCAGGGAGCTGCCCCTGCAGGAAGCCCAACAGTGGTCTGAAGGAGATGGCTGATTACCAGCAGGAGTACCAGGCACAGGTAAAATGGAAACACAGTTGAAAATATCTGTAAGTTCAAAATAAGAACCCTGGAATAAGTATTATTTGGAACACACTGGTAGAGTCCAGACGTCATCTACAAACCCACGAGATGTAACATGATGTACAAATGCCAGGATCTTTACCGTAAGTTCTATATCTGTTTCCTCATTATTCATAAGGAAACTCAAGGTGGGGAGTGGAACGCGTGATGTTTTCACCCCACTCCTTGTGCCTACTGAAATGGCAATGGGTTCTCAGTAATGTCTCCTGAATCTCCTCAAAGTAAAACACCAGTTAATTCATCGCTTGAGCTGAAAGAAGTCAAATTTAACAGAAGCACAGTCAGGGACATGCGGCCAGTGTAGATAAAGAGTGTCTCCCGTTTGTACATTTCTCTGTGGTGCCCTGAAGAACTGATAGTCTTAACTGGCTACAGATTATAAAGCACATGTTCATCAAATTAGACTGGAGGTAACTGCCCTTCAGGTGTTATTTTAGACACCTGGTCCATTATTCACAAGTAAATCTGTGCCCTCAATTTATAACAATCCTTCGACGTCATGGTCTTTTGGTATAACTGAATCCCATGATCTTGGAAGCCATCAATAGTTCTCTCTTGGGCCACATCTGAGGACTGTGAGGTGGCAATAATCACATGGGAAGAAAAATCCTGGTTTTCAAAGTCAAAGAATACTCCTTACATTTATGGAAACCTTTGAAACAGAGTTCCTACCTAACAGCAGCTAGCAAGTGGCCTTGTTTATGTCTATTTCAGTAAATGAATTATTAAAAGCAGGAAAAAAAAAAACATTCCAAGCTTCAATTTTAAATCTTCTTTTACCTGATTTTAGTTTGAAACAAAGATTCATGCCTGAGCCAAAACCAAATGACATATGAGTTCTTCTGTCAGCGGCACAGGTGCCAGTCTCCTCTGATGTGCTCCCAACATTCTGCTCCAGTTTCTCTCCCATCCCTCCCTGCAGGCAGGACCTCTTCCACCCGGTCTGGACTCTAACCATGTCTGGAACATGCTCTGCAGCTCAGCTTCTGTGACTATCTGAACCTTACTCTCAAGAACTGGGCCACTGTGACCTAGGTCAGCCTAACAGTAACTGCTGACCCAGACCATGGGCTCCAGTTCTGTCTAGTCTCTCCTTCCTGGAGCTGGGATTGGTTCAGGCAACCAGGGTGAGACTGGGCCAGCAAGCAGAATTTACGGGGCCATTCCAGAACTGCAGAGGAGGAGGAAATACGCTGGGGGACAGCTGGCCTGAGATGTCAGTGCAGCCCGCCTTCTTAACGTTAGCCCACTGGACCTGAACAGATGGATCAGTAAACTATCACTGCTTCTAAGGCCAGGCCTTAGAGCACATCCACCAACGCCACCCATTCAGTAACTGCACACATGTGTTCCTTAGTTTGTTCATTTGGTCATTCATTCATTCTCTATTTAAATAGCCTCTGCACAGTACGGTTAGGCAGACACCTCTCAATATGGCAAATCTACTACACTCCTAGTTAGCTTGAATACACTCAAGTATGAACTTCCACTAACTGGAACAACAGGATTCTTTCCTAAAAGGATACTTCAGCCATAACAAAAACACCAAGTTATGACATTCTACCTAAAATTGCTTCTCCCCTTTCTCTATTAGAAGAAATCAGTTATATTTATACTTAAAAATGTCCAGTCAAGGCTATGGTGTTTACAGTAGTCATGTATGGATATGAGAGTTGGACTATAAAGAAAGCTGAGCGCCGAAGAATTGATGCTTTTGAACCGTGGTGTTGGAGAAGACTCTTGAGAGTCCTTTGGACTGCAAGGAGATCCAACCAGTCCCTCCTAAAGGAAATCAGTCCTGAATATTCATTGGAAGGACTGACGCTGAAGCTGAAACTCCAATACTTTGGCCACCTGACGAGAAGAGCTGACTCGTTTGAAAAGACCCTGATGCTGGGAAAGATTGAAGGTGGGAGGAGAAGGGGGCAACAGAGGATGAGATGGTTAGATGGCATCACCAAATCAATGGACATGAGTTTGAGTAAACTCCAGGAGTTGGTGATGGATAGGCAGGCCTGGTGTGCTGCAGTCCATAGGGTCGCAAAGTGTCGGACGCAACTGAGTAACTGAACTGAACTGAAAAATACAGATGTCACTTCTCTAGGAAGTCTTTTCCAACTTCCCCAGTTTTCCTAGAAGGCTTTCTAGCTGTATCTCCTACTCCACCCTCCTTTAGTCTCTCCTTTAGTCACACTGGCCTTTACTCAGCCCCTGCCTTACCTGTTAAGCTGCTTTCTGCCTCAGGCCCTTTGTACAGAGAGTCTGTGCTCAAGTGTTCTTGCTCACATCCTAACTATGACCACCCCCAGCACCACAGTCCCTACTGCTCACCCCTTCATTGAGAAGCCTTACCACCATCCCTGATCCTCACCATTTTTCACCCTCAGCATCACCTGCCTTCCCTCCCCTGTGCTTATCAGAGGTACTCTCTTAAGATTGTCATGCTGTTTGATTAAAATCCATTCCCCCTTTAGACTGTCAGCTCTTTAAGAGCAGGGGCCATGACTATTTTTATTTATCATTGTATCCACAGTGCTATACAGTAGGCACTCAGTAGCTGAACGAATGAATGACTTTCTCTAGTAACTGTGTCACTAAATTCCAACTGCCCAATAGTGTACTGGCCCCAAAGCCTGGCCTCTGCCCACCTCTCCAAAGCCAAACACTTTTCTACAATTCATTTAAAAAGGAAATGGACATTTATCCCTATTGCCACGTATATCCAGATATAGTAACAAGGATGCATAAAGGATCTTAGGCGCCTAGGGCTGATGATCCTCACGTATTACTAAGGTCAGGCAGAAGTAGCCTTAGAATATATCCCAAAAGATCGAAATAAGAACTAAAAATTAAGTATCACTCAGTGTTTCTGATCAACCCTGACCTAAACAGAAAAGTCATAACCAAAGAACCCCACTTCCTGCCTCCTCTTCAGTTCCCCTTCAGTTATTCTGACCACTGAGGAGGACCCAAGTCAAGTGAAGACAGCGGTGTGCCAAGTGCAGTTTCTCAGTGAGTGTCCTTTAGTGGCTTAACTGTGTCTGCCCTGAAATCCATATGTTGAAGCCCTGACCCCTAAGACCTCAGAACTTGACTGTGTTTGGAGATGGGGCCTTAAGATGTGATTCAATGAAAATGGGGTCTCAAGATGAGCTGCAAGCGAACGTGACCAGTGTCTTCATCTCATAAGAGATGAGGATGCAGACACATGGAGGGAACAGCACATGAAGATCCTGGGAGAAGATGGCCACCTGGAGCCCAGGAGAGAAACCTCAGAGGAAGCCAGCCCTGCTGGCACCTTGAGCTGGGACTTCCGGCCTCCGGAGCTGTGGGAAAATAAGTGTCTGTTATTTAAGCCTCTGGGTCTGGGGTGCTTTGTGATGGCAGCCCCAGCAAACTAATGCAGTGCCCAAGCAGCTCTTGCAGAAAAGGAAAGGAAATCTGCCAAGTAGCCCCTGCCCGCCCTGCTCTCGACAGTCCTAGGTGTCATCTTTTCCCAGGGCTGTCCTCCCTTCTTTATTGACAAATGAGAACTCTGAGACACAGAGCCACAGAAGGGGCTGAGCCAGAATCGCACTCCAGGGCAGCTTCCAAATTCCATGTCCTCTTTTGCACTAGACCTTCAGATCCTACACACCCAAATCAAGTAGAAAATGTGAATGCAGATTCTAATGTGCTTTATTTTGTCCTTAGCAAATGGGCAAGATCACCATTTTATTTGAAGAACCAAATGCATTTATATGCATCACCCAAATAAAGTGACTGAAACCCTGTGAAACAGATGTGAATAGGAGTTAATTTTGCTTTTTAATGAGCATTCTGACCAGATCAATACTACAAAATGCTAAACTGCAAAACGTCATTACAATTTCAATGCAACTGTCCAGGTGATTGGTTCAAAGAGGCACTTAGGGTAGCTGAGACGGTATTTTCTCTTCATAAGAACAGGAGTCCATTATGTAAAATAAAGTCATGAAAATTTTAATTGCACCGCTAAAGGACAGAACCTGGCCTAGCCCACAAACCAGGGCAAACATGAGAAACAAAACACAGTTGAATGCTTAATCAGCTGTCTGTCACTTTCTGAATAGTGACTAATATTCTAATTATTAGTCACCACACTGAGAAGGTGCAATTATAGAACAGGGACGATGGCTTTTTTGTTGTTGTTGTTAACCCACAATTTGTGAGGCCTTTGTAAAAATATGATTTAAGTCTCCTTAAACTATAGAGGAGAAAAAATGATTAACAGTTAAAATTTGCCGCCCCCCGCCCTTCACCGAAGCATTGGGAAGAAAAAAAAAAAAGCTTTGCAGTTGTATTGACAGATATGACTAACAACTGTAATCACAGAAATAAATTTAGTAAAACGATAATTTATCTGTCACAATCTACCAAGGGGAAAAAGTGCGGTACAAGCAGCTGGATTGTGAAGTTAAATGAAAGCAAAGATAGAACCCAGTTTTTTAATGAAATGTAGAGCATTATTAATTGGTTTCCTAGCAACAGCCAGGCTAAAATTACTTAACATGTCTGCTCAATCATATGCAAATATGAGTGTTATCTCTTAAATGTTGATTTTAGTTGGTCTTTTCAGATGCAAATCCAATGTGTAAAATGAATGTAAATGTTGACAATGCTGATACAAACCCACCCCTCCACCCGCCTCCCCGTCGCCGCCCCCCACCCCATTAACAGCATTCTGGTGTTCAAAGCACCAACGCTGAGGATCCTCCCTTTGGAAGGACTGACTGCAGCAGCCGCCACCTTCCTTAGGCTCCTCCCTGTCTTCACTCACCACTGCCCGCCCCTCAAGGCGAGCAACAGAGATATTGCTGGGCCTCACTGAATGGCACTACAATTATTTCTCATTAAATGATGGATTTAGTTTTCAGCTTAAAGTTTAATCAGATGATGCAAGAGGCTTGCCAACCCAAGACCAAGGTTGGTCTCAAGTTTGATTTTGCATTTAAAGCCAAGCCTTTAGATGACTCCGTCCATCAAAGCCCAAGTAGACAAATGCCCTTCAAAACTGTCAGATAAGGCACGCTTCTTCAACTCTACTCAGTTTCATCGAGGAGCCAGAGAACAATCATGTTCCACAGGCAACAGAGACACCAAGAAGGGGTAGAAAGCCCTTATAATCATCAATGGGCTCCAAAGCCACCCTAATAACACCGACTCCAAAGAAAAGCAACGTGCTTGCTACGCTTTCACTTACTCATGCAACAAATTCTTAATGCATATTTACAATCTGTTAAACAATGATCTGGGTGCTGGAGAAACAGCAGTGAATAAGAAAAAAAATCCGTCTTCAACTGTCTTAGTGCAGAAGAGAGACAAATAAATCAAGAAACAAACACACAATAAAATTTCAGGTAGGGATAAAAAATAGGAAGAGGAAAAGTGGCCTAAAAAGGAGAGGAAGGTGGGTAGGGCTGGGCGGACCACAGAAGAGGAGGCCTCTCACAAGGGTGTCTTTTGAGCAGATTAATAAAAAAGAAACAAAGAAGCCAAGCACAGGTGGGAGTGGGGCCTTAAGTATGATGAGGAACAGGAAGGGGAGGTGATATGAGAGAAGTGCTGCTCTGAGCCAAGTTTTCAGACCACCTGCTAACAAAACTGCGCCCCTAAGCCCCTGCCTCACAGTATTTTAGGGACATTGCTGTGTCCAGAAGCACCTTAGGACTACACTTCAGGGCTAAAGATGGAGGATGCCTGACACATGTAGAAGAAAAAGGGGAGAGGCAGTCTTACTAAACCCTAAAAGTTCTTCCCTTTCTAGGTCAAGGCTCAGTCCCCTCCTGACCCCTGAGAGTCAACTGAAAAGGACATCCTTAGACCGCCACCCGCCCCCCACCCCAAACCCCTGGAGGAGGTGGAGTGAGCATTTCTGGCCAAAGTCCCTTGCCTAAAGCCTCCAAGGGATGGAGATTAGACAAACAGTTTGTTCCAGACACCCCATCAAGGCGCCAGGCTATTTCAGGCAATGATCATCAGCTCAGAACATATATTCCAAGAAGTACTGATGCTTGTTTATGAAGAGAAGTGATAAAGATTCTGTGGACAGCTTCATACTAGGCCAAGGATCTCCAGACTAACCTTACTGAGTACTGGGCCAAGGGAAATCTGGATAGATTCTTCTTCTAAACATTACTCTCCAGCCTTGTAATTCATGCCTCACGTCTCTGAAGGCTTCAGAAGTTACTGTTAAACACAAATGCCCTTAAGAGATGCACATGAAACTTTGGGTGTAGCTACCCATCTGGTGCTGGCGTGAGGCTTAGCCTGGAGCATATAAATGCAAGTGAGGTGGGATCTAATCTAATTGGTTGGCCTGGAATGAACCTATTTCAGGAATGGCACAGTTTGGAGAGCAGTTGTCATACTTGTCTGGATGATACAAATATTTCGCCAGGCTTACCTTACTGCATGTTAACCTACTCAATTAAATAGAGGATAATCCTCTATTTGCAGCATCTCATCACAGTTCAAGGAGACTATACTGCATTCTGAGTTAAAAATCAAACAGGGTGTACATGTTACCCCAGTCCTGGTCATTGATATGTTTTGTTTAGGCCAGTGTTTCTCAAAGCAGCATCAGCAGTACCTGATGGGCTTATTAGAAACACATCTTCAGAAGGCTGGGACCCACATTTATTGAATTAGAAATCTGGCAATGGGCCCAGAAATCAGTTTAACAAGCCCTCCAGGTGATTCTGTGCACGCTAAATTTGAGGGCCTTCCGAGGCCAATTTAGCAAGATGGTGTACCTCCGAGTTTATACTTAACACTAACTTGCTGCAAATTATTTCAATCAACAGGAAACCAAGGATAGTTGCTCTGTACCTTCGGCACAATGGCACACATTCAAAATAAACACACTAATTGTGTGAATTCCTGACACAGTAACTTTTTCCAAAGAATGCACCACTCAGAACACAAGATGCTGATTTACTGATTTCTTAAGATAACCAATTGTTCTGACAAAGAGAGAAATGAAAAGAAGCAAAGCCAGTCATTCCTTAGGCGACTCGAGTTTAGTGTAGCCTTCTGAGAGAATGCTGAGAACTAGTGAGTTCTCTAGGGCTATCCTCTCCTGCTGGACCCATTCCAGCACTGGCAGGGCTCCCTTCTGAGCAACAGGCACTCCTCAGGGTGAAGAGAGGCCCTAGGAGCACTCACTGTAAATAGCCTAAAACCCTTGCCAAATGAACCAACTGCCCCTAATTCTTACATTTTAGAGAGAACATTCAATCTTCAGTGTCCCCAACAATAAAATGGATGTTATGCGGGCATGCATTCATTAAAAACTTTGAGGATGAAGAAAAGCAATCTAGAAGATGCTTTAATCACTGTAAGATAAATATACATGAGCAAACCTGCAATCAGAAGGGGGACTCTCAGACTGGATTGTGCATGAGAAACACCTGTGGCGTGTGATAAAAATGCATGCTTCTGGGCCCCATTACCAGACATTCTGATTCACATGACATAGGGGCCAGCATTTCGCCTTTTATGTAAGCATGCCCAGGTGATTTTGATGCAGGGGTTTGCATTTAAACTACCAACATGGTCACTTCTCCAATTTTCAAGGGATATTAATAAGAGGTTTTTTACATAAGAAAATAAGCAATCCTATTGCAAAAGAACTACAAGTTCCTTTTTCTCTACCTGTGTGCTCAAGCTGGAGTTAAGAGAAAGTTAAGGGAAAGTTTATACATATTTTAAACTTTTTAATAAGTAATTTTTTTCTGATTACCAAAGTTATACATGTTCATTGCAGAAAGAAAAAGAAAAGCAAAAGGGATAAAGCAAAAATACCCATAATCTCACAATCTGAGTTAACTTGGTACATTATATTCTTCAGATGACTTGCAGGATGTTTACACAGACATACACACACTTATTTTAAAAACAGTGGGATCCAAATATATGTAGTTATTGTGGTATGTGTGTGTGTGTTTTTTTTTTTTACATCTAATAATATTGTCAACATCTTTTTACCAGTCCTGGATTCTTCTAGATATAAAGAAGACAGAATGTCTAAATATCAATTTTCTGTTGCTAAGAGTTTTTTTTTCTTTAATCAAGGAATTAAAATTCTATTTATGTGGCCTGCACATAAATATAAGTATTTGTGTCATTTGTAAAAGCATGCTAAAAATCTCATTATTGTTTTTATTAAGTGATTTAACATTGATACAGAGTTTATTAGTAATTTATATTAGTTCATTAGTTCATTTTAATGAATGTGTGCCCAATGCTTGCAGGCTTCTAGACATATGTACAATATATAAATACTACAAGTATTCACTTTAATGAAACTTATTAAACCAAGGTTTTTCTCATTAATTCAAAAGGAGTCAAAAGGCTCTACTGGAACAAAATTGAGACACACAAAAAAATTTTAACATGCCCCTAGAGTCTATAAACTTTAATTCTATTCAACCAGGAAGTGGTCAGAACATAAATGCATTTCACAGAACACACTCCTCATAACTTGAAAGGTAAATTCTTGCATGTTTTATAAACGGGGCAGAAAGAATATGAGTTTCTGTGACTATGCCACATTCACACTGCCCTGCTCCCAGGTATCAGGAAGCTTACAAGGGCTTCAACACTTAGCAGTCAAGTGAAATCAAGCAAGCCTTATGTCTTCTATGCTTTGGTTTTCCTACCTGGAAAATGAGGAGTGCTAATGAAGTATGTCTGTGTAACTGATTTCCCAAGAGTTTTCTGAGGGCCAAGTGGGATGATACACGTTAAGTTCTAAAGTACTGCTCCAGTGTTATCCAGAGCCTGTATCTGGATAGGCTCTCTGAAATGGGGCTGACTCACCATTTCTTAGTCTACGCCCTCCCATCATAACCCACAATCTCTCAACATAACAACAGATTGGACAAAACTGTTAGACCAAAGAACAGGAATAACTTAACCTGTCAATACTTGGTCTAATAACTGCTTTACAACTTTTTTTTTTTTTTTTTTTTTACTGCTTTACAACTTAATCAGACCCAAGGATCTCTGATTATGGTCATCAAAAGTCACAGTGATATATTCTGGCCAGTTCTTCATGAATAACAGTTCTCTGGGAGTGACAGGCAGGCTCCCACGGCAGGCTGATCAGCACACTACCTGGGGAGCTTATAAGAAACAAAGATTCCCAGACCCCACATCAGAGATTCTGGTAAGCTTTTAGTGTAACCACATAGGAAATTTTCTGATGCCTGACCTGTCACAGTAGTTTCTAAGCCAAATTATTCTTGACATTAAAAATTGTTCATTAGTTTCTATAAGATTCAGAACCCTAAAAACAACATGATTGAAGGGCATGTCATGACTTATAAATATATTCACGAAGACAGAAGGCCCTCAAACCTGCTCTCTAGTCACTTCAACAAAAACATCGACATAAAGGACTACCTGCATATGCACAATGAACTTTCCCCTTAGTACCAAGGTTGGGGAAATAACAAAGACTGCCACTTCCCTTCTCAAACTTTTTTTTTAATTTCACCACAGCCTTCTCTGCTTACATAAATAATACCACAGTGTGCACTAGATGATTATAAATGGTTTAAAATATCCTGAAAATCATAATTATCATCTATTTTTCCTTCTCTTTTTCCCATAAGCAACAAGCCAAAAGGATAGACATTTGGCCCCTACCACCTGCTCTCTGTACATGCTGACAAAGTTCTGGACACAACATTCTTTTTATTCATTCAACAAATGACCCAAATAAGCATTTCTCAGCACCAACCACAAATCCACAGAGCATATCCTACAATTTGCATAGGAGTTCTATTACCACTCTTTTAGCGAGTCAAATATTGCCTGATTTTTCTAACCTCAGGGCTGGAAAACTGGGCTGTCCCTTTGCCATGGGCACTCCGTCTCAAAACTTCCCTCTACTGTGGGAAAAGAAAGAGCACCGTTTTCAAAAGGAAATACTGTTAAGTACCATTCTTGAAATCTGATGAAATAAAAACAGGTCAACATATAAACTTCCAAAGTTATTACTGTACTGAGCAATTTCACCTGGAACATATGGGTCAGAGACCGACTACCTAAAATATTGATTTAAAAAAAACCGAAAACCTCTTGGATCCTACTGCCCTCATGATCAGCTATTGCTTGGCTAAAACATTCTTAGTTGGAATCCCAAGGAGAAGGTTATTATATATAATTTTCCTACAACTGATGAGCTGGAATGTAATAAGCGCTCATTTTGAAAAGATGTGAGTTACTGGTCACTTGGCATTAGAGAATACTAACTAGGGTAAACAGTGTGTGGCAGCCTTGGCCTGAAAGACAGTGAGCAATGAATTCATTAGGGAGAAGAAGGATCAGCAAGGCTCAGTTAATTTATAATATTGACCACAACATGAAATCAAATTGTGTTCCAGAACCAGAACTCATTAGAAGTGTGTGGGAGGGTGGTTAAAGGGAGCAAAGACTTGTTTTGCTTACAAGCTTGAAGACTTCTGGGAACAAAGGATCAGGATACTCATAGTTTAGGGGAAACCAGGACTGCCTGTAAAGATTTCAAAAGAGTGAACTTCAAGGACGAGGCAAGATTCTTAAGGGTGGTAAGAGAGGATTAAATAGAACTTATAAAGTGAAGTTACTGTAAAGGCAATTTGAGCTACACATAAGGAAGCAATTTCCAGCCATAATTTTAATTAGAAGCCCAGAATGATCTTCTGCGTAATGATGGCCCTTCATCATTACCATTATTCAGAATTACCCTGCATCCACATGCATAAACATAGAGTGAAAATGAAACATAGATGTGGAAGAAAGGTCAACCACAATCAAATTTTTTATCCTTCAACTGCAGGTGAAAATTTCCAAATAAAACACCCGAATACAGTTAGCTCTCAATTTATAATCAATTTACAATCAATCGGGGCCTCCCTGGTGGCTCAGACAGTGAACAATCTGCCTGCAATGCAGGAGACCTGGGTTCAATCCCTGGTTAGGAAGTTTCCCTGGCGAAGGAATGGCTAACCACTCCAGTAATCTTGCCTGGAGAATTCCACAGACAGGCACAAAGAGTTGGATATGCCTAAGAGACAACACTTTACAAACTGACAAACCCCACCCTCACCCCCAACCCATCTCTGACCCTTCACACTACTCCCAAATCTGAAACTTCCTGCTACAAAAGAATCTTCATGGATAGGTATGGAAATCTTGAAGGAATCTTCTCAGTGGAGGGAAGGAAGAAGCCACACAAAGTAGATACTTTTAACCACTGAGGCAAATTCCAAACAAGCAGGGCTGGGTCTCATCTATTCCAAAACGGTTATCCTCAAAGCCTCTCCAATAGTTTACTCCTTATTTTACCTTCTTATTCATTAAAATAGATGATTCATTTGGCTTAACCAACACTCTTTTAAACATGCAAATACTTTTATAAGCAGATTAAACCCTATCAGTTATATACATCATGAACCACGCTTGCTTTCTATCAGCTATCATCAGTTGCTGTGAAGAAATGAGTTCTGATTGAGGACCATCAGAAGGGGAAGTAAGGCAAAATTAAGTTTAGAAAATAAAAGTGTTGCAGGGATAGAAGGGAAGGGGTATCACAATGGGGAAATCAAGTTAGAGTCATTAACACCTGTCGCCTAGATAAAGGGATACAGATAGAGATGATGACACAGACAAAATGCCAATTGTATTTACTTTTTAAAATTCTGCCGGGAGGACCCAGGAAAGGAAACAGAAAATCTTTTTTTCCTCGTTTTGTTGCCTAGCAGCAACTTGCTCTTAAGACCCAGGATCCAACCTAGTATGAGCAGCACTGGAGTCCGACTTCAGCTTAAGATAAACGGCATTTTGTGCACTAGCCTCGAAACCAACCTGCTATAACATCTCCTTACTGTGACCTCCAAGGACCCCACCTCCCCATGCAACCTCACTCAGAGTTCCAGGGGCACCACGCTTCCTCCTGTTCCGTAAAAAGGGCCAACTTGTTCCAATCTCAGGGCCCTGGCACCTGCTGCTCTTCCCTCTGCTCCATCTCTCTCTCCAGTCTTCCAGAGTCTTTCCCATCACTCTAGTCTCAGAATAAATTTCACCTCTCCAGACGGGCCTTCCCTGACCCTAGCCAATGTTGTCCCACCTGCCACCAACAAAACTCAAATGTACCTGTCCATTTTTATTGGTCCTATGGCCTATTTTATCTGGTTCCTAGCATAGGCCTATCAGAAATGTTGTTCAGTTATTTGTCTACTTTGTGGATCACCTGTTGTCCTCACTAAAAGCCAAATTTTCACCAAAGCAGGAGTGTAATTTCTTGTTCATTGTTCTCTAATCTGTGCAACGGCATGCAGAAAGCACTCCACAAATACTGGCTGTCTCAAAAAGAACTTGAACAGACATATGAGACATGACAATTTTTTTTTTTTTTACATTAGAGATTTCACCATTATATAAAGCATCAAAGGCATACACAATGACAATCTCTAACTAAACATTTACGGTTTTAACATCCAGAGTTGGGTCTCTACAGCTGGTTTAAAATTTACCAGTTTACTGACCTTGTTTTTGAGAAGAACCAATCAGGGTCCAATCTAGAAGTGATTTTTTAAAATACCCATATGAGGTCATTCTAGTTAGTTTCAAAACAGAATCCTATAGTGACAATCCAAGTTTCAGGGTAGGGGACTTCCCAGGAATATGAGAACAGAGGATAGAAAAGTGTGTGTGTGTGTGTGTGTGTGTGTGTGTGTGTGTGTGTGTAGGTTTATAACTCCTACAGTATAGAAAAGTGTGTGTGTGTGTGTGTGTGTGTGTGTGTAGGTGAGAACAGAGGATAGAAAAGTGTGTGTGTGTGTGTGTGTGTGTGTGTGTAGGTTTATAACTCCTACAGTATATTGTCCAATCTGTTTTTATGCTATCCTTTATCATCTTCTATTTTGTATTCCAGTTTTCAGAATACATTTGTATTCTCTCTCCTGGACTGTAAGCCCATTTAGGGATGGGATTCATACCTGATTCCTTCTACCTCCCAAATGCCTAGCATTATGCTTCATATACTGTATGCGCTCAATAAACACCAAACAGATGTATGGATGATATTCCATTACTATTCAAAATGAAGCAAACTATGAGCTATCTTGTCTGCAAAGTCGCTATTTTCCTAAGTGATCACTGAGTAAGTGGGCGAATTAATATTTCCCTTCTACAATAACATCGTTGATCACTACTGAGAGACACAGGCTACCCGAAACACAAATCTGCACTACACTGCATCCACACAGACACGGGTTTGAGTGAACATTGAACGTGGAAAGCACTAGGCTCAATGTTTCTGCTCCCCTAAATGAAAAACCTCTTTCTCCTCAACAGGCTGTGTGCCTAACAACAGAACTGTGTTGCTACTACAAACGTGAACCAAAAAGCAGACGTTAGACAGAGCTTTCACCACGTGGCACAAAACACAGAGTTTAAGATGTAGGGGTTGCCGCATGTTACAAGTTTTACAACTGTCCTTATGTCAGCTAATTGCTTATAAGAGCAAACAGCACCCTGCCACGTGCTCATAACCACATGTTCTGTGGCTGTTTTAATAAGAACTGGCTTGGATTTACAGCAAAATAACTTTACTTGAAACTCTGAGCCAAAACCTTATCTGATAAACACCCCCACACATGGACATCTGGGGACGGTATTGTGAGGCACTGCTCTGAGAGAACACAGAGGAGATGTTTTCAAGGGCAAAAGAGAGCTTCAAAAGAAGCAATTACTTTTCAAGTCTGATCAATAGCACAGAGCATGAACTGTAAAATGCCTCTTAAAAGACTCATTTCAGGCTGAGGTGAAGTGACATTTACAGCAACACAAGAACGAAATACTTATAAACAAGCTGGTGGTATTCTGGCTAAGTAGGTGGTACCAACATAAAATTCTGTTTGTAGCTCCGTATCTAGGTAGAAGGAGGTTATCAGCAGAGTCATCTCTAGTCCCCTTCCTGTATTAACGTCTTGTGCTATTGTACTGGGTCTCTTATTTTAAGCAACTCCATGTAATGAAGTTTCTGCAAGCGGCTGAGATTGGTAATGGGACAAATACCATTTTCTATGCTCTGTTTTACCTCAGGCAAAAAGAATACATTCTTCCAAAGTGTATGGAGAGAATCACCAATCTACAATGCTGCTATGGAAGCTATAAACACAACAGTGATCATAATCAGAGCAGGTACCAATCATTAAGCTTCACTAGGCGTCAGGTTCCGTGTTGAATGGTTTGCATTTATCATCACATGTAACCCTCACAACACCATGAAGAAGCTACACTCTTCCTAGTTACAGATGAAAACACCGAACTTGGAAAGTCAAAGGTACTTGTCTGAGGTAGCCCAGCTAAATATAAACGGTACAGCTGGGATTCAAACCCAGTCTTCCAAACTCTAAACTCAAGCCCTTATCCACCACATTACCCTTTTTCTTGCTCGTGACCTCTTGAATAGGAAGTCAGTCCCTCTTGAGAAGGGGGAAGAAAAGGAAATCACCTGGATGCATACGAGAATATAATCTGTGCCGCACCCCACCCCCACCCCCAGCAAGGATGAGTCTAGAAACAGTCATGTGTTCACAACGGAGATAGAAACAACACTTGTGAGGTGGGTCTAGGGTGGGGAGCCTTGAGCATGGAGCTGAGTGTGTGCTGTGCTCTGATTAGGTGGTTCAGATCCACCTGTGTTTAGAGAGCACCTGTCATATACTGGCCACTCTAATCTCCAGAGTTTCAGTCCTTGCCTCCATGGGTTTGCAGTTTAGTTGGGGGAGAGAGACCCATAGGAGTAATAACTAAAAACTGCACAATAAGACCCAATACTGACATCAGTACCACTTGCTCAGGCACAGGGCTATGTCAGGTGAGGCGGACAGAGGGGCTGCCAGGAGGGCTTCCCGGGGGTGCTGGATCCTGAGATGAGCTACAAGGGAGCCGGCAGAGCGAGGGGAACGGCCAAGCCAAGGGCAGGAGGGTGGGCTGGGCCATCTGCACCACACATCTGCAGGAGATAAGGCTGGGGGCCAGAAAATAAAGATTAATGTTGCTTGCTTACTCTGTGTTAGGCCCTGTGCAAAAGCACTCTGCCGCCTAACAACCCACTGAGCTAGGCACTCTGATGCCCTCTTAGGGGTGAGGCTGAGGCACAGAGGGGGACAGGGACCACATGAAGTTGCACAGCAAAGTGGTGAGGCTGGGGGCGCTAGGGCTCAAGTCATCCCTCATCCCATCCCAAAGCCCACAGGAAGCTCTGTGCTGTGTAGCCTCATGGGCTCAGCAAGCTCCAGAGGTCAAGAAGGGGTTCACATGAGGAACTGGCAGGATAGAAACCACCTTCTGGCTATAGGAAAAGTAAGGGGAAAGGGGTGGGTTCAGGGCATGAGGCCCATCAACTGCTAAGATGCAGTGGCTTCTCTGCAGCCAGACTTCCCCACCTCACTGGCGGTTCCTCTGTTCTGCTCCAAGTCCCCCTTCACAAGCTTGTGGCACTCCAAGACACGAGGGTGAAATCTACTCGGGATAGGTGATCCACAGACAACCAGAAATACCTTTCCCTACCACTCCTCCCGGCTCCTCGACAGCATTTATCACCAGAATCAGAAGTACTTCCTTGCAAGTCCTTTTTGCCTGGCGAATGGTGAAATTTCAGACAAATTATGCGCAATTCATCTTTGCAAATCCCCAGAACATGGATGGCAATGCTTTCTGAATGATGCCTCCGCTTCTTCACCAATGCTGCTTCTGAACGGTCATCACATGTGTGGTGTCTGGAATGGAGCCAGGAGCTCAAGTGGCCAACTTGGCTCCTTTCAGACCATCTGGGTGAAGACTTGGTGACAAGCAAGAGAATATTATGTCACCACCTTGGGAAGGAAGAGCAATGAAGGACCCACAGGGATACTGTTAGTCATGTTAACCAATATATATTGGTTCTGAGAACACACTGGACATTCTTCTAAGAACTTTACAGGTAGGAATTCATTCAATTGTCATGACAACCCCATAGCATAGATGTACTTATTACCCATGTTCCTGATGGGGAGACTGAGGCACAGGCAGGTTATATACCCTGCCCAAGGTCACAAAATCAGTAAGTAGTAGAGCCAAAATTCAACTCCAGGTTATCTCACTTAGAGCCCAGAGTCTTCATCACTTTCTACTAATTGCCTCCTGGGGGGCTTCCCATGGTGGCTCAGTGGTAAAAAAACCCGCCTGCCAACGCAGGAGATGCAGGCTTGATCCCTGTGACAGGAACGTCCCCAGGAGAAGGAAGTAGCAACCCACTCCAGTATTCTTGCCTGCAGAATTCCATGGACAGAGGAGCCTAGTGGGCTACAGCCTGTGGGGTCACAAAAGATCGGACATGACTTAGTGACTAAATAACAACAACAAATTGCCTCTTAGGAGAAAAACTAGAGGCAAGACTCACACACTGTGGAACCACAGCTATCACGTGCTACAAAGCAAGGTGATGTAACCTCTCTGTAGGACTCAAGCGTTCATTAAAAGAAGGGAGTAAAAACTAGATAGAATAGCACACTTTCAAAATCCTGACGCTGGTAGAAGTCACAACAGACATAAGAACCAGAAGCTACTTTCATTTCTGAGAACAAACCCATCCAAGTAAGAAAGGCGCAGAGAACAAGTTAATAATGGCCTAAATATAAAGGCACAGCTTCAAATCCAACCTACTATTAATTAATTTATGTATTGCCACTAGGGATGAGGCGGTTAGTATTAAGTTAGATTAAATTATGGAGAAGCTTCAGCATTGCTATGACTATTTCAACAGTAATTATTAAGTTGCTATGCCTTCCCTCCCTCATAAAAACCCTTCATTCTCATTTTCTGAATGCTTTGCTATTCACCTGTCGTGAGCTTCTTTTGACAGGCATGACAAGCTTTTCATATTAAAGACACTTTTCAAAGACAGCAAGGAAATCTGATTTGTAAATCCTAGTAGGCTTTTGATCCAAACTGGTACTCTGAAGAATATTTGTCTCCAGCTTTCTCTGAAGGGTCCTGGATCTCACTGCTGAGATGAGAGTACTTGCCAAGACCGACAGGCCCTGAAGAAACTATGGATATTGGAAACAGGGAAAGGGGCACTGAATGAGAAGTCCAGAGGCCTGGGCTCACTCCCAGACTCACCACTTAGGAGATGCGTGGATCTGCCTTCAGCTTTCCTATCTATAAAATAGACGCCCCCAGCTAACTACCCTCCTGGGGTTGGCAGGAGGCGCAAATATACACTGAAGCTATCTGGAAACTGCGAACCACACAAATGTGAACTGATCAGATAACTAGTTAACTGATGAGCTAATTAACTAATTACTTGGCTGATTGATTGATTAATTTATTCATTGGTTAGGTGATTCACTGGGTTATGGTAGACCTAAAATGGAAGGGCTCAGTTACTCCCCTGAGGGCCCAGCTCTGATGACCTCTTGCCCCACTAGTCCTGCTTCAGATTGGAAACAAACTACCCCACTCCCTCTAATGAGCCATATCCTGGTTCAGATTCTGCCACAAAACACTGCTTTGGTGTGCTCCCATCAGTGCCTGAGGACCGGAAAGGTGTCCAAGCCTGAAATGGTCCAACTTTTCAAGGAAAAGACCAAAGGGAACTCTTAGCAAGGTCCACTCATTCCCTTGCCTCTGCACCAATCAGAGGACCAGGGAATACTTAGTACTTGCTTCTCCAGCTGCTCTGCCCTGAGTAATTCACTCATCCACTGAACTGTGTTTACTGAATGTGCACTGTGTGAGGATGACAAGGAAAACATCCTGCCCTCAAGGAGCTCAGAGTGGAGCAGGAGGCAGCAGCCCTGTGGACAAAGCGGTCAGGAAGGTCTGCCGAGAGCATGCTGTGGGTGGGCAGATAGAGGCCACATTCTTTCACCAAAGAGAAGGAGGTGGGGAGGAGGAAAGGAAAGGCTCAAGAGCTCCCGCGGAGGCTGAATGAAGTCACTGCAAGTCCCGGGTGCCAAGCTCCAGATTCACTTGCAGTGAAGTCACTGCAGGTCCCTGGCAGAGGGCAAAGTGGCTGAGGAGTTAAAACTGTTATTGTCTGGTCGCCAAGTCAAAATAAAGGAGAACTGACAGAGACAGACACACTCATGATGGTGTGTGTTTACTCCTCCCTCACCCCAAACCCCATGGAGATTCTGATTCAGTAGGTCTGGGACAGGAGAGCACATGTACGTACTTAGAAGTTCTACCGGATACAGTATCTGGCCTGCAATGTTTTCTGTTGGTGCCTCCAACATTTTTCACATCATGGGAGAACACAGTAAATGATAATATTTCAACACACTGAATTAACATAGAGATGATCTGGCAACACGTATAGGGAATGGTGGGGGAAAAATCAATTTTCTTTCTTTGTATTATTATTATGATAAGACAAACAAAATGCTAGGAAAAATACTGAACAGTGGATTTTTATAAATATTCCAAATATGACCTTTTGATATCACTAAATTCAAGAAGTTTACAAGGGCAGCCCTACAAACGATGTTCAAATGTAATTTGAACGGTTATAACTTTTCGAACGTTTGTAGGAAATATTAAATTTTAACACAGAAAGAAATTTACAACCATGAATATGTGGTGACATGTGAAACCCATTCGTGGCTCATAGTTTTAGGAAGCTCTCAGTTACATTATATTATCCCAGCTTTCAGTTCAGGACAGAACAAAAATTCATAGACTCGAAAGATGCAGCCACAGCCTGCATCCTGTTCCAGTGAAATCTTAAGCCAAATGTTAAATAGAAAGTTGATCTAGACACAGCTCAGAGACATGTGACTTCTAGAAAGTTTAAGTTCGCAAACAAACTGAACACACAGCTCCTGTGTAGAAACCCTGAAAACCAGAAGAGACGGTTTAAGAAAAGGATTTTTTTTAAGGCTCAGTTTTCTGAGCTCCAGAAGTGAAGTCAAAGAACTTGCCCTATGTTCTTTAGGTACACAGTGATAGAATGCCAGAAAATTCCTGTAAGGTGTTGGTAAGGGGCCAGCAACTACTCAAACCAAGCCAGTTCCCTCTGTAAAAAAGGCTGTATTTAGAGTAACATCAAGTGAATGCCAACAAGACTCTCAATTCAACTTTTACATTTTTATATTATCTACAGTTCCAAGATCAAACTAGACATTTTCAATAAAGCATGCCTTCAGAACTGGAAGGCTTCATTATTATCGGGCATAGACTAAACTAATAACAATTTTTTTTAAGTCCTGGTTTTGGTATAAATGTTCATATAAAGTAAGTTCAGCTGTTACTATGAACTTAGCCTCAGAAAGATAACAGCAAGTTTCTGATGTTGGGTGCTTGAGAGATAATTTAAATATTTATAGTTCTCTTAATCTATGGCTTTCAGACTTCTGACCACAGCCTACACTAAGAAATAACTTTTAATATTTCAACCACATGGAAAACTGAAAAAAAGTTTCATGAATATTCTTTTCTAATTTTTTTAATTGTAAAAATAATACTTAAAAATTCATGCTGGTCAAGGAAAATTGATTTATAACCTACAACTGGATTATAGTTGAAAAACACTATAGTCAGAAAAATAGTAGTTAGCTAAATTATAGTGTGTCTGCAGAGTGAAATACTACGCAGCCATTTAGGTAATGAGGCAGTTCTACTACTGATATGGAATAATTTCCAAGACAGGTTATTAAATGACAGAAACTTAACTTCCAAATGTTAGGGCTAGATTCCTGATGATGTTCAAACATTTTCACCCTCTTCTTTGTCAGCAGGACAGTAAAAAATAAATAAATAAAATCATCAGAAAAAAAAAAATGTCTCAGATGTCATCACCCATAAAAATTATCTGGGGAGTTAGTGAAATTCCTGGGCCTCATCTCCAGAGATGCTGATGTAGTAAGTTTAGAGTATGGCTCAGAAACCTGAATTTCTCACGTGTAGCACCCCTCCCCTCTAATGCACACAGGTGCAACAATCCTTACACAGGTACTCTGAGAACACACTCTGAGAACCACCTGTGAAGTCTCCATGACAGGTGTCAGACCACAACTACAGGCCAGAAGCTTTGCAGGCTCTGAGAGCCAGGTGAGCAGCAGCCTCCTGAGGCTCACAGAGAGCCTGCCACTCAGGCAGCACCAATCGCCCAACATCAGAAATCAGTTCTGGGCTTCCCTGGTGACTCAGTGGTAAAGAATTGGCCTGCCAACACAGGAGATTCGGGTTTGATCCTATTCTGGGAAGGCCTCACATCTCGAGGAGCAGCTAAGCCTGTGTGCCACAACTGCTGAACCCGCGCTGCGCAATAAGAGAAGCAAGCCACCACAGGGAGAAACCCATGCACCCCAAGCAGAGAGGAGCCCCCGCCCGCCGCAGCTACAGAAAAGCCCCCGTGGCCATGGAGACCCAGCCCAGCCGAAAACAAATGAAGAAAACTATTCTTTAAAATTTAGAGAATGCAGGAAGCTGAGACAGAGGGGACACTTGTATACCCATGGCTGATTCATGCTGATGTATGGCAAAAACCAGCACAACACTGCAAAGCAATTATCTTCGAATTAAAAATAAATAAATATTTCAAAAAGGAAAGCTGAATATGACAGCTATGAATCAAAAGAGAAAAGAAATCAGTTCTAAGGGCACTGGAGGATGCCCCTAGACTCCAGATGTCCTTGTCAAATACTCAAGGCCTATCTACTGTGGGTATCTTTCCTCAAAAGGACAAATCCCCTCCTCCCACCCGCATTTTTAGGTCCTAGCATAGACTAAGAGGCCAAGTAGAGAGGAAAGCCCTGGTGTTGGAATGACAACGTTTTCATTTCTGAATTCGCCTCTTCAAGCTGGGGTAACCGAGAGCCCTGCTAGCTCCTGTGGCCCTGTCTGGGACTTCAAAGAAGTGCCTCTTCCTCTTGCAGGGGGGAGTGGAGGTAAGTCTGCACTGGATGCAGAGTATAGCCAGCAGAGACCACGCTGGCTTTCAGCACCCCCAACCCCTCCCAGGCAACCATATCCAACACAGCTCACTGTACGGGGCAACCCTGGCCGAGGACTTGCTCTGGGTTCCAGTGATAAAAGTCCTAGGTACTGCACTGGCAGTCAGGAGGGCTTTCAGTGTCAATTCTGCCTCCAACCAGCTACGTGACTTGGACAGTCAGGGCCTCCTCTGGTCTGCAGTCTCCTTAGAGACAGAGTGAAGAGTTTTACCTAACCCGAGGTCTAACACGCTGGGTACAGCCTCCTTTTGCACAGCTCCACACCTTCCTTTTCCATACCCCAGCTCAACTGAGACCCTTCTGCCAGAATCGCCAGGCTTTGATCTCTGGCATGTCTGGCCTTTGCTGTGTTGTATAACTGTTCGCTGCTTGGAGAGTCCCTTTCGGCAGGTGTACACTGCCAACTTGTCCATGTCCTTCAAGTTCTAGTTTAAGGCTACCTGTATCTCTGGTAAAGACTTCCCTGACTCCCTCAGGTTCCACTATGTCTTGAATGTACATCCCTTCCTTAAAGCAGTGTCTTACTGAGTGTAATTCTTGGCCGATGTGTCTATCATCTCCCCATTACAGGTAGGAACCACATTCTTTGAAGAGGATGTTCCTCTGACCACCCAGTACAGGTGTATACCATGCTCAATATTTGCTGGAAGAATTAATGAATAGAAAGACTATACTTCTACCCTCTAGGAATTACTGAAGTATCCTCCTATATTAAGGAGAAGGGACATTACCCATGCTCGGCCTTTAGAACTATAGATAGAAGGATCTTTTAAATGTAAGAGAAAATGATAACTCTCTATTAAAGGAATCTATGATATATTCTCATCAATGCAGTCAGAGTGGCACTTTAAAAACCGAAGCCATGTCGTTTTTATTGTGTGTCTTTCCTACTAAAATGTAACCACTGGAAAGGAAGCGTCAGTTTCATTCACTGCTGAATTCCTAGCACCCAAAGCAGTGTGGGTGCGACCTAGCATGTACTCTGTCAAAAAAAAAAAAAAAGTGTTGAATGAAGAAATGAATGGACTAACAAATGAACCTGTGCAGATTAAAGTTGTTAGGTGGGGGGATTAGGAGAAGAGAATGAACTTGGAAAGATTTTGCAATGCTAAGCATGTTTACAAATTGCTTTGTAATCACTAATTAGCTTTAGTAAACCATAAACCACATCCCCTCAGACACAGGCAATGCTATCCTCCCAATTAGAAGATAAGGAAATTCAAACCCAAGGTCACACAGCAAATCAGCTTCAGTCCATGCTTAGCCCCTAGCTGGTAATGAGAATAAGATTAAAGATACTGCTGATTTGTAAGAGGTTGAAATATTAGAGAAAATAAAATAGTTGAAGGCACGGGGACCAGAAAAGCTCTGTACATATTCTTAGAACACTGCATCGAAAGAAAAACAGACTGTTCTGTCTGGAACGGTGAGTTCTCCGTGTGTGTACACTGCATTATTCACTCATCAATTTCCAAAGCCCCGAGTGGCAGACATCTGCAGGGAACAATGGGAGCTGCAGTGTTGTTCCAGAGTCTCAGGCCCAGGCCGCCAATCAATAGGGACGGCACTCTATTGCCGCGAGATTGGGGCTCGCTCACCACCAGGCCCTGCACAGGCTCTTTACAGAGAGGATGCAGCAGGTAGAAAGAGGAGGGAATAAAACAACAACTTTAAAAAAAGGAAAGTATTAAATCAAATAAACAATAGGCTGACATAAAATATATACATACATAATCACAGTTTAATCACAGTACAGTCATTGAGCAGCAAATATGCTCACTTATATTACACATTACAACCCCCAATACGAAGGAAAATGGACAGATGGCAAAGAGTCTTAATTTTTAGATTTCAGGTTTTTTAATTAAAATTTAATTTGCTGAAAAACTGACCTTGGTTTCCTAGCATTATGACTCATATAGTCCAAGAAGGGAGAGTAAAATGTAAATTTTGATGAAACTTAGAAATTAATTTTGGTTGGTCTTTTTCAATTTACTTTTAATTCATTTAAAATGAAATCTCTCTTCTGTTTAAGAAATTATTTTCCACTAAAACATAAAAACATCCATTCAATACTGTGGGAAGGAAAGAGGTCATAGTGAGTTTGCCCTGACTAACGGTGAATGAAGCAACCAAGAGAACTAGGGAAAAAGAAAGCCCCCACCCTTGATCCCCTGTAGCTGGATCCATATTTAAATCAGTGGAAAGTCCAAGGAAAAGGTAACTAAAATGTCTAGGGCACTGAAAGGTCTCCAAGCCAAGGCTCAAGTGCACAACCTCTGCTTCTCCAGGGCCTGAGTGAGGGTATGATACCATAAGGTCATGTCTTCCCAAATACCAGAAGCAAATATGAAAACACATCTGAGCACACTTTGAGACGGAGACAAAGAAAATCCAAAGCTGGGAGTGAATTATATCCTGCCCCTGCAGCTTAATCAATCACTTATTTAAACTCCACTCTGAGTAAAGTCAGATGAGGCACTTTTAAACTTCTAGGATGGTGGTTTATTGTAGGCATCCAACAAGCCATCACAATACTGAAAACAGTCTGGCAATAATTCATCCTCAAAGAAGCACGAAAAGTGATTTAAAGTTTTCTCCACATCAACTTATTTTTAACAGCTTTACAAAGTTTATATAAAATTCATCCATTTAAAGTGTACAATTTAATGAATTTTGGCAAATGTATACAGTTGTGTAAGCACCACCACAGTTAAAAAAAAAAAAAAGAGAAGTGTTTGCATCACCCCCCAAAAAGTTCCCTGGTACCTCTTTGTAGGCAAGCCCCTTCCTCCATCCCAGTCCTGTGCAACCTGATCTGGTTTCTGCCACTGTAGTTATGCCTTTTCTAGAATTTCATTATGAATAGAATCATACAGTACGTAGCCTTCTATGTCTGGCTACTTTCACCTAGCATAGTAGTCTGGAGAGTTACGCATTTTGCTGTGCGGATTGAGAGCCTATTCCTTTTCACTGCTGTTTAAGTACTCCATGTTTTCCTATCACCTTTATATCCTCCCTAGAAGCCCTAAAAATAAGCCTGGTGCAAATATCCCAAAGCTATTTCTTGATTTTCCTTGATTTAGTCCTTCAGAGAAATGTCCACATGATGTTGGTCACTTGGCCAGTTACAAAAACTGCCTAGATGGCCATGTTATGCAAGCCAAGAAGAATTTAAGCCCAGCGGTGAAAATGACTAGACATGTTAAAGTAAAGAACGGGAAGATGGGAAGCCAACACTCAGGTGAAATCTCTTGACGATGAAAGAGGAGACCAGCACGTTAGGAAACACCACTTCCCCACTGACTGATCAGTATGTTGTGTTACAAAAAAAACAGTGAGACCCCTGACAGCTGGCACCTGCCCACTGGGAGGGGTACATGAACGACCCCACAGCACTGAAGAGTTGTGATCTTCAGGTGTTTCACATCAGTGCATTTTCAGATAACCGAGAATTTTATTCAGTGCCTTTAAGTACAAACCAAGTACTGAAAGTACTAATTCCACAGAGTCTACTGGACACAATTAAATATTTGATGATACACAGTCATCATTATAAACAGTCTGACTGCTGTGCTAAGTTCCTGAACAGAGATGTTCTCAGGGGCTACCAAGTTTGCCAGACCTGGATCTCCCTATTCCAAAAAGCTCAAGAATAAGTTCCTGAACAGAGATGTTCTCAGGGGCTACCAAGTTTGCCAGACCTGGATCTCCCTATTCCAAAAAGCTCAAGACTATCACCATGTTTAAACAGAAGATTCTGTCTTCCTATGTTACTTAGCACTCTGGATGCTACTGCTGTGTCCTGCTGCTAACCTATTACTATTTTCCCATTAAAAAAATAATCAAAATAGTTCCAGGATACAAAAAAAAGTCTAGAGGATAAGTATTGGAGTACTTAACGTTTCAAGACTTAAAAACTATTCACAATTGATATATTTGTTTTAGATCATTTTCCCCCTATTTGCAAAGAAAAACAGGTTTTTGTCACATCATAAAAGTAGTTTAGACACTTTCCAAGGCATCTGGAAAACAGAGAAAAGAAATCACTCATAACCTACTATTTGAACGACCAATATTCACATTTTGGTAAACTTCCTTCTTTTTCCCAGAACATCTGGGTTTCCCAAATATTTGTGGCATTTGGAATGCCGCTTTCATGACAACACTTTGTCAAGCACGTTTCTTTAGGTTGCTGCATAGCCATCATTCTTCTCGAGGCTGCACAGTAGGGCAAGTAAACATTCCAGTTACGGAACCAATCCCATGTCATCATTACTCATTCACGATATTTCCAACTCCTTGCTCTTGTGCACAGACTTCAGCGAATATCTTTATGCACATAATCTAATCTCCTGACTTTTAGTCTACTCAGAAAGCATATCTGAGTATTATTGGGCTTGGGAGTGACTCCTTGGTATAATCAGAGTGAGGTCCAAGAAATGATTTCCCTCATTAATTCATCCATCCATCCAAGCATTCATTCAAAAACAAAAACTTGCCAAGTTCCTAGGTGACGATAGAAGTCTTTAGTAAATAAATTAAAAGGGGTAAAACATGGTCCCTGCCCTCCATAAGCTCACAAACTAGCTTGCCACACTTGAAACAATCAGAGAACAACAAAGGATTCACTGCTAAGTCACATTCACTGCCCTGATGACACGTGCAGCTCAGCATGTGTGGGAGGAAAGCCCCCATGCCTGATGTAGTCAGACACAGATGGGTGAGGGGTCTTAGGACAGGCAAGGCTGTCCCATCCACTCTTCTGCTCTGACACTAACAAGAAGTGGTATCCAAACCTTTCCTACCAATCCAAAACGAAACACAGAAACGGTATATCTTTTTCTTTCCTGGGATGAAGCACTGTCACTGCCATTCCTGGTGAATCTAGACCTTTCTTGTGGTACCAGGGAGCGTTTACACATGAGTGGGGCTGTGTGGTAACAAACAGCCTCCTATTCTCAGACAGCTCAAGCTCAGATTTTCACAGTTGGAACCAGACAATCTCCCTGTAAACATCAAACGTCTACACAGATACATGCATCTTAAACAAATACCAGGTTTAAAGTCTGTTGCTTGTGCGGTCATGTATTCGAAGCCAGGGGTTTGGGCTAACATTGCTTTTTTATTTCCACGCTCTTACTAGCAGGATGCTTCCCCCAATTTCTGACACTGAGCAATTCACCAGTGAGGGGGAATCTGCTAGGCACACGGAGCCGAGGCCCCATATGTTCAAGAGACGGAGGGAGAGGGCAACATACCTCTTTGGCACTATTTCCAGTCTGATAGGCATTAAGGGAAAATTGAAAAAAAAAAAAAAGGTTTTCATGCATTTGTTGACAGAATGAGAAAGGGGGTATGGCTGTCTCGTTCTGATTGTGAAAATCTGAGCTTGGACTGTCTGTGGAGAGGAGGCTATTCATTGCCCACCCATCTGGGGTCTTCCCTGGTGGCACTAGTGGTAAAGAACCCATCTGCCAAAGCAGGAGACATATGAGATGCAGGTTCGATCCCTGGGTTGGGAAGATCCTCTGGAGGAGGGCACAGCAACCCACTCCAGTATTCTTGCCTGGAGAATCCCCATGGACATAGGAACCTGGCGGGTTGCAGTTCATAGGGTCGAAAAGAGTCAGACACAACTGAAGTGACTGAGAGCACACAAACACAAACATGATATGACAATGAGCTAAATAATTACTACTGCAGCCATGAAATTAAAAGACGCTTACTCCTTGGAAGAAAAGTTATGACCAACCTAGATGGCATATTCAAAAGCAGACACATTACTTTGCCGACTAAGGTCCGTCTAGTCAAGGCTATGGTTTTTCCAGTAGTCATGTATGGATGTGAGAGTTGGACTGTGAAGAAAGCTGAGCGCCGAAGAATTGAGGCTTTTGAATTGTGGTGTTGGAGAAGACTCTTGACAGTCCCTTGGACTGCAAGGAGATCCAACCAGTCCATTCTGAAGGAGATCAGCCCTGGGATTTCTTTGGAAGGAATGATGCTAAAGCTGAAACTCCAATACTTTGACCACCTCATGCGAAGAGTTGACTCACTGGAAAAGACTCTGATGCTGGGAGGGACTGGGGGCAGGAGGAGAAGGGGACAACAGAGGATGAGATGGCTGGATGGCATCACGGACTCGATGGACGTGAGTCTGAGTGAACTCCGGGAGTTGGCGATGGACAGGGAGGCCTGGCGTGCTGTGATTCATGGGGTCGTAGAGTCGGACACGACTGCGTGACTGAACTGAACTGAACTGAATTTGCCTGTCTTAACAGTCATATCATTTTCTTCACATTGTCCATTTTCTCATTCCACTCTCTTTCCCACAGTTTTCTCCTCTGATGGCATAAACACATGGTTTGTAAAAGTCTTAAAACACTGACTGGAAAGGCACTTTCCGACAGCAACCTCAGCGGTAAAGTCAAAGAGTGCCCATGGGGCCATGAGGGGCCTGGAAGCTTGTGTCTTTCTCTGCGGCCAGAACCTGTCCCCAGTCTTCTCTGGGTCCTCGGGACAGGACTCACTTTCCAGGAGCATCTAGACTCTTCAGGGAATTGAGGAAGCAGGATGAGTATCACACAAGGGGGAGCTCCTCATTCTACCTGGTGAAGAGGCAGGTCTGGGAAGCTCGGAGGCTCTGCTTGAGGGGCCCAGACAGACTTTCCGTCCTGGCAAAGGGTGGAGACAGGTATCCCAGGAAGAGCAAGCAAGGTCAGCAAAGACATGCAGGGAACAGACAGGGAAACGCCAACAGCTGGCCTGTGACCAGGCTGCTCACAAATGGGGATTCCACATAGCAGGGCTATAAAGACAAGTGACAGGCCAAGGATGCCTATGTACCACTACCAACGTCCTCTTGTAAAAGAAACAACTGCCCAGTGCACACTCACCCGAGGATCTCATCTCAGCACAAAGGAGGCAGAGGATGCCCTTAACCTGGAGAAACGCTCACACCGCGGCCCTGTCATTTTCGCTCATTTTGCTGCAGACCAGTGGACATGGCATCCGGAGCTGGCCCAGGTCTGCATCCTAGGGAAGGATTACTAGAGCTCCGGATGGGGCTTTCCTCCTAAGAGGCAAAGCAGTTCATCAATGTCCTCAGTGGCGAGGGGTTAGGAAGCACTCAGGTAGGACCTGAAGGCAGGTCCGGGTGGCTGCCACGTGCATGAGGCCACCAGTTCCCCTGCAGTGGCCCGACAGCTGAAAGCGGCCCCTGAGGTCCGAAATTTCACCAGGTGTATTGGGGCCTCTAGGCTGAATGTGAAGTATACTCAGGAACTGTTTTAAATTACAGTGTGCGAAGTCAGTCTAAGGAGCCATTAAAAGTTCTTGGACAAAGAATCTGTACTAAAAGGAAGGAATGATTAAGTTATAAGATTAATGGAAAAGCATGATGTAAATTATATATAATAATTAATGAATCACATAAACACAAAGAGAGACTGAAATGCATCCAAATATTAATAGCAGTGGCTGTGAGAGGGGGGATTACAATGTACTTTATGTTCTTACATGTTTTCTAAATTTTCTCTAATTTATGTTCCCATTTTCTGTATCTTTTTCATTTCCTACAATCCATTTAAAACCTGAAGATAAAATATTTTTATTTTCAGTCCTTTGAGGTTTGAAACTTAAGTTTTTTCAAATCCTTCATTTTCAAACTGTTATGAACGGCCACAATTTAGTAATATTAGTTGCTCAGTCACATTCGACTCTTGGAGACTCTATGGTCTGTAGCCCACCAGGCTCTTCTTCCATGTGATTATCCAGGCAAGAATACTGGAGTGAATCACCATTCCCTTCTCCAGGGCATCCTCCCAACCCAGAGATTGAACCTGGGTCTCTTGCACTGCAGATTCTTTATCATCTGAGCCATCAGGGAAGCCCACAATTCAGTAAAAGTTTGCAAAAATACTCTTTACTAGTTAAAAAAAACCACTCCCTTGTGGCTCATACTGACATATACTTATTACTTTTCTTTCTGCTTTCAGTCGTCTATCACAGTATTATTTGACTTCTAGATTTTCCAAAACAAATCGTCAGGCTCACGTCTTCATGTAGTTTCAGGCTGATGTGATGAAGTAGGAATTTTAATTTGACTTAATTATTTCATTACAAAGAGGAGAAATTTAGCCAGATCTATTGATTAATCAGATCATCTCTTATACTTTAAAAAAGGGCTACAGGTCAGCTAACAATAGGCAGGTTTAAAAGGACATGAATTACGTTTGATGGATTCATGACAGGGTTGCCAAACCTCTCTGTACAGGATTTTCCCATATTTGACCATATCACTCCAACAATTTTACTAAGATTCATCTGAATACCTAAAAGTCTTACATTTAGTATAAAGTCCTAACAGTATGAACCCCCAAAATGGCTTGCTTTATTACTCATGAAACCTTGAGTCCATCTCCTGGTATAAGTAAGCTGGTCCTCTGACCCTCAGTTACCTTATCCACCATTTACCCCACTATGGTAGCCACCTGTTAGCACATTATTTTCTCTCAAACTTTACCGAATTTCTTCTAATTTACTTAAATGCTTAACTTCTGCAAGATACTTTATTAGTTTATTCTATTTCCCACTGACTCAGAGGGAGGGGGAAAATCAAAGGCCACAGACGTAAAAAATAAATTGTGGTTTAGTCTTCCTTTGTAAAAGAGAAAGGCAAAAATATAAAATTCTACTCAACTTAAGAGTAAATGTCATGCTGATGTATGGTAGAAACTGACACACTATTGCAATGCAATCATCCTTCAATTTAAGAAAAAGAGTAAATGTGGCACATTAGTGAGGAATAATGGAAGGAAGAGCAGGGATGGGAGAGAGTTAGAGGAAGAGGGCAGTAGTGTGAAAAGGGGGAAAAATGATAAAGAGTAAGAAAGCACAAAAAAGACGCATAGAGAAACAAGTACTGGGATATAAAGATTATTGGAATAGAAAAGGTTTTAGAAGTATTATGACTACATGCTTTTAAAAAATCTGTGTAAATCTGTGTTGCATTTTCACAACAGACACAGCTCTACTGTAGTTTCATAGTGTCTAGGAAGAATTTTTAAAATTATAAATCATATACATGGTTTGTTGAGCTCTCTGGCTAGGTTCCAACTTCCAGAGGCCAATTCCCTATTTATGACAATTTTTCTTTTGATCCAGAAGCAAAGGTGGAGAAAAATGCTTGTGTACAGAACAGCCTGGGACTGTCTCCAACTAAACTATACAGCCCCCAGTCCAACATAACAAAAGAGAAGGAAGACCCACCTAGCACGCAAGCCCCAGCACGCTTCTGCTATGCCTCCCTCTACCATGTCGGCTTGGTCTCACGCAGTACTAGTCCCTGGGAGCTAAGAGCTGCACACAGGGTGAGCGGTGTGGAAACATCTGCCCTTCTCTACCATCTGACTCCTCGCCCTAGATCCTGCTCAGTCACCCTTAAATTTGCCTTTTTCCCACTGACTTCCCCTCACTCATCTCCACTGCAGCCCTATAAGCAGTGTGAGGTCACCAGGAACCAACACCCCTACCCCCGTGCCCCAGGAGGCCCAAGTATGTTTACCTATGAGCACACAGTTCCAAGCATAGTATCAGCCAGGAGTAGGCTCCTAGAAAATGTTTCACTGAAATTGATTGCATAGCAGCATGCAGCTTTTTGCACAGGTATCGCAACATGCAGGTTTTTACACACGTTGACCAAGAGCATCCATTTTACACTAAAAAAATGGTAACAATGTTTTTAAAACATCTTTTTTTCCTAAAGTCTGCATTCAAATCAGGATTTTTTTTTTTAAAAAGACTTTAACTTTTCTATTGGGGAAATTTTCATGATTAATATCCAGATTGCAGCTTTTTTCCCAACGACAATAAAAAGGCAGAGATAAAAAATGAGAGGGTTTGGTCAGTTCCAGATGAAGATACCAGGAAACTCTGAGGCAAACCTGGCCTGCCATAATCTGCTTTTCCTCTCCCCGCCTTCACTGGTCACGCTTCACAGCAGTCTCCCCACCTTCACTGTCTGTAGTCACACTGAGCACGTCTGTTCCCTCTTCTTGACAGACCTCCTCACATGCGGAACCATGTTCTCCTCACCAAGCTCAGCAGCCACACTCTCCTCTCTTCCTCATTATAGGCTTCCAGAGCCTTCATTTCTTTTTGCTTAATTGAATCTTACATAATTTTTAAAACTATAGTTCATGTATAATGTGTCAATTTCAGGTATACAGCAAGATGATTTTTATATATGTGGGTATATTTATATATAAAGAATATATATATATATTATGTATATAAAGAATTATGACTACTGGTCATTCCTGCTACTGCTAAGTCCCTTCAGTTGTGTCCAACTCCGTGCGACCCCATAGACGGCAGCCCACCAGGCTCCCCCGTCCCTGGGATTCTCCAGGCAAGAACACTGGAGTGGGTTGCCATTTCCTTCTCCAATGCATGAAAGTGAAAAGTGAAAGTGAAAGTGAAGTCGCTCAGTCATATCCGACTCTTTGCGACCCCATGGACCACAGCCTACCAGGCTCCTCTGTCCATGGGATTTTCCAGGCAAGAGTACTGGATTGGGGTGCCATCGCCTTCTCTGACTGGTCATTCCTAGATCTCATCAATTCTGCTTGTTACGTTGAATGAACTAGGTCTCCAAAGAAAGGCTGTCAAGAAATGGAAGGCTCTCAACAAATGAATGGATAAAGAAAATGTGGACACACATATACACAATGGAATATTACTCAGTCATAAAAAGAATGAAATAATACCATTTGCAGCAACATGGATGGACCTACATATTCTTTATATATATAATATACATATATTCATTTTATATATAAAGAATATATATAATATGTACAAATATTCTTTTTATATATAAAGAATATATATTATACATATTTCTTTTCAGATTCTTTTCAATTATAGGTTATTACTAGATACTGAATATAGATCCTTGTGTTATACAGTAGGTCCTTGTTTATTTTATATATAGTAATGTGTATACGTTAAAAGCAAACTCCTAATTTATCTCTCTCCTGCCTCTTCACCCCACTATCCCCTTTGGAAGCCCTAAGTTTGTTTTCTAAGTGTGTGAGTCCATTTCTGTTTTCCACATGTAAGGGGAATATGATACATATAATAATTATATAATAATTGTATTTTTCTCTTATGATCATCTCTAGGTCCATCCATGTTGCTGCAAATGGTATTATTTCATTCTTTTTATGACTGAGTAATATTCCATTGTGTATATATGTGTGTGTGTGTGTGTGTGTGTACACACCACATTTTCTTTATCCATTCATTTGTTGAGAGCCTTCATTTCTTGACAGCCTTTCTTTGGAGACCTAGTTCATTCAACGTAACAAGTAGAATTGATGAGATCTAGGAATGACCAGTAGTCACGTACAGATGTGACAGTTGGACCATAAAGAATCCTGAGCACTGAAGAACTGATGCTTTTCAACAGTGGTTCTGGAAAAGACTCTTGGAAGTCTCTTGGACAGCAAGGAGATCAAACCAGTCAATTCTAAAGGAAATCAACCCAGAATATTCATTGGAAGGACTGATGGTGAAGCTGAAGCTCCAATACTTTGGCCACCTGATGTGAAGAGCTGACTAATGGGAAAAGACCCTGATACTGGGAAAGACTGAGGGCAGGAGAAGGGAGTAACAGAGGACGAGACCGTTGGATGGCATCATCGACTCAATGGACAAACTCCATTTCTGATCAAACTCTGGGAGATAATGAAGGACAGGACAGCCTGGCGTGCTGCAGTCCATGGGGTTGCAGAGTCAGGCATGACACAGTGACTGAATGACAACAAGCAACGATCATGGTGGGGCCACCACTCACCACAGGGGGAAAGCAATGCCTCCTCTAAGGGCAGTTTGAGAGGCCTGCAACAATGTGGGCTTATACTGAATTTGTGAGGAACCAAAAGCCCAGAATGTTTTTCCACACCACAGAACCTCTCCTGCCTCCCAAATACCCTCCCCCTGTCTCCTCTTGGAACAATCATTCAGTTGAGTTGCTCAGTTGTGTCAGACTCTTTGCGACCCCATGAAACGTAGCACGCCAGGCCTCCCTGTCCATCACCAACTCCTGGACTCCACCCAAATCCATGTCCATCAAGTCAGTGATGCCATCCAGCCATCTCATCCTCTGTCATTCTCTTCTCCTCCTGCCCTCAATCTTTCCCAGCATCAGGGTCTTTTCAAATGAGTCAGCTCTTGCATCAGGTGGCCAAAGTACTGGAGTTTCAGCTTCAACATCAGTCCTTCCAATGAACACTCAGGACTGATCTCCTTTAGGATGGCCTGGTTGGATCTCCTTGCAGTCCAAGGGACTCTCAAGAGTCTTCTCCAACACCACAGTTCAGTTCTTCAGGGCTCAGCTTTCTTCACATCCATACATGACCACTGGAAAAACCACAGTCTTGACTAGACGGACCTTTGTTGGCAAAGTAATGTCTCTGCTTTTGAATATGCTATCTAGGTTGGTCATAACTTTCCTTCCAAGGAGTAAGCGTCTTTTAATTTCATGGCTGCAATCACCACCTGCAGGGCTGCTGCTGCTGCTGCTGCTAGGTCGCTTCAGTCGTGTCCAACTCTGTGTGACCCCATATATGGCAGCCCACCAGGCTCCCTCATCCCTGGGACTCTCCAGGCAAGATCACTGGAGTGGGTTGCCATTTCCTTCTCCAATGCATGAAAGTGAAAATCAAAGTGAAGTCACTCAGTCATGTCCGTGTCTGACTCTTAGTGACCCCATGGACTGCAGCCCACCAGGCTCCATCCATGGGACTTTCCAGGCAGGAGTATTGGAGTGGGGTGCCATTGCAGTGATTTGGGAGCCCCCCAAAATGAAGTCAGCCACTGTTTCTACTGTTTCCCCATCTACTTGCCATGAAGTGAGGGGACCAGATGCCATGATCTTAGATTTCTGAATGTTGAGCTTTAAGCCAACTTTTTCACTCTCCTCTTTCATTTTCATCAAGAGGCTCTTTAGTTCTTCTTCACTTTCTGCCATAAGGGTGGTATCATCTACATATCTGAGGTTATAGATATTTCTCCCAGCAATCCTGATTCCATCTCGTGCTTCCTCCAGTCCAGTGTTTCTCATGATGTACTCTGCATATAAGTTAAATAAGCAGGGTGACAATATACAGCCTTGACATACTCCTTTTCCTATTTGGAACCAGTCTGTTGTTCCATGTCCAGTTCTAACTGTTGCTTCCTGAACAATCATGGGAATCTAAAACAAGTCCCCATTAAAACTTCACTATGGAAAATTCAGAGAGAATGCTGGGAAATCCTGAAAATTCTCAGTGCCAGGTCTTTTCAAAATGCAATGAAGGAAGTATATAAATGCAGCTCCTAATACAGTACAGGCTTCCCAAAATTTTTGGAAATACTGTCTTGCTTGACTTCCCTCTACCCATGAGGCTATCTGGCCATATAAGGGAGACTCTGCAAAGCACAAATGAGCTATTGCCACAGTCCCATAATCAGAGCTGTCCAGCAACAGAATGGACCAGAAAAGGGTTGATGTGCCCTTAATCATTACAATGGTTAAGCATGGCAGTGGGCCATTTGTTAGGATTCCTATAGAAGAAATCTTGTGTGGGGCCCCTGGGTAAGTTTGAGACCTCTAATGACCCTTCCAGTGCTTAAGATTTGATCATTATACAACCCCTTCAAGATCCCTGGGCAAACTTAGTCTTATTTTCAAAACTCTGGTGCCCTGGAGTGAGTGCAGGACTCAAAACATTCACTCAACAATCAACCAACTAACCAAATCACATTCATTAACTATCTCCCGGATGCCTGCTCTTGTGTGTACAGGTGAAAACTGAATCCCATTCACATTCCCTATCTAACTGCATTCTTTATTATTCCACTTGTACCTTATTAATCTGAGAAACTTTAGGATATTGATTACAATTAATATTAGGTCATTATTTATGATTCCCTATGCCTATCTATCATTTATTAATTATTGTTGTTGTTACTGTTTAGTCGCTAAGTCGTGTCTGACTCTTTTGTGATCCCATGTACTGCAGCCTGCCAGATTCCTCTGTCCACGGAATTCTCCAGGCAAGAAGACTGGAGTGGGATGCCACTTCCTTCTCCAGAGGATCATCCTGACCTAGGGATCAAAACCACACCTCCTGCATTGGCAGGCGGATTCTTTACCACTGAACCACCAGGGAAGCCCTTATTAATTATGGTACATAATAATTTCTCAGTTTTAACATTTCAACATAGCATCAATGTCTATAAACACATCCTTTTTTTTAACTAAGGTGAAGTCTACATATTGAAATAAAAAATGGGGCTTCTATGATAGAAAAAATTTATTTCTCCTCAAAGAAAACATATATTCAGAATAGACAAAACATACTAGGGAGAGCAAGAGCCAAACATTTAAAAAAAGTGAATGTTTAGAAGCAGATACGGTAATCTATTTGCAACTGCTATCTGCCCTTGTTCAGTAAAACTAAAAATAAAATTGGCCTGTGGTTTACTAAATTTGGTTGCAAGTGCTTTTCCCACCAAGGCACTCTACAATCACATCAATCACTAATAAAAATGATTGGAAGGGGGCTGGAAGAAAGGCTGTAGTAAAAATATACTGTATATTTTCTGGAATGAAGGATGAAACAGAAGGCTTCACTTCTTGTTTCAACTATTTTAGCACCTTCTCATCTTACTCAATTTCAGGTCCACTAAAGGGACTGGGCAGTTGGGCCAAATACAAGAACTCATTTTGAAAGAAGATTAAGACCCACTTCAGTAATAAACTGTCTTCAGTTACTGCACACATCAGTCAAAGTGAATCATTCACTCTGGGTTTAACTCATTCTGCAGGACTCTGGAATAACACACTCCTCATCTGATTGAGGCGCATGTTCATTTATTACCAAAACATGGTGCCACAGAGCTGTACGCCTGTCATCCTTCCCCTATAAAGCATGTTTTAGTTTTGAGGCAAGAAAAGAAATTCAGATGGGACATGAGTAATCTGGGAACCTCTTACAGCTCTCTGACCCACAGTAATTCTTTCTTCCCCTTTCAGATCAGTCAGCAAAGGGACTGAATGCCGAAGGCAGGGCCTGGTTGCTCAGGGCCATGGGACACATAGAACCGCCACCCAAATTTTGAATTCTCATGCTAAGAAATGATGAATGCCAAGAAGGCCAGGAGAAACCACCACAGCCAGGCTGTGATGAGTCAGAATGTGTGTGCACGTGTTTGTTTGTGTAACCAGAGAAGTACAAACACAAGCACAACTTTTAGAGGTCGTGCTACACAGCAGTCAAGAAGATGGTCTGTAGAACCTGAATACCTGGGTTCAAATTCTCATCCTCCCTCTTACTGGGGTGGACAACCTTGTGCACATCGACCTTATAATGGCTCAGCTTTCTATCTGTAAGGTGATCATAAGGGTACCTAACTCGTAAGGTGACTGTGAAGGTTGTTCAGGCCAATACAGGTAATGTCCCAAGTACAGTACAGAGCATATACAGATACACCCCTGACAGACACAGTATTCATTCAACCCAGATTGCTGCATGCTCCAGCAAACTGGTGTTGTGTGGCTGCCAAGAGCTATGCAATGATATACTTAAACACCAAATCACCTTTCCACCTTTCCATCTTTCAGCTGGAGCCATGGCTCCTAACCCAGTCCTTACTTGTGAAAGGGTCTCTTGGCCCTGTTTACTTTGGATGGGCATCAAGCATCTGTTTTCCTCAGAATCTGAAAGTTACTGGGTCAAGGCTGTCAAGGCCCCTTTTCACACAGAGAAGTGAGTCAAGAACTAAGAACGCTCTGTGCGGTGGTGGAGGTGGTGGTGGTGGTGGTGGTCACTTGGCCAATTTCAAGGGGAGTCACTTTGTGGCTTTGGCAGAGTCTGCCACTGTCTGCTGGAATAAGCTCAGAGCCAAATTATGATTTGTCTATTTTGACTTGTGTACATTTTCCGAGTACAAGAGACTATTGATAAGGAAACTAGGTAAGAGGAGAGAATGTTTGTTGATTCCCCCTGAAAGCACAAAATGCTCATTCAGTGAAGGGGGTGGGCTTTCACTCATTATAATTATGGATTAAGGCTACATCTTCTATAGCAGTGATTCCCAAATACACATCAGAATTGCCTGGGAGCTTGTTAAAACATAAATTACTGGGTCCCACTCTCAAAGTTTCTGGTCTAGTCTGGGGCAAGAGAATCTGCATTTCTAATACAGTCCCTGTAGATACTGCTGCTGCTGCTCTGGGAACCACACTCTGAGAACCACTGTTCTATATAACAAGAATATCTCCCTAACTGTAAGAAAGTCAAGTTCAGAGCCTAGGACAGAGCACGTATGCATGCTAAGTCATTTCAGTCTTGTCAGACTCTACCTGACCCTATGGACTGTAGCCAGCCAGGCTCCTCTGTCTATAGCCAGCCAGGCTCCTCTGTCTATGGGATTCTCCAGGCAAGAATACTGGAGTGGGTAACCATGCCCTCCTCCAGGGGATCTTCCCGACCCAGGGATTGAACCTGCATCTCCTGTGGCTCCTGCATTGCAGGTGGATTCTTTACCAATGAGCTATGGGGGAAGCCCAGGACATAGCATACTAGTAAGCAAAAAAGAGAGTAATCATTCTCATCAGATACTTGTTGAATGAACATACAAGTGAGCAAGTCTTCCTCCATAAACACTACAGTTCCTATACTACCAGACACTGTATATGAATCAAGATGACCTTCAATATCCTTCAACCAACCACGATGGATTTTTAAAACAGAAAAAAAGACTGTAGCATACACACACCCCTGTGATGGTCTGCTAAATGGACCCAACATCTAAACCCTCCTCCTTTCTTTTAATAATGTAAGTTCCAGAGTTTTAGCTTGACAAAGGCTGGCACACTTGCAAACTTCATTTCTCTATCTCCCTACAGATATGTATGCCAAATAACAAGTTCCACTTCCCATAGGTTGAAGAATAGATGAGGTGAGAAGAAGGTGGCTTCAGCCATGAAGTCTAGGACCACAGTCTGGATCAGACATTGGGAAACTTCTGTAGTGGGCCAGACAGTAATGTTCTGGCACTGTGGCTCAGAAGGTCTCTGTCGCAACTATTCAACTCTGCCACTGTAGCACAAAATCAAGCACAAACAATATGAAAATAAGTGGGCATGGCTGTGTTCCAATAAAGCTTTATTTATGGGCATGAAATTTGAGTTGCATATAAATTTCCGTCAGAAAACATTTTTCCAACCGTTTAAAAATGTGAAAACCATTCTCAGTATGTGGTCCATAAAGAAACAGGGAACAGGCCAAATTTGACCTATGGGCCATTATTGGCCAACCATGCAGTAGAGGATGATGAAGCAACAAGAGAGAAGGGAGCTGTCCTGAGAGAGCCTCATGGAGCAGAACTACTACCCATCCAAACAACAGTCAACTTCTGTTAACAACAGAGAAAGAGGCTTCTAACTTGGCCGAGTAATTGCATTTCAGGGTCCTTGTTAAAAAAGTTTAGTGTGCACCAACAGACCATGCATCTACATATATAAAATCACATTTTGGTATGATAGTCAGAAATATTAGGACTATTCAAAATGAACAAAAAGTTACAGGAATGGGAGAGTCTTTTTTTCAAAGCCCTGATGTAAGCTTAAATTCCGTGTTTCCTTATAACCTTCCACAGTGGTAGAACTGATAGGCGTAAACATCTATCTTGGCGGCTGCAGCAGAGATTGCCCAATGTCTACTCTTCCGTTATTCCTTCATAACAGACCCCTGGATGATTTATTCTGCAGAAGAATTACACTTCTCCGCCTCCCCAAGCTCAGCTCGGAACAGGGACTGTGGGCCTAAGGAGAAAGCACACACTCTTCATGCACACACAACTTCTAGGCGCTTTCCAGAACTCTCTCCAAACCATAGCTCACAAGGGACCAAGAGGAGGTAAATAGGCCCCTCCCTCCCATTAAGACAGCAGTGGCCAATATAATATAAGCAGTAGCTGTTGGGTAGGCTTCCCAGAAAGCCCCTTTGGCCATCCTGGAAGCCTGGAAATCAGGAACATTAACTTGGGACCATGACACAAAGAGGAAAAAAATGACCAAGAGCTCAGATGGCACAAACATCCTGGGCCACTGAAGAATAACAAGCTAAATCTAGAATTCTTTAGTGCTCAGGTGTCTGTTACCAGCAGCCAAGCAGGTGACAGAGGATGAGAGAGGATGAGATGGTTGGATGGCATCACCAACTCAATGGACATAAGTTTGAGCAAACTCAGGGAGATAGTTAGTGAAGGACAAGAAGGCCTGGCATGCTATAGTCCATGGGGTTGCAGAGAGTCAGACACAACTTAATGGCTGAACAACAACAAATGTGATTCTAACTCACATAGGCCTCAAATTAGGTCCTATTTGTACAAATGAGCAAAGACAACACCCACATCCGCAGAGTGCACAGCTCAGAGACAGAGAATTCTCAGATATATGAGAGCAACAATACACGGGTCGAGTGGATGTCTTCCAGGGTGATTCTGGGAAGGTCAACTTGCCTGAGGGTCCTGTCACCATCAGTTTACTCTGATCCTAAGTCAACTCCCGACTGGTCCCCTGCAGCTGAGAATTCAGTCTGATGTGGACACGGACTGGGCTTAGTGACATCCATAGTTCAAATGGGTGTCAAGGAACCTAGCTCCTCATTTTGGGTCTCCACTAATGGCTTTCGAATTTCCCTGGTGGCTCACACAGTAAAGCATTTACCTGTAATGCGGGAGACCCAGATTCAATCCCTGGGTTGGGAAGATCTCCTGGAGAAGGGAATGGCAACCCACTCCAGTATTCTTGCAGCCACCCCCACTCCAGATATGCAGATGACACCACCCTTATGGCAGAAAGTGAAGAGGAACTAAAAAGCCTCTTGATGAAAGTGAAAGAGGAGAATGAAAAAGTTGGCTTAAAGCTCAACATTCAGAAAACGAAGATCATGGCATCTGGTCCCATCACTTCATGGGAAATAGATGGGGAAACAGTGGGAACAGTGTCAGACTTTATTTTTCTGGGCTCCAAAATCACTGCAGATGGTGACTGTAGCCATGAAATTAAAAGACGCTTACGCCTTGGAAGAAAAGTTATGACCAACCTAGATGGCATATTGAAAAGCAGAGACATTACTTTGCCAACAAATTTCTGTCTAGTCAAGGCTATGGTTTTTCCAGTGGTCACGTATGGATGTGAGGGTTGGACTGTGAAGAAAGCTGAGCACTGAAGAACTAATGCTTTTCAACTGTGGTGTTGGAGAAGACTCTTGAGAGTCCCTTGGACTGCAAGGAGATCCAACCAGTCCGTTCTAAAGATCAGCCCTGGGATTTCTTTGGAAGGAATGATGCTAAAGCTGAAACTCCAGTACTTTGGCCACCTCATGCGAAGAGTTGACTCATTGGAAAAGACTCTGATGCTGGGAGGGATTGGGGGCAAGAGGAGAAGGGGACGACAGAGGATGAGATGGCTGGATGGCATCATCAACTCGATGGACGTGAGTTTGAGTGAACTCTGGGAGTTGGTGATGGACAGGGAGGCCTGCTGCTGCTGCTGCTGCTGCTAAGTCACTTCAGTCATGTCCGACTCTGTGTGACCCCATAAACAGCAACCCACCAGGCTTCCCCGTCCCTGGGATTCTCCAGGCAAGAACACTGGAGTGGGTTGCCATTTCCTTCTCCAATGTGTGAAAGTGAAGTCGCTCAGTTGTGTCCGACCCTCAGCAACCCCATGGACTGCAGCCTTCCAGGCTTCTCCGTCCATAGGATTTTCCAGGCAGGAGTACTGGAGTGGGGTGCCATTGCCTTCTCCGCAGGGAGGCCTGGCATGCTGCAATTCATGGGGTTGCAAAGAGTCGGACACGACTGAGTGACTGAACTGAACTGAACTGAATGGCTTTCGGTCTGGGACCAGCCTTCCCTGGCTGAAAGCCAGCCAGCTGGTCACACATCCCTAGGTGCCAGCCACTGCTCTGGGCCCTGGGAAAACCACAGTGCGCTTGGCTGTGTGTCCCCACCCTCCATGAGCTCACATGCTGGTAAAGGGAGCCAGTGAATAAGCAAATACATAAATAATAATTCCAGTAGAGGTTAAGTTCCACACAAAATTGAACTGGGTAATGTGATAGAATGAGGAGGACATGCAGGTTGCTATACTATCTGAGATGGAGAGAGAAAGCCTCGAACAGCTGTATCTTGAATGATAAGGAGACAGGGATGGGACAATTTAGAGAAGTAACTTCAGGCAGGGTCGAGGGGAATTCTGTACTACCATCACACAATTTTTCTGTAAATCTAAAATGGCTGTAAAAATCATGATGCAATTTTTAAAAAAAAACCCAAAGAGAAACATAGGTGGAAGGAGCAAAAGCAAAGAGCTTGAGGCACGAAGGACACTGGTATGCTGAAAGGAGGGGATGTGAGCGTGGTTGCAGCGTGGTTAGCACACAGGAGGGAAGGACACTGGATCGGAGAAGCAGCAGGTGTAGGACATGGTGAGACTTGTAAGTATCATAAGGCATTTGGATATTCTCTTGTTGGAAAGGGGATGCTGATAAGCAAGGGGGCTTGATATGACTGACACTTTTGAAAGATCATGCTTGCTGCTGCAGAGGACCAGCTTTAGGGGGCAGAAGAACTGACGCAGAGGCAAGGAGACCAGTTAGGAGTCTGCAGCATTGGATGACAGTGGCCTGGAGTCTCTGCTGTTGGGCTCCTCCCTGAATCCAGTAAAGAATCAGTTACACTTAATGAATCGCATCCTTCCTAGTGTGTATGAAAGAAAAGTGAAAGTGTTAGTTGCTTGCTCATGTCCAACTCTCTGTGACCCCATGGACTGCAGCCTGTCAGGCTCCTCTGTCCATGGAATTCTCTAGGCAAGAATACTAGAGTGAGTTGCCACTTCCTCCTCCATGGGATCCTCCAATCCCAGGGATCGAACCCGGGTCTCTTGGATTGCAGGCAGATTCTTTACTGTCTGAGCCATCAGGGAAGCCCACTTAATGAATTGCATCCTTCACAGTGTACATAGAGCTTACTATACTATATATTACAGAAAAACTGGGAGTCTTGAATCTTAGACTTCACTTCTAATGCCTAAACAAGTAAAAAAAAAAAAATTTACCTAAAGCCCTGATACTTCTTTTATATAAAACATCTTTAGGAAATAAAATCCTTTGGCTTTAGAAGCTCTTTTAGCTTAGATTGTGATCTTTTAAAAGCAGCTACTTTGAGATTTGTTTACAATGGCAGAAGGCAGAATTTAATAGAACAATGGGGTGATATTGCCCCCAAGGTGGTGAAAATTGGATCTCCAGTAGGGTTGAGGAATCTCACTCTTTATATATAAAGCACACATAAATATACAGTACAGAACCAAAGATACAGTATATTCATGGTATTAAAATTCATGGGTGAAAAGAATAGGAGACAATGTCAGAAATAGTTCTGAGAAGGGGCTTCATGAAAAAAGGGCTGAGAAACACTGATTCACATGAACACCTCATCCAAAACAAAATTCAGACCAAACCCCCATGATCACTCTCTATCCCCTTACCCTGCTTTTCCTTCCCAGCACTTACCGCTAGCTAACATGACACACACCATACAATGGTGGTGGCCTATCTGGGTCTCCCACATAGAATGTAGGGTCCAAGAGAGCACAGGCTCTGTTCACGGCTGTGTCCGCAGCACTCAGAACAGGCACATGGGCGGTGGGGTTGAAAGTACACTGTTGGATCAGATGTTCCCAAAGGTTCCCTCTCCTGTGATGTTCTCTGATTCTAAGATGCCTTTAATAGCACTGTTAGCCACAAAGCATCATTTTTTGATCCACCCCAGGAGGCCATTCCATGCATACCAAAATCATCTCATAAGAATGTGGTCCCCTTTATGACCCCCTCTGCCCAGGGCCAGCTGTGTTTTAGAAAGTCATTGGTATATTTATCAAAGCAGCTCTTCAGTCAGAAACACCAGGGTAACAGAACCTCCCGCTGCATCAGGTGATGATGAACAGATGACAGGATTTATGAAATTATCAGCAAGATATGGACCTTTATGACTCACATTCAGCCTCTACTTGTCAAAAGAGAGATCTTGAATTGTCTGGGAGTTTCTCGGAGAAGGAAGAGTTCTTGAGCTATCTATATACCACAATAGGCATAGAACCAAAGCATTTTTTGAACTGGGAGAAACCTCAGAAATTATCCACTCCTGCAGCAGAATACAGTTTCTGCTCTCAAAGTCCAAGTAGAAATTCTGGTTACTTTCTAATGAGTGACAATGGACAGGTTTCTAACCACTCTGCAGCTCAGTTTCTTAATTTTCAGGTGCATGCCACAGGTGAATAAATTCATGAACACACTCAGAACAGCAGCAATGCATAGGTGCCTATAACATTCAACAAACATTATCCATTCTCACTATAATCAGCTTTGTGATTTTCACTTTTGTTAAAGCTTAAAAAAAAATCCTTTAAAGAAAGATTTAACCAACAGTTCTAATATGTCGGGGAGAAAAACCACTAGAGTTCTACATAAATTTGAGAGCCCCAAGTAGCACTCCAAGAAGGCCAGCAATTAAGCCTAATGCACTTATTTTACTCCCCAATAAATGGAGACTCAGAGTTGAAGTGAATGGTCACAGTCACACTAGGAACCCCATCTCATCTACTGACCCTCTTGCCCAATGTTATCAGGTGCCTCCTCATTTTGCAGAAAGGCCAGAATGTGTGTGCCAATGGAACTGCACTACTGTCACAGGAATGAGGGGTCACAGGTGACATGCAGAAACCAGAGTGCACAAAACGGAGCACTTGGCCTTCACAATCAAGGATGTTCACCATGTCCTGTAGTGCAAAGCAGGGAGTCTCCCCGTGGAATCCCTAATAGAGGCTTATACAGCCCCTGCTCGACTATTTCCAGAAAATCCTTTGCTTCTCCTGGTAGCCTTTGCTACTGACTAGCTCCAGAAGCCAGAATTAGAAGCAGTATGCAGCTATCTTTTATTCTTGAGGACTCTCACCATTCCTAAGACACTCAGATGAAGATTTTGGAGTCAACTTGACAAGGTCAACCTTACTTAAGGTTCAGTAATAATAAAAATAAAATCGACCTCACAGCCTTTCTGAAAAGGTCAAAAGAGATAAAACTTTCGATTGTGTTTAATAGTCCCCAGCACATTGTTGGAGCTCAATAAACTATAAATCCAATTAATAATTATTATAACTACCCACTCATTAAACCACGAGACTATATGTCAGCTATTCAATGGAAAGGCAAAATTCTCAAAAGCAGACTTACTTGCTGATCTAGGGCAGGTACCAGAGAGTTGTCCACCCAAATTAGGGTGGACATAGTAAATAGAACTGTAATACTTAGGTCCTGCTGGGGGCTACATGTGCCAGCATTTCTGCAGTGACAGGGAGTCATGCAATCAAGTTCACACCAATGGAACAGAGTGCAAGACAGGTTATCCTTGGAGCCTTGGGCCATAACACTTTGTATGTGCCCTGAACCACACTCTTTTCCTTTCCTCCAACATGAACACAAAGGGTCATTTTCAGGGAAGGATCCCAGGGAACCCAACGTGTACCATAAAAAAGGGGAATAGGTGTGGGAGAGCAGAGAAATAAGATGGAAGGAACACAATGCCCTGAAAGACTATATGGAACTGAGCAGCCTGCAGGTCTACCCTTGAATCCTTATGTGAAAAAGAAGCTTCTTGGACCCTAATCTATGGGATGTTGGGCCTGTTTGTTATAATGGCTAAGTCTTTATTCTGAGTGACCCCTCACTGGGAGCAATGACTCAGCCGAAAATTTACAATTACTTTTGATCAGGCTGAAGGGTTTCCCAGGTAGTCCAGTGGTTAAGCCTCTGAGCTCCCAATGTAGGGGGCATGGTTTCCATCCCTGGCCAGGGAGCTAAGATCCTGCAATGACTGCACAAGCTGCACATTGCAGCCAAAATAAATAAAGTTTAAAAAAAAAAAAAAAAGATCACAACCACCATCTGAGAAGCAACTCAAAGGACAGGAGTTAGAAGAATATTAGAAAAAAAAACCTTATAATTTCTATGGCTTCAAAAGTCTTTATTTCAAGGCAAAATGTGAAAAGGAAAAAAGAATGACTGTTTTTAGTAACATTTAATCTGGTCCTCAGCGATCAATGCAAAGAAATAGAGGAAAACAACAGAATGGGAAAGACTAGAGATCTCTTCAAGAAAATCAGAGATACCAAGGGAACATTTCATGCAAAGATGGCCTCAATAAAGGACAGAAATGGTAGGGACCTAAACGAAACAGAAGATACTAAGAAGAGGTGGCAAGAATACACAGAAGAACTGTACAAAATAGAGCTTCATGACCCAGATAATCACGATGGTGTGATGACTCACCTAGAGTCAGACATCCTGGAATGTGAAGTCAAGTGGGCCTTAGAAAGCATCACTACGAACAAAGCTAGTGGAGGTGATGGAATTCCAGTTGAGCTATTTCAAATCCTGAAAGAGGATGCTGTGAAAGTGCTGCACTCAATATGCCAGCAAATTTGGAAAACTCAGCAGTGGCCATAGGACTAGAAAAGGTCAGTTTTCATGCCAATCCCAAAGAAAGGCAATGCCAAAGAATGCTCAAACTACTACACGATTGCACTCATCTCACACACTAGCAAAGTAATGCTTAACATTCTCCAAGCCAGGCTTCAGCAATACATGAACCGTGAACTTCCAGATGTTCAAGCTGGTTTTAGAAAAGGCAGAGGAACCAGAGATCAAATTGCCAACATCTGCTGGATCATCAAAAAAGCAAGAGAGTTCCAGAAAAACATCTATTTCTGCTTTATTGACTATGTTGTGGAAAATTCTGAAAGAGATGGGCATACCAGATTACCTGACCTGCCTCTTGCGAAACCTGTATGCAGGTCAGGAAGCAACAGTTGGAATTGGACATGGAACAACAGACTGGTTCCAAATAGGAAAAGGAGTACATTAAGGTTGTATATTGTCACCCTGCTTTTTAAACTTATATGCAGAGTACATCATGAGAAATGCTGGGCTGGAAGAAGCACAAGCTGGAATCAAGATTGCCAGGAGAAATATTAATAACCTCAGATATGCAGATGACACCACCCTTATGGCAGAAAGTGAAGAAGAGCCTCTTGATGAAAGTGAAAGAGGAGAGTGAAAAAGTTGGCTTAAAGCTCAACATTCAGAAAACGAAGATCATGGCATCCAGTCCTATCACTTCATGGCAAATAGATGGGAAACAATGGAAACAGTGGCTGACTTTATTTTCTGCGCTCTAAAATCACTGCAGATGGTGATTGCAGCCATGAAATTAAAAGACACTACTCCTTGGAAGGAAAGTTATGACCAACCTAGATAGTATATTCAAAAGCAGAGACATTACTTTGCCAACAAAGGTCCGTCTAGTCAAGACTATGGTTTTCCCAGTGGTCATGTATGGATATGAGAGTTGGACTATAAAGAAAGTTGAGCCCCGAAGAATCGATGCTTTTGAACTGTGGTGTTGGAGAAGAAACTTGAGAGCCCCTTGGACTGCAAGGAGCTCCAACCAGTCCATCCTGTAGATCAGTCCGGGGTGTTCATTGGAAGTCTGATGTTAAAGCTGAAACTCCAATACTTTGGCCACCTGATGCAAGAGCTGACTCATTTGAAAAGACCCTGATGCTGGGAAAGATTGAGGGCAGGAGGAGAAGGGGACGACAGAGGATGAGATAGCTGGATGGCATCACCGACTCGATGGACATGGGTCTGGGTGGACTCTGGGAGTTGACCAGAGTCAACAGAGTGATGGACAGGGAGGCCTGGCATGCCGCGGTTCATGAGGTTGCAAAGAGTCGGACACAACTAAGCGACTGAACTGAATTGAACTGAATCTGGTCCTTGGAGCTAAAGGCTTCATGGTAGAAGATACATGTCTGGATATAATTGAGTGGATATCGGTTTAAGTTCCTACATCATAAATTTAGTGTTGCTGCAGAGAGGGGACCAGAAATGAAGCCTTTTGGAAGCTGAGGGTTTAGTGAGGAGAAACAGAAATACTAGAATAACAATAATGGAATGCTGTCTGTAGTACCTGTCATAGCAGATAATAATAAAAGCATTATCAGCTCATATTTACTCAATGTTTAACATGTTCCAGACCCTGTGCTAGGACTTGCCACTTACTTAACCTTCACAACAGCCCAACACAGTAGATATCACATTTCCCACTTTGCAAATGAGAAACACACACATTAGTAAGTTGCCCCAAACCAAAGAGCAGTCCAATCAGAACCTGAGGTGTCCAATACCAGTGACCACTCCCTCAGCCACCAGAAGGTGTGATGTACAGTGGGAGCACAGGGAAAGCAGGCTCCAGACTAGCAGGTCAGCCCTTTTCCATCCTCTGTGATGCTGACTCAGAATCGGGGGAAGAGAAGGAACACCAGATCCACCCTACAATGCAGTCCCAAAGCTTTTCTAAAGCTCTGTGTGCTGGCAAAGGGCACCACAGGAAGTGTTCTCAACCTTCAGATCCTTGCCAAACAGCTCAGGAACCAAAGAGAAGCACAGAACATTGGGCCACCCAAATTGAAGCCTTTGGATTAAGTTACTTTCAGAATGGAAATGGAGTCATCCCTAATCAGGAGAGTAGAGTCTCTGTTCTTCATTTAAAATCATTTAACTGCATCTAAGTATTAATTTCTCCATGTGGAATGCTTATTCCTTCCTCACTTGGGAGTCCCAACGTATGCCTCCCATGATCTCTGGGAGTAACTTCCTATTCAGTATTATTTTATAATAATAATAATATTATTATATTTAATTATTAGTACAATAATTATATTTAATTATGATTAGAATAACTATTATAGTTAATTATAAATTATATTAAATTATATTTAATTGTATGTTTAATTATTATTTAAATAATCATGTTAATTATATTACTTAAATTAATATGTTGATCATTGTGTTTAGATTAATTATATTAACCATTATATATGTTATTATTATAATATATTAAATTATTTTAGTAAGTAAATTATATTTGTTATTATTTCATTTAATTATGAATTTTATATTTATTATAGTTCTTATTAATTAAAATAATAATTATTATTTTATACAGTATTACAATCATTTTGGGCTTCCCTAGTGGCTCAGATAGTAAAGAATCTGCCAGCAGTGCAGGAGACCTGGGTTCAATCCCTGGGTTGGGAAGATCCCCTGGAGAAGGGAATGGCAACCCACTCCAGTGCTCCTACCTGGAGAATCCCATGGACAGAGAAGCCTGGAGAGCTACAGGCAAAGAGTTGGAAATGACTGAGCGAATAACACTTTTCTTTCACATGATCATTTTAGGGAAAATTTATATTCCTCTCTATACTAAATGTCAAATGCTTTTGGATATTTTCTATTTCTGATAAAAGATATCTGCAAGAATGGATCACTGTTCACTCACATCTACCCTCGTCCCCTTAGGGATGAATAAATTTCCTTTCCTACCAGCTCTGTGCCTGGCCATGTGACTTGATTTGACAGTGAAATGTTTACACTAGTATTTCCCCATACGATGAAGAAGAAAAAAACAGTAAAAAATATCTATTTTTTCATGGTACAGCTACATAAAATACTACCTTTCAGAATAAAAAAAAAAGGAACTGATGGTGAAATAATATCTTCAGGCTCATGGTCTATATAATCTCCCTCAGTAATTGTTTGTCCTTCTGTCAATATGTTTTAAGTTACTGCTGTCAAGACCATTCTCTCCTCTCTTTACCCCACGCCCCTCTTTCTGCCAACATATCCACTAAAATCTATTCAAGATTTCACAAAGCTATAGAAGAAAAATTTTTTTAAATCCATAGGTCCCCAAAGTTTGAAAACTACACCAAAGATTTTTTTTTACTGCATTATGATTACTGATAATCCTTATGTTCACTTCTACGCCAAAATAAAATAGCAAACATTAAATGAATTCTACTAGTCAAAAAACTTTTATTTCAACACAGATTGCAAAATGTAAATAGAGCTTTTAAGTTTAAACAAATAGCAAACTAGATCTGAAGAGATCTAGAGGCCAATTAGGGTTTCCTAATCTCTACAGGGTTTTGTAAGTGGAAATGGGATCCTCGAGCTATTTGGATGTTACAAAAAGCATAGAAAAACTATAATCATAATAAAGCTATACAACATTCCACACCATCTTTGCCGGCTGGGATTATTTTAACTCCTTCAGGTGACACTGGTTGACACAGGTCAGCAATGCTAAGTCCCCTGACAACTGCTCTTATCCCTCCTTCACTCTCTTTCCCCAGACACCCGGATGGCTTGTTCACCCCCTACTCCATTCAGGCCCACATGCCTCCCCCTACCTTATCTCAAACAGGCCTCTCAGCCTCTCTCTCCAGACTCACTGTATTTCTTCACAGCATCATGACTGTTTGAAATTATCTTATGTGTGTGTTTTGTCTGCTTCTCCCGTGAGCATAGACTTTAATTGTGTCATATCCATATATCTGCTACTCATAAATATGTATCAAATATAAAAATTGAGAGTTTTAGCTGCTGCTGCATGAAAATGCAAAAAAAAAAAAAAACAACAACAACAAAGCATTTACTTACTTACCAAGTCAGGTTGATCGTTGGACAAGAATCTTTCAAGACTTGGAATTCTCAGGGGAGGGAGAAGGAACATAACTAGAGACCCTCAGTAATAAAAGAGTTGCAAACCACTTTTAAATTCAATTATTGATAAGTCTCAGAAGCCTGGACCAGCTGCTTAACTGTATCAGATCCCAGCATACTCTTCAAAGGGGAAACCCAGTGGAAATATATGCTACAGGACTGAAAAAGATTTCAGTCATTGTCAGATACCATTTAGGAATTAAGTATTTTAAATGTCTTCTCCAATCAGTAAACAACTCAACTATTGCCACTCAAGCTTCTAAAACAAGGCCTATCCTGGGACTTTCCTGAGAAGCTTCCAGTATTTGCATATGTGAAATTTCAAGAACTATTATTAAAGAGATGCCATTTAACAAGAACATGGCATTTTGTTAGTGCTACAGTCATGTTCTTGGATTTCTTCATAAAAGCCCTACAAATCCCCTTTCAAATCATTCACAATAAACCATCACAAAAAGTACATTCAAAGCCATCTTTTGTTTTTCTATTGCTTACTTAGTACATGAAAAAATTATGTTTTCTGTTTACATACTTAAAATCTCTCTAGACTCCCAAACTGTCTTTTCTCCCAAAGAAAAAATTGTATTTATCAAATATGGAAGTCATTTTTCTAATCACATGATCTAACATCGCAAAAACTTAGATCCAGACAAACAATACTAAATTAAGGCTGGTATATTTTGAAACAGCAAGAATTTGTGTGTGGAATGCTTTAACAGCTCATGGGTTCCGACGACCATTCAGTATGACTTATTCAAACACAAACCAAAACTCTACCAGGGAAATCGAATTTCATCAAATATCTCAAAGTAAAAACGCTTAACAGAGAACAGAAATGTATAAGGGTATTTGAATTCATCTTCTTCCATTGTATTATGAAAACAAAGAGGACGTTAGAATCTGAGGACTGTGGCATTGGGAGCACCATCATGTATATAAGAAAATGGTACAATCCTATCAATTAACATTTACGGAGGGCTTACTGATTGCCAGGCCCCTCAAATGCATGTTTTTATTTAATCCTCATAACAGCACTCTGAGATAAATACTAATTTTCCTCATCTCACAGAAGCTGAGGTCTAGAGAAACTGAGTAATTTGGCTAAGGTCACAGAGGCAGCGGGACTGGGGTAGCACCCTGACTACCCTACAGTAATGCCTCCACACAGCTCCCCCTAGAGACAATGAAGGGAACTCACTGGAGAGCTTTCTTTTCAGAATTCTGCAGTTCCAACAGCTACCTACATGAGTGGTATCTCACTGGTTCTTGGTTGCTAAGTCGCTTCAGTCATGTCTGATTGTTTGCGACTTCAGGGACTGCGGGCCGCCAGGTTCCTCTGTCCATGGGGATTCTCCAGGCAAGAAATACTGGAATGGGTTGCCATGCCCTCCTCTAGGGGATCTTCCTGACCCAGGGATCGAACCCTTGTCTCTTATGTTTCCTGCATTGGTAGGTGGGTTCTTTACCACTAGTGCCACCTCATTACACTTTGAGATACATACTATTATTCCATTTTAAAGAAAATAAGGTACAGAGAGATTATATACATTAATACACTTTCAGCAGTAAAGATCATTTTTTTAGAATTTGGTATAAAAGAAAAATTTTTAATCACATTAAAAAAAATAGTCAACCATTTCACGCTTCCTTGCTGGAAAGAATGGTCTTCAAAGTTTACTCTGCATCACAGCATTCAAATGTACTGCATTATAAACACAGGGCCCATCATTACCATCTCCGTGCAATGCTGTAGTTTTCTTGCACAATGTTTTAAAACTCATCTATATTAGTTACAAACATTCAAAGGTTAAGTTTCACATAAAAATCTTAATTCCTAATTTCCAAAAGCAGCAGTAATAATAATAATAGAACCTGCTGACAAAGGGCCTGCACTCTAATATGGTAGCACTTGGCTGCAGGTCAGTAGCAGCTGCCTTTTTAAGTGAAGCAAGATCATGGCATCCGGTCCCATCACTTCATGGCAAAAAGATGGGGAAACAGTGGAAACAGTGGCTGACTTTATTTTAGGGGGCTCCAAAATCACTGCAGATGGTAACTGCAGCCATGAAATTAAAAGACGCTTACGCCTTGGAAGGAAAGTTATGACCAACCTAGATAGCATATTCAAAAGCAGAGACATTACTTTGTCAACAAAGGTCCGTCTTGTCAAGGCTATGGTTTTTCCAGTGGTCATGTATGGATGTGACAGTTGGACTATAAAGAAAGCTGAGAGCCAAAGAATTGATGCTTTTGAACTGTGATGTTGGAGAAGACTCTTGAAAGTCCCTCGGACTGCAAGGAGATCCAACCAGTCCATCCTAAAGGAGATCAGTCCTGGGTGATGTTAAAGCTGAAACTCCAATACTTTGGCCACCTGATGCGAACAGCTGACTCATTGGAAAAGACCCTGAGGCTGGGAAAGATTGAGGGCAGGAGGAGAAGGGGACGACAGAGGATGAGATGGCTGGATGGCATCACCAACTCAATGGACATGAGTTTGGGTAAACTCTGGGAGTTGGTGATGGACAGGGAGGCCGCGTGCTGCAGTCCACGGGGTCGCAAAGAGTTGGACACAACTGAGTGACTGAAATGAACTGAACTGAAGGGCTCTCCAGTCTGCCAGAGTTGCCCCTACTCCAAATAACACCGAACTTGGTCAGTTCACTCATATGCATCCTGAGGGCATCTGAGTTTGAGACTCTTAGGCTTTCTACTTTGAGCATGTCTGCTCTAACTACATACTTGAGTTGGTATCACGTCTTCATATTGACCTACATTAAATACCTGCCTCCAGTATAACTAAAAAGTACATCTGTTAAAAAAATTACATCTATTTGAATGAATCCCCCCCCACACACACAAATTTACAGTTCTTTAAAAGTCTGATTCCTTTCTCACACTCCCTAACCCTCACAAGGTTCATTATTTCAAAAGCCAACAGGTTCCCAACCTTGGCAACATATGAGAATCAACTTTATGAAGCTCGCACCCAGACCACCTCTGGCTGAGCTCACCAGAAGATCTAGGGGTGGAGCCCAGGCATCCTTATTTTTTCCAGGTTCATGCAAGCAATTCTGCTCCTGTCGAGCACTACTTACTTAAACACTACTGCTATACAGGTGTGACTTATAAATCAATAAGACTGATTTCCACAGGTGAGAATCACTCTCATCTCTTTATGTAACAACATGACGTAAATATTTACGATGCTATCATCTTGTCTGGAGCGCTGCAGTCCATGGGGTCACAGAGAGTCGGACACAACTGAGTGACTGAACTGAATAGTTTTCCCAGGTTTTGACAAAATATCATTTCTTTATTCTAACATCCAAAGTGAAAGGTACATATGATTTAACATCTCTTGACCAAAATTTTTGGTCTGATATTCACATACTTTTCCAGCAGACCTTTTGGGTCCCTGAAAGTGCTCAAGTGAGGCCAACATACAAATGGGAGTTTCCAGCCGTAGCAGAACACTGAAACATACTAACATAAATCACACACTATCAACCACTGTGTTGAGTTTGGTGCCAAACTCCAGACATCTCGGGTCAAAAACATTCTATCAAAAGACCTATTTGATAAAGATCTAAAATCTAAACTAGCTATAGACTCCATGGGGCCATGAAACACCTGTGTGACACCTGCTGGCAGTCCTGAAGAGTCTCAGTCTATAGACACACCGGCCTGTCAGACACCCCAATAAGAGATGAGGTCAGCACAGTCAGAGGGCTAGAAAAGTTCATCTGCAACTTCAGAGGTGATGATTTTCCATAATATATATTTTTGCTTGATACCAGAGGGAACATGGGCATAATTTATGCTTATTACCAAGATATTCAATTTGCTTAACAGTAAGCTGTACAAATATGTCTCTCCAGATTCCCCTGCTTTTTGCCATTTCTTAAATAATTATGGCATGTATTGAGAATCAGGCAGTTAAAATAGCATTCGAGAAACTTTCACTGAGTTAGGCAAGAAAAGAGAGTCTTCCATTTTTAAGCTCAGATATGCTCCTGCATCAGTCATCTGAGGTCTAGTGTCACAGTAACGTGACCTATAGTGTGCCCTCTCTGTAAATGCCACCAGCGAAATGTCCAGCAGGGAGGGCTGGAAACACATGCCAAGATGCCAGGCTCTTTATTCACAATGTTCATACAGCCAGGTCCAGTTAGGTATGATTGGTCCAAACAAACTTTTAAAATAATTCACATGAACATAATGACAGTATTTTAATTTTGAAAATCTAAAGTAAAAGAGATGTTTATAAGTGTTAATAGTGTTAAATGGTGTTTGAAAAGAGTCTTCTACTCCCAGATAAAAAGTATCAGTAAAGGAGAGAAAACTGGTTAGTATCTTTAGACAATTCAGTAATTATAATCATTTTAGAACTGCCAAGTTATTGTTTTCATTATTGTTACTGGGATGCTCATGGATCTTCCTAACATTTTCTTAGAAGCCTCAAAACATTTCTGTTTCTACCAAAAGTAGTATCTCCCCAGCCAACCAAACAGCTCCCTTTGGAAATGCAGCCATTCTGAATGTTAAGACACTTAGGTATACAAAAGCCTTCTATTAAAATGCAAATATTTTATAAAAAGTCAGTTTATAAAGAGCAAGTACTAAGGGATATGCAGACACCAGAGAGCAAAGCTTGCCCCTCCCTCCCCTGAGCATTTTACTGGCTGTGTATATTGCCTGCTGGGTCATTTGGTCTCTGTCTTGGTCTGTGTCTTGCATCAAATGGGACTAATACTTAACTTCTAGACAATGCACATAAAGCAACTAACCAGTGACTCACTCATGGGGTGCTTAATTCTAGTAGATATTGTTACTACTTTATGCAAATAAGATTGTCAGAACTGTCCAAGTGGATTCAGGATTCAAAATCCAGTTCTGTCCAGCTTCACAGTCCCAGCTTCCCCCACAACCCCTTCTACCCCACCCCCGCCTCCTTTATACTAAACCTCTCAGGCAAAGATGTGGGAGGGATGCAAGATATACTTTCGTCCTAGCATTGTTTTAGCCCTAGAATGTTCTAGGCAACCAGATATTGTAGGTAAAGCAAACAATGATACAACTAAACTTCACAATATCCTCAACCTGGAAAAAGACTAACCAAGTTCAATATCCAAGTGTAGAAATAAAGAAATGGATTTTCTCTTCCAATTTCCATAATATAAATTATCCTAGACTAATCGCATAACTGGTGTTTGTGTCGTAAACATATACACATGAACAAATAAACATGTAAGTCCTCACAAATGCACCCCTCCAGAGGTGACAGTCTTCAAAAATGTTTTTCACCGCCAAAGTTACCTGCGAAACTAATTTTTTCTATAGTGCGTGAGGCAAAGTACATGGGCGGTTATCATCAAGTATGGTGCACATAATTCTGTACGCTCACTGTAGCGACATGAGCCCATACTACACCACAAAGAAAAAAGGACCAATTATAAAGATGCTATTGTTTATTTTTTAATCTTATCAAAATAAGCATTCTAGTCATATTTCACCAGTTAAGGTAATCAACTAATAAGGTACTATATTTAATTTCCAATTAGAAGGCAGCACTTCTGGGAAGAAATGTCTAATTCATAGCTTGCTACGACAGTGAATTAGATATTCTATGAAAATTGTTTAGAACAGTAATGATTCTCTATCTGGTACCAAGAAACATATCCAAGTTTTATGGGGTCTGCAGATTTAGACTCTGTTTATGAAAAAAAAATGCAACATCACAAATATAAAATGCTTAGAAAAGTGATTATTTGGATTAAAAAGTTACAACAAAACCCCAAATTTTAAAGCTGACCTTACCAATACATCACAAAACCAAGATCCAGAAAAAGAATCCACTATGTGAATCTGAAACACTGCTGTAAATACTTCTTTGGGGCTGCACACTCTGATTACTTCTCATATGACAATGATTCATATTAATATCATTTCTGTAAAGCACAAACCACAAACATGGGTGATCAAAATGTATTTTTAATTATTGATAATTCAGAAAACTTACTTTCAGCCTCATAGGTCCGTTTTAATGCCATATAAATTTTTAGGATTGTTGTCAAATTTGTAAACACCTATTTCTTTCACATGTGAGCCGTAAGAGTTCAGGGCATTCCACATCTTCTAGTGCATTGTCTAAGTTTAAATATTTTTTGTTTTGATAACAGTAATGTTTGTTGTCACTGGTGTGTGTGTGTGTGTGTATGAGTGTGTGTATTCAATTGAAGAAGAAACAAACACAGAATTCTCATTAAAAAACATGGCGCAGTTATGAATGTGTATTTCCATTATTGGGTATATTCTTAACAGAAAGAACTTCCTTATCAAATATACTTAAATAAGAACTGAATCTTTTACTTTCAGTTTTATACATCTAATAAGTAGAAGAATTTTCCAGACTCACTTCTAGCTCCAAACCATATTCAAACCATGTTTCCACCAGCAGATGTCATGGTATAGACTCACGCTGCAATACTAACTCACCCCTACCAATGTGGACAGACCCCAGGTGAGCTGGAACACTGGATGCCATTGCTGGGTAGTGAGTCTTACCTTAGGATGGCTAGGAGTAACTTAACTAAAGAAAACTGTGAGCTGAATAAATACATTCCACTCAACCAAAACAAGTGTCTGCAATTTAAATCTTCTTTAGCTGTATCTCAGAAACACTCTAAACTCCAATGTCACCAAAGCCAAGAAGAAATGTCATAGAAGGGAAGTCAGAGTGGAAAAGGGTAAGCTACCTACAATTAAAATTTTATGCCTTACAAAATTTACAAATTATGATGCTATCCATGAATGCATGCCTGTGAACACTGGTATAGGGTCCCTCCAGGCCCCTGGAAAGGTCTAGGTGGGCCCAAGCAATGAATGCAGAAATGGTAAAACATGTATTGTACAAATGAGGGGCCCTGGTGCTTGCAATTCATGAGCTTCACAATGAATCAGTCTCTGTGGTCCCCATTATCATTCATCATTTATCTCAGTCTGTACATGTCTGATCTCTCCAAATAAATTTCAATTCATCAGAAACAGGAAGTACAGTCTTAAGTACTATAGACAGAAAATAATCAAAAATGTGGTAATCCTATCCACAGTGATCTAGAGAATGAATATATTATATACACATATAAACACACATATGTATATATGTACACATATGTGCAGTGTATATACACATACATGTAAAAACACATGTATCATTTATATATGCATTTGTATAATGTTTTATATATACAGCATTTATCTATACATTATGTATATATGTTAATTATATATATGCATAATATAAAAGAAAGAGTGAGTCTTTTCAAGTTAACATGGTATCCAGATCTTGTCCTCTCAAGGAAGTTTGGCTCAGAAGAAAGTCACCATTAGAGCCTGGCAAACAAAGAACAGGGCTTCCCTGAGGAGGCCGATGGGTGAGCCAGGCCATCAAGAGACTTTCAATGCTCTCTGGTCCTGGACAGCAAGTCTGTAGTTACTGACCCAAAAGAGGCACTTCGACTCCTGCCAAAGTGAAAAGAAAGTTACTGGGAAGACTTCATTCTTAAAGAGAATATATCCATTAATCTGTTCTGTGCTTGCAGCCGGATTTAAAAAAAAAAAAAACAGGTGAAAACTACTGCAAGATTATAGTGCTTAGTGCAAGAGGAAAACATAATTTTCTTTCAACTGATTTAGCATATTAAAGGAAAGTCTTTTTAAAAACAAACTAACTTCTGACATTTGCAGTTTGATTCTCAATTTCTAAATAAAACAATGTTTGCTATTCCACACTTTAGCCAGATCAATATGGCTAACAGAACAAATCTATTACCCTGTCATGAAACGAAATGTATTATCTGCAATCCAGCAAGTATTTCTTCAGTAGTACCCAGGCCACGTCTGCACTCTTAAGATCTGAGGGCAAGGGTAAGGATGTGGTGGGAAGAGAAATTTAAGGACATGTAGCCTCAGAGAAGGCAACGGCAATTCACTCCAGTACCCTTGCCTGGCAAATCCCATGGACGGAGGAGCCTGGTGGGCTGCAGTCCATGGGGTCGCAAAGAGTCGGACAAAACTGAGCAACTTCAATTTCACTTTTCACTTTCATGCATTGGAGAAGGAAATGGCAACCCACTCCAGTGTTCTTGCCTGGAGAATCCCAGGAACGGAGGAGCCTGGTGGGCTGCCGTCTATGGGGTCACACAGAGTCGGACACGACTGAAGCGACTTAGCAGCAGCAGCAGAAGCAGCCTGCCAGGCTCCTCTGTCCATGGAATTCTCCAGGCAAAAATACTGCAGTGGGTTGCCATTTCCTTCCCCAGGGGATCTTTCCAACCCAGGGATAGAACCCGGGTGTCCTGATTCTGAGCCACCAGAGAAGCCCAGGATATGGTTCTTGTCTTTAAGAAAAAACTAGAAGAAAGGGAGGATTTTTAAGGGCTTCAACAGCATTATGTCCTGTCTCTGGGACCTGAATCTCAAGGCTTTTGGCTTCCAGACAGTCCTAGGAAAGCCCCTCTCAAGTGTCACCAGCCTTCTCCAGTCTGGAAGCTTCTTCCCTGTCATCAACGAAAGAATCAGTTTTTCTGAAAACAGCTGTCAGTTTGCTCTTCTAGAATTGTCAGGGTGGCAGATGTCACCAAAATGTATGCCCTGTAAAGGAAACTAGTTTCCAAAGAATATGGGAGCTTCTATAGAGTTAGTAGGTGGTAAGCAGAGTTTTCCTGTCTGTACATTTCAGTCACATATCAGAAAAGGGACACTAAAAGAAACAATCAGAAGCTTGTGAAACTTACAAGTCATTATGTTCCCTAGCAATGTTTTTATAAAAGGTGGTTTGACTGTTTTCAGGAGACAAGTGGGCAAATGGAAAAGCCACTGAAGACAGTGCTTTGGAGAATTCCAGGAAGCATTACAGTGAGGGGTCCCCCACTGTGTGGTCTGTGCACATGGGTGTGTGCACCCACTTGTACACACACAAGCACTTAAAACTTCCCCCAACTATCTACCTGGGACCTTCTGGTGAACCATAGGAGGGAATAACAGGGCATCTTGCCACCAAGCTACAGGGTGCAGGCAAAGAGCAGGGCAGGCAGTGACAAGCCTTTCATTCATTCATTCAGTCATTCCTTCTCCCCACAGGAAAGGCCCTCGTGGGAACGTGCCCACAGGCCCAGGCACAGTGCCTCTTTCTAGTCTTGAATTTTTTTCAAATAAGTGCAGGCCACAAGGAAAGGCCACGTTAGAAGCCGCTGGCCTTGACACCACTTCCCAGTCCACAGCGGCAACTTTTGCCAGCATCTAAAGTACCTCTGGCCACTCAGAAGCACAAATGGCCACAGGCCGCAACCCCAATGCTGGACTGCGGAAGGATATCCCATTTCCCATTCTCAATCTGTCCTAGGGTGAGTCTAGTGATTTTACATAGTTGTAGGCAGACACAACCCACATCCTACTAAACTCTTAATGCACACCTTCATAGAATTCCAACATACTTATTTGGCAAACACACAAAATGGCAAGAAACTGGGTGACGTATATAATTGAATACTACTTAAGAAAATGAGTACTTTACACAAATTAGCTCATGTAATCCTCATCAGCTACTCCCTGGGGTAGATGCTGTTACTACCTTCATTAGACAGCCGAGGAAACTGAAGCTCATTGTGGTAAAGTCATTTGTTCACAGCCAAATGGCTGATAAGTGGCAGAGGACCATATTCAAAACCAAGCAAGCTGGGTTCACTATGGGGCCCTCATATAATCTTCATCTCAAGGTTTCAGAGTTACTTTCTAAAGGAGGAAATAAGCCACTTTGGTCTGGAGGGGCAGTAGGGCCAGTATGGTCTAGTTCTTCACCTGTTTGGCAGCTTGGCACAAGGCCAGCTCTGCATACCTGTCTGAAATTCAGATTTCTGCTCATATTTACCAGTCATGGAAATTTAGGCAAATTAAGTAATTTTTATATGTCTCAGTTTGCTCACCTATAAAACAGGGATAAGGGCTTGCTGCCTATCATACACTGATCTATTTAATATACAACAGTGCTGCTTTAAGAGAATGCAAATTGTTACCAAACTGTCCTAGGAGTCAAATTCTATATTGTTGATAATAACTACCTTATTTTTCTCTATAGAGATTTTGATATTTATTAATCAGATGGTCTATGAATCTATCCTGTGAAATGAAGCAGCATGGATTTATTAGCCAGGTTTTGGAGATGAGGAAACAAGTAGAAACTCACAACAAGAAACCTGCTGACATTCAGGTCACCAAGATATCCACCAAGTCATAGCTACAGCAAGCCACTATTAGTCAATGATACTCCCATCTCCTTATGGAGCCCCAACAGGAAAATCCCAATCAACAATGGCAAAGCTGAAGTCCCTAACATCTGGAGAAGGTTCTAAATAACCTGCTAGTTTAGTACTATCTCAAGAGTAACTGAATCCAGTAAAATCCGTGTTTCAGTTTAAGGTGTGCAGGCTACCTGGGGCCTTTGCACTCTCTGTTCCCTCTGCCTGGACATCAGTGGTCCTTGGTTGGCCTCATGGCTAACTTCTTCACTTCTGTGAAGATTTTGAATCACCTATCAGCTTCACAGTAAGGCCTATCCTGACCAGCCAATTAAAAATTCCAACATTTCATATCCCAACCCACTTTAGCCTGCTGTAACAGGACTCTTTCCATACCACTAACCAGGATACTACATAATTCACATTTTATGCTGTCTATCTCCTACCACTAGGACACAAATTCCCCAAAGGTTGGGAAATTTGTTCACCAAAATATACCAAGCGCCTAGAACTATACCTATTACAAATTAGGTGCTTGATATATGTTAATACATAAATTAAAAATGCAGAGGTACTTTTACAAATGTACCAAATAATCACATCTAGTAAGAATGATTTCTTTCTGAGACACTCCACAGCACTGGGGCACTGGGATGCACAGACCAAGCGAAGTCCCATGAGTCTGTGACAAGACCTTCAATGCTAAATTTAGTGCTCTTGGTGTTTCTATGATTTCTAGTTACCAACTCATCTTCACCTACCTAGGATGTGCATGTCAAGAGTGTTTCTACAAACTCAAGTATCTACTTACAGTAAGAAGCAAACAAATCTTGATCAGTTTTTTCCATCTCCAGGAAACAGAGCCAAGGTATGAATGAATTAATAGCGAAGCTGACATAGAAACACTTCATTGTTGCAGGGCTATGTAATTTCTAGGCAATTTAAGTTGGTAGGAGGGTTTTAGTTGGAGTACTCAGATTGTACATGGAGACAGGTGCTCCAGGACTAGAGCAGCAATGAAACACAAGGAAGACAACAGGACCTCAGGTGAGGCATTCCCCTAGGAGAAAGGAGGAGTGCTAAAACAGAGGAAGGGGGAATCACACTTTCTTCAGCTCTACAGCCCCAAATCCTTGCTAATGGGTGTGTGCAACTGGTTAACAAAAAGAGTTGAGTGTTTATCTGTAACAGCTACTTTCAACTTATGCACTTAATCTGAACTAAACAATACAGTTATTATGAAAACTATGGGCCTTGTACACCAAAGGCCTTGAAAACTCTCTCATGCAAGAAATATGCCATGTTCCCATCCATAAACCTTCATCTCATTACTGCTTAAGGATTCTGACTAGTGGTTAAATGGCAGTAACTCAGAAAGGTCCTCAAGACGAACCTGCCATTAGCACACCTTTAATGCTCCTGTGATTTCTAAATAACATGCTTCTTTAAAAAATTACAGGTAATATTATATCTTTTGATAATCTTTTCATGCATCTTTTTACTGTGGCCACTTGATGACAAGAATATAGAACTGGTAAATCAGTCATTAAAAATAACAATCTCTCTCCAAAATATATAGACAACCACAAACAATAAATTCCACTTAAAAATACCTGTAGTATAGAACTTTCACTAAATGCTTTGTCTGATGTATTTTCACTCATGTCTCTTCATTGGAAGTGTATTTATATGATACTGCCTACTAAAACCAGATTGTTTTTATTCTTCTTGAAATCAGTTCTCACTTCTTTTTGCATATGGGGCTGTCTTTCAAAGTGAGGGGCTTCTCCTCACTTTAAGGCACCGAATAGTTTCAGCTGGTTTCTTCACCCAGGGAATTTTAAGTGTCTGTTTAACATTTACTTTCCATAAAGTTTTCTGGTTTCAAACTAGTTTCAAAGTAGAGTAATTGTCAGTAGTGCCCCAAAATTCACTTAAGCTATTGTTGTACATTTAACTGTTCAATATTTTCACAAAAGAAAAATACTAGCCCTTTGGAAGTGACCATCACTTAAAATTTAAATTTATAAAATTTATAGAATCTTAAAACCCTCTTAAAAATGTTTGCACAACACTAAAGACAATCTCTGCAAACTTAACTGGTGATTCACCAAGAGTTAGTTTCAAAATTTTCTGATTACAAACTTAAACCCTCAAATAGTTAACTGTCTTTAACACATTTTAATAAATATAATTTATATTTCCTTTTAACTAGCTAGTCCAAGCAGGCAGGCAATGTGGAGAAATTATTACTTACATTATAGTTTATTCTAAAATAAAACTGCTAGTGAGTGAATGAGATATGCATTGACATCCCTCCCTGTTAGGAAATGTTATTTACATATTTATATTATATATATGTATATATTTACATATTTATATTATATATATGTATATATATAAAACTTTCTATTTATCATTGTAAGTAAGAGAAGCGACTTGAACTAATAAAACTTTCACTGTAACTTTGTATTATGGGACTTTAAGTATTATTTTAAACTACTCATCATGAAAAATCTGATTTATTCCTTAAGCACCTTGAGTTATGCCTATTCAATCATGATGATGAATCAGCAAATATGCTACTCCATTAAACTCCTGCTTTTAAGACTACCAAAACTTGCCTAGCTTTTCTGTCACACCTTTATCAGAGGAGATAGCGAAAGCTATTACACGGATGTTTTAGAACTTTGTAAGTTTCAAAACCTGGACAATTACCCATCCAGATTATCTTCTGAAAGACGTTCTACAGACATTTTCTATGAGTATTTCCCATTCTGGACGTCCCATCATATACCCATTCTCAAGCAGCATTCAACGCTTATAAAGCACGCACTGTGTGCACAGAAAGCATTATACTCGGAAAAGGCGCGTAAGGCTCGGCCTCATTTTATTCGTGTATAAATAGACAGCAGTAGTGATTTATTCTCTCAACTTTGTAGAAACGTGAGCAGCATCGACATGG